>NC_088417.1:27523830-27841330 GCF_034236695.1 Oncorhynchus nerka
GTCTCGGCTGGCTGTTCTCAAGCTCTCTCTGCCTCTCTCTCTGCCTCTCTCTCTGACAAGCCCAAGGATCATCTCTGCTTCGTTGATTGATTAAAAGCGCAATCTGAGCAAACCTGGCCAGGAGTGCAATTACCGGTCCACCGGTTTGGGTGTCACTTCTGAGATGTGCTTGTCTGGGCGTGTATGTTTGAAATGATACCAGTGCCTCCACGTACCTAGTACACTCAGCAAGATGTTGAAGATTATCACAGCAAACACCTTACATAAACTCCCTCTAGCTGTTTACTCACCACAATATGCTTCTTTGACTGGGACTGAAACTGCCTCATTCAACAATAGTTTTACAATACACATCCTCAAATAGCATTTTTAAAGATCTGAGCCGGTTATCTTTGTTGGCCCCAATTGGCCCTTGAGGATGCCATGGATTAAATGTAAAACAATAAATAATGTAGATGTCCAATTCCTACACCATGTAAAGCAACTCATAAGCAACCACAGCACTCGGACAAAAACCCAACTAATACGAGGATCTTCCAAGGCAGCCTAAATCATTTCAATAACACTTCATAGTTAGCCTGGTCCCATCATTTGCAAGTCAGTGTTCCCAGACAACCAGTTTATGGAAAGACATAGGGTCTGCTCTGCTAATAATAATATGATATGTACTGTAAATGCCATTTTGAGATGCTTTAATCCAAAGAGACTTACAGTCATGCGTGCATAATTTTTTTTTTTTATATACACTGCTCAAAAAAATAAAGGGAACACTAAAATAACACATCCTAGATCTGAATGAATGAAATATTCTTATTAAATACTTTTTTAATTACATAGTTGAATGTGCGGACAACAAAAATCACGCAAAAATGATCAATGGAAGTCAAATTTATCAACCCATGGAGGTCTGGATTTGGAGTCACACTCCAAATTAAAGTGGAAAACCACACTACAGGCTGATCCAACTTGATGTAATGTCCTTAAAACAAGTCAAAATGAGGCTCAGTAGTGTGTGTGGCCTCCACGTGCCTGTATGACCTCCCTACAACGCCTGGGCATGCTCCTGATGAGGTGGTGGATGGTCTCCTGAGGGATCTCCTCCCAGACCTGGACTAAAGCATCCGCCAACTCCTGGACAGTCTGTGGTGCAACGTGGCGTTGGTGGATGGAGCGAGACATGATGTCCCAGATGTGCTCAATTGGATTCAGGTCTGGGGAACGGGCGGGCCAGTCCATAGCATCAATGCCTTCCTCTTGCAGGAACTGCTGACACACTCCAGCCACATGAGGTCTAGCATTGTCTTGCATTAGGAGGAACGCAGGGCCAACCGCACCAGCATATGGTCTCACAAGGGGTCTGAAGATCTCATCTCAGTACCTAATGGCAGTCAGGCTACCTCTGGCGAGCACATGGAGGGCTGTGCGGCCCCCCAAAGAAATGCCACCCCACACCATGACTGACCCACCGCCAAACCGGTCATGCTGGAGGATGTTGTAGGCAGCAGAACGTTCTCCACGGCGTCTCCAGACTGTCACGTCTGTCACGTGCTCAGTGTGAACCTGCTTTCATCTGTGAAGAGCACAGGGCGCCAGTGGCGAATTTGCCAATCTTGGTGTTCTCTGGCAAATGCCAAACGTCCTGCACGGTGTTGGGCTGTAAGCACAACTCCCACCTGTGGACGTCGGACCCTCATACCACCCTCATGGAGTCTGTTTCTGACCGTTTGAGCAGACACATGCACATTTGCGGCCTGCTGGAGGTTATTTTGCAGGGCTCTGGCAGTGCTCCTCCTGCTCCTTCTTGCACAAAGGCGGAGGTAGCGGTCCTGCTGCTGGGTTGTTGCCCTGCTACGGCGTCCTCCACGTCTCCTGATGTACTGGCCTGTCTCCTGGTAGCGCCTCCATGCTCTGGACACTACGCTGACAGACACAGCAAACCTTCTTGCCACAGCTCGCATTGATGTGCCATCCTGGATGAGCTGCACTACCTGAGCCACTTGTGTGGGTTGTAGACTCCGTCTCATGCTACCACTAGAGTGAAAGCACCGCCAGCATTCAAATGTGACCAAAACATCAGCCAGGAAGCATAGGAACTGAGAAGTAGTCTGTGGTCACCACCTGCAGAACCCCTCCTTTATTGGGGGTGTCTTGCTAATTGCCTATAATTTCCACCTGTTGTCTATTCCATTTGCACAACAGCATGTGAAATTTATTGTCAATCAGTGTTGCTTCCTAAGTGGACAGTTTGATTTCACAGAAGTATGATTGACTTGGAGTTACATTGTGTTGTTTAAGTGTTCCCTTTATTTTTTTGAGCAGTATATATTTTTTACCTTTATTTTACTAGGCAAATCAGTTAAGAACAAATTCTTATTTTCAATGACGGCCTAGGAACAGTGGGTTAACTGCCTGTTCAGGTGCAGAACGACAGATGTGTACCTTGTCAGCTCGGGGATATGAACTTGCAAGCTTTCGGTTACTAGTCCAACACTCTAACCACTAGGCTACCCTGCCGTCCCGGCCCGGGAAACTAACCCACATCCCTGGCCGTGCAAGCGCCATGCTCTACAGACTATGGTTTCAGAGTTTCACGAAAATCTAGCAAGTTTCAGTACCGGGAATCATTCATAATTATCCAGAGAGTCCCAAGAAATAGCAACAAAAAAAAGCCCATTTAACCTGTTGCTTCTACTCGGGACGCTTGCGTCCCAACTAGAGCTCTGGAAATGCAAATGCGCTACGCTAAATGCTAATAGTATTAGTTAAAACTCAAAAGTTCATTAAAATACACATGCAGGGTATCGAATTAAAGCTACACTCGTTGTGAATCCAGGCAACAAGTCAGATTTTTAAAATGCTTTTCGGCGAAAGCATGAGAAGCTATTATCTGATAGCATGCAACACCCCAAAAGACCCACAGGGGACGTAAACAAAATAATTAGCATTTCGGCGTTACACAAACCGCACAATAAAATAGAAAACATTCATTACCTTTCACCATCTTCTTTGTTGGCACTCCTAGATGTCCCATAAACACTATTTGGGTCTTTATTTCGATTAAATCGGTCCATATAAAGCCTAGATATCGTTATATGTAGACTGTGTGATAAACGAAAAAAACATCGTTTCAAAACGTAACGTAATTTTTTTAAATTCAAAAAGTCGACGATAAACTTTCACAAAACACTTCGAAATACGTTTGTAATGCAACTTTAGGTATTAGTAAACATTAATAAGCGATAAAATTCATCAGGAGGCGATGTAAAGATCATTAGCTGTCCGTCTGGAAAAATGTCCGGCTAGAAACTCAACGAAAATATCCGGTCCTAGACCGGATTAGATACGGTGTCCTGCATGTGTTTGACCAAGAAAAAACTCGAAGGGAAATGACAAGACTCTAGACACCGTGTGGAAGCTGTAGGTACTGCAACCTCAGTCAATTAATTGTGGTTCACGTTTATCAATGGGATCAAGTAGCGCATGGATATATTTTCCCATTTTCAGTGATCAGTTTTTCCTGTGCTTTTCGATGTAAATGCCGTTCTGGTAAAGCCACAGCAATGATTTAACCCGTTTTTTAAACGTCTGAGTGTTTTCTATCCACACAGACTAAGCAAATGCATATACTATATTCCTGGCATGAGTAGCAGGGCGCTGAAATGTTGCGCGATTTTTAACAGAATGTTCAAAAAAGTAGAGGGTCGACTTAAGAGGTTAAAGCTATTCAAAACCAAGATATGGTCACTATGCCAGGGTTCTCCCCAAATAAGAGAGGTGCTGCGCCACCAGGTCGGCTTGGCTGCGCCACAATGTAAAGATTTGAGCAAATTAAACTGATATTTAGTCATGATAAAGTAACTATCTTTGATTGCCACGGACAATGTTGTGAATTGGGAAACAGGCCATTCACGAATTCAGAGCGTTATCATGTTCCTAAATTAATTCAGCGCATTTCAGCAGTAGCGATCTCGACATAACCGACTAAACTCAACTTCACAATTTACTATGGAGTTGAGCGGCGACTAGTGTGGGCGGACAGGAGCGCCGACATCACATAAAATGAGTATAGCACACAAACTTTGTAACAGCAGTCAAACAACAAAGTCAAATGTCCAAAGTTGCTAAGCCTGCTAGAAAACCTCCAACGAATGACAGAATATCTCCTATACTTGGCTAAATTGAGTTGATTATACAGATAGCAGATCAGCTCATGGTTAATGGGAAATGAACAGTGGGAATAGTTTAAATATCTAAACTCGGTTTAAAAAAGATCCATATCTACTCTCATACTGTTTGTTGTTCACATTCTCTACCGAAGCGCTCATATGGGCAGCATTTTATAGCGGTATTTTGACATGCAAAAGCAAGAGACGTGCTTTGATAATGGAGCCTATGGATTACAGAATGAAGGTAGGAATTTTCATGAAAGACAGGAGTCCGGATGTTGGGTTTCAGTGGGACAGGAGAAGATAGAATTTTCCCTCATGCCTGTCTGAATTGTTCACAGACGTCATGTATGCGACAGGGATGCCTGTGTAGTGAATTGTGCACAGGCCTATTAAATTTGGGAGTCACAATGAGAGCTCAAAGAGGCACATGTTGTTTTGTAGGCTATCTGTAGGGACTTCCTGTAGGGTTTATTAACTGCATTCGGGACGGTTGTACAGTCCAGCAATATCAATTATGTGTGTGCTTTTAATTTATGGCGACTTTGTGTGAAGTAAATACAGCAGACTAAAAGCTTCCACGTGACAACCTATTTGGATAATGTGCCATTAAATGTTTTGCTAATCTGCTGCTGTGCATGTTGAGTATTTTGTGGAATTGCATTAGTGCGACATTGGGGCATTTTTTTTTTTATGTATCTTGTCATTTTATTTTTTCGAGAAATGTAAACAAAGCGTGTTCCCGGGAAACTCTCGGGATCCCGATTACCCGTGTTAATCTACTACCGACTGAGCCATACAGGAACACAAGCTCCGGTTTTTGTTTTTTAAAATCAACTCTAATAGAAATCCAGCTAGGTTTTAATCATTTACATGCACACACACAAAAGACATGCTACAGATTTAACTGATATGAGTGCCTGGGTGCCGTCCGTGGATATTAAAATAAGACATGTGACAGGAGGACGGGATGGCTAGTAGCAGAAAAAAATGTAGTATTTAATTGCACCAGAGATGGCAATTATAATGAGATTTAAAAAGCCATTTCCAATGGCAGGCAGGAGTAGTTTAGTGATGGTTTTAAGAGCAGAGGCAGGAAGAAGGTCACGTCACTGTTGCCATTAGTCCCTGAATAAAGATGCTAATGAAGGGTTTGACTTACTGCACTCCACTGTGGCTACTGCCTTCATAAAAGGTTCCATTAGATTCCCTCAGTCCAGCGTTGAACCAAGGCTTTTTAAGCCAGCTCGATCCAAGCGACTAAAGTGTGCTAAAAAGCTAAATAATATCAGATATTTTCAGGTAAACAACACTATAATGTCGAAATTTAACTGGCTCTTGGGGAAGATGCTTTGCTATTCACTTCACAGAGGCTCTGGTTGGCGATTTTACGTTATTCTACTATACTTTTCTTTACTGTACTGTTGGATTCTAGCTTGAAATATACATATTCATGTTTCCATACCAGAACTTATTGATGACTTTACATGTATAAGGAATGTATGTGTTGGAGTCAATGGAGGGTGGATGATAACTAGGTGAATATAAAGTTACTGAGTGAGACAAGGGGGAGTGCAGAAAGTTTACATTCTGTTAAACATGTTATTGTCACTGTAAATATCATGGCTCCTAAAGAGGGAGGCAAAGGGTAACAGTCTGGTTTGTGTCACTGACCAGTTAGGACAGCTACAGAGGGGTGAGGAATTCATCCCGAGGTCAGGTCATATGAAGTGAGAAGGAACAGTCCTATGACACACACATAGACTTCCACGCCCACGAAGGTTGTAGCGCCAGGCAGGACTACACCAGTGAGAGGATTAGCAACAGAGATGCCTTGGCTGGTTGTGCAAGGAGTTGAATCCGCCTGGTAAGAGGGTATATGTAATCATGTCTCTGCAGATGTATAACCCAGTGAGTGAATGAACTTGGTTTGAGCATTTTCTAATCTGTGAGTTTTTAATCTGTTCGTTCAGAACCTAACAGTGCTGTACTAAACTCTACAGTACTTTGCTGTTCTCTACTGTACTGTGATGTCCAAACTTGTGAAACATATCTACGATTGGTAAAGATTTGGTCCGGTCCAACCAAATTTGCTCCTGTTTTTGGGGCAGAGCTCATTAGAATATTTTTTTTATTTAACTAGGCAAGTCAACACATTCTTATTTACAATGACAGTCTAGGAACAGTGGTTTAACTGCCTTGTCCAGGGGGATTTTTACATTGTCAGCTCTGGGATTCGATCTAGCAACCTTTCGGTTACTGGCCCAACGCTCTAACCACTAGGCTACCTGCCGCCCAATAATACCCAAAGATACAAAAGGATGAAATCTTATAGTAGACTGGATTGATTCATGGAAATAAATATAGAACAGCAACCCTGATATTCTGCTTAACAACTGCACACGGAATACCTTCAGTTATCTATCCTACCCAGGACTCCTCAACTTATTCCACCCTCGAGAACAGTGGATGTTGACATGGCTGAACCAGACCCACATTTTTACTTAACTTTGTCTCTAAGAACAAGTAAACAGTTTAATAGATGTGGAGGCTATTGAAACCACAAAGTCATTGATAGATCAATTTCATACAACAAGACGACACTGAACTAACACACCAATCTCTCACTAGCCTGGGAAAAATAACATGTGGAAAGACAGAGCCAGTTGCAATGTGAAACTCTTCCAAGAAATGTACAGTGTTTAGTGTTCCAGGATAACCCCCACCTCTTGGGGCCCTCTCCTCCCTCAGCAGGAAACCCCATTGACTTATTGGCTCTCAGTCTCAAGAGCAAAACATTCATCCGAGCTAACTCAGGGATAAAACCTTTGCAGTTCAGATGCATTTCATTTGCTAATGGTTAACACATTTTCAATGATCTACTAGCCAAGTAGTTAAAGCCATTCGATTTCTCAATCATCAAAATACCCTTTATTGTCCTTTTGGTCAAATTGTAGACGCTACAATTATTATGCTTAAACATGTGAGATTGAGTACGCCATGACTAATTTGCTTTAATTAATTGCTCTTTGGGGAGCATAGGTCATTCATAAACATTATTATGTACTACATGCTGCAAAGTAATGTTTGTTTACACTTGTAGAGAAGCATGCACAAGTCCCAACACACACAGCAACGGATTAGACAACAGCAAGTTTTCTCCAATGTCTCAGGAAGTGATAAGTAGCCTGCACATCCCACTGGAACAGGCAGAAGTGAACAGTGAAATGACCATGTGATGTCCACATGATCTCTCTGGTGTGTTAGTTAGCAGAACAGAACACTTGTGGATGGTATTATCGCAATAGACTGTACATTTAGTCCATAATGAATAAGAAATACTCGTGGTAAAATAGGACTTCCTAGACTGATCCCTTCCCCGTATATGCAAGCGTGTTTGTGGTTCTTGTATTTATTATAAAGTATATCATTTCATTGATTAAGTAATTCCATACACAGTAGTGATGGATTTCATAAAATGGAAGAAAATGGGCATGTATAATGGAAACATGATAAATAATTTAGTTTTGATTCAATACCAGGTGCAGCATAAAGCCAACAATACAGCAATAGACATCCATTGCCTGGGTTTGACTCAAGAAAGCAACAGATGATATGCCATTTGTTTGCTTTGCAAAACAATAAGGTCTATGTGAATATTATATCCCATTTCATTAGATTCCATTCTATTAGACTGTATTATTTCCAAAACACATCACAACAACAAACTGCATACACTAACTCAAAACAAACCAACACCCACACCGGATAAACTTTGCCCCAATAACTTCAAGGCATCCCTCTTGTCCACAGTGATCCACAGTGAAAAAACCATCAGAAAATCTCTGCCACAACAAAATATCTATGAACCATTATTCAACGTTAACTTAGCAGTATTGTTTAACTGTCTTGCAAGTATGATGGGGTAGTTGCTGTGATAAAGCTATTTTTTTTCAACAACTGTTTTAGTGGGAAACATACAGATCAATTCCTCATACAAGCATAACAAAACTAGCCCTTTGTATTGGTAAAGCACCTGAATTATAAATACATGACAATGTCATTTATACGGTCAATAATGACACTTATTTCGTTATCGAATACATGCAACATGTGATAAGTGACACAGCAACAAAAATGCGAATGAACATTTCTGATACAGCAGTATTTGATAGAGCAGAATAATAAAGTAGCCTTATACCTCGATATCTGGAAGATCCTTGCTCAGCATTCTAGACATCGCCTTTCGAAGAAATGTGAGTTGTCAAAATAAAAAAGGACGTGCGAAACGCAAACTATGTTGTATGCTATCAGTGACCTGTTTGATTTATTGATGCAATATTTACAATCGCCACACTAGTTTGGAGCAGACCAACCGAGCGCAGCTAACGTTATCAAGGAATCTCCTACCTGACTAGTATCTGTCTTAATTCTATATTTTCAAAATTATTTGTTACCAAGTCATTGGCGTTTCTTTTGGCGATTTATAGCCTAAGCTTGATATGGATAACGTTAGTTTCGAAATTATACTGACTGGTTGTTGTTATTCTTGCTTCGTTTAGGACAATACGGAATTGAGGAATCAAAAAAAGTTCAGAAGCGAAACTTGGAACACGGAGTTTCTACTGGTTTCAAGACTTATTGGAACTCTTGCGAAACAGACCAAATTGACTAGGCCGTTTTTTGAGAAGTCAATGAGATAAGTTAACAATCTTCCTTGGTTATTAGTTTTCTAGAAATCTAAGGACACAACTTAGATTCGAGCCAATGTCTTAAGTAGTTGAACATGTTATTACTTGAACGTTTTAATTTCCTTTAAAAACATTGTATATCTGTCTTTGATTTGTTGTCGCGAGACGACGACGTGAGTTTAACTATGTTGTGTTCAAGACAACCGGGAACTTGAAAATCATGACTTCAGTGATCTTCAGGTCAGAAAGTCGACCTTTAGAATGAGGCCCGAGTTCGAATTCCGAGTTGGTAGAACGTTCAAAACGGTTCCCAGATGTCTTGAATGTACCGAAGTCGGAGTTTTCCGAGTTCCAAGGTGTTTTGAATGCGGCATAAGCCAACGTCACCATGACTTCACATTGAGTGTGATCGGGGATTTATATTGGAGAAGCAATTTTTGCCTACTTTCGAAGTTCCACCTCGTGCAGCGTGCGGAAGTTGGTGTACGGAATACATATTAGGAACTCTCTCATTCCTCCTTCTCAAACGTCCCTTCCCCTTGTCATGTCTCAATCCTGCACAAATCAAGTGTCACTCTTCCTCCTCAAGCCTCCCTTAATCAAATATCAACACACTAGAGACTAGTCAAAGTCAACCCCTCCTCTTCAAACCCCACCCTTTCATTGGTCACTTATCACCACTGTTCTAGTCAGGCCACAGTTCTGCTCACCCCTCACCCTTGCACTCTTTTATTCACAATTGGACGAAATACAAGCTAAAAGCAGATTATTTCATTTTTCTAAGGACCCCAAAAAACTGAGGCAGTGGGAGAACCTAGTCATGTAAATACATTAACTAGCTACCTACACTTAGTAGACCCCTGTGTATAAGATGCTTGCTAGATAACTTTACTCTTACATTTACATTTAAGTCATTTAGCAGACGCTCTTATCCAGAGCGACTTACAAATTGGTGCGTTCACCTTAAGACATCCAGTGGAACAGCCACTTTACAATAGTGCATCTAAATCTTTTAAGGGGGGTGAGAAGGATTACTTTATCCTATCCTAGGTATTCCTGAAAGAGGTGGGGTTTCAGGTGTCTCCGGAAGGTGGTGATTGACTCCGCTGTCCTGGCGTCGTGAGGGAGTTTGTTCCACCATTGGGGGGCCAGAGCAGCGAACAGTTTTGACTGGGCTGCGCGGGAACTGTACTTCCTCAGTGGTAGGGAGGCGAGCAGGCCAGAGGTGGATGAACGCAGTGCCCTTGTTTGGGTGTAGGGCCTGATCAGAGCCTGGAGGTACTGAGGTGCCGTTCCCCTCACAGCTCCGTAGGCAAGCACCATGGTCTTGTAGCGGATGCGAGCTTCAACTGGAAGCCAGTGGAGAGAGCGGAGGAGCGGGGTGACGTGAGAGAACTTGGGAAGGTTGAACACCAGACGGGCTGCGGGGTTCTGGATGAGTTGTAGGGGTTTAATGGCACAGGCAGGGAGCCCAGCCAACAGCGAGTTGCAGTAATCCAGACGGGAGATGACAAGTGCCTGGATTAGGACCTGCGCTGCTTCCTGTGTGAGGCAGGGTCGTACTCTGCGGATGTTGTAGAGCATGAACCTACAAGAACGGGCCACCGCCTTGATGTTAGTTGAGAACGACAGGGTGTTGTCCAGGATCACGCCAAGGTTCTTAGCGCTCTGGGAGGAGGACACAATGGAGTTGTCAACCGTGATGGCGAGATCATGGAATGGGCAGTCCTTCCCCGGGAGGAAGAGCAGCTCCGTCTTGCCGAGGTTCAGCTTGAGGTGGTGATCCGTCATCCACACTGATATGTCTGCCAGACATGCAGAGATGCGATTCGCCACCTGGTCATCAGAAGGGGGAAAGGAGAAGATTAATTGTGTGTCGTCTGCATAGCAATGATAGGAGAGACCATGTGAGGTTATGACAGAGCCAAGTGACTTGGTGTATAGCGAGAATAGGAGAGGGCCTAGAACAGAGCCCTGGGGGACGCCAGTGGTGAGAGCGCGTGGTGAGGAGACAGATTCTCGCCACGCCACCTGGTAGGAGCGACCTGTCAGGTAGGACGCAATCCAAGCGTGGGCCGCGCCGGAGATGCCCAACTCGGAGAGGGTGGAGAGGAGGATCTGATGGTTCACAGTATCGAAGGCAGCCGATAGGTCTAGAAGGATGAGAGCAGAGGAGAGAGAGTTAGCTTTAGCAGTGCGGAGGGCCTCCGTGATACAGAGAAGAGCAGTCTCAGTTGAATGACTAGTCTTGAAACCTGACTGATTTGGATCAAGAAGGTCATTCTGAGAGAGATAGCGGGAGAGCTGGCCAAGGACGGCACGTTCAAGGCTACTCTATAGCTAAGTGAATCAAATATCATTAGCTAGATATAACTTCCTATTAGCTAGCTTACTTGATGTACAGTGGGGAGAACAAGTATTTGATACACTGCCGATTTTGCAGGTTCTCCTACTTACAAAGCATGTAGAGGTCTGTACTTTTTATCATAGGTACACTTCAACTGTGAGAGACGGAATCTAAAACAAAAATCCAGAAAATCACATTGTAATTAATTTGCATTTTTATTTTCTTATTTTCTTGCTACTTACAACCTCATGCTTATCGCATTAGCCTACACTAGCTAATTATTCTTCCAGTTCGAGATGAGTAATCGCTGTTCTGATGTCCAGAAGTTATTTTCGGTCATAATGGAAGTTAGCAGCAACATTATTTACAAAATAAGTTACAAACAACGCAAAAAAAGTAACAACATACCACAGTTGGTTAGGAGCACGTAAAACGTCAGCCATCCCCTCCAGCGCCAAAAGACATGCCCCCTCTCCATGGGTGTTTAAGATGGGTGCTAGTCATTTAAACAGACAGCTCGGTGCTTTCAACATGTCAATACCTCTCACAAATACAAGTACTGATGAATTCAATCTCCTACACTTTGAGCCAGGACAGATTGACATGCATATTATTATTGCTTGCTTTCTGTGTACATTCAAGGACCAGCCATGCTGCCTCGTTCTGAGCCAATTGCAATTTTCCTGAGTCCGTCTTTGTGGCACCTGACCACACGACTGCACAGTAGTCCAGGTGTGACAAAACTAAAACTCGTAGGACCAGGCTTGTTGATAGTGCTGTTATGAAGGTAGAGCAGCGCTTTATTATGGACATAATCTTAGCTACTATTGAATCAATATGTTTTGACCATGACAGTTTACAATCCAGGGTTACTCCAAGGAGTTTAGTCACACCAGCGTGTTCAATTTCAACATTATTAGTGTTATTTAAATGACTTGTCCCAAATACAATGCTTTTAGTTTTTGAAATATTTAGGACTAACTTATTCCTTGCCACCTATTCTGAAACTAACTGCACCTCTTAAGTGTTGCAGTCATTTCAGTCGCAGTAATAGCTGACGTGTATAGTGTTGAGTCATCCACATACATAGACACACTGGCTATACTCAAAGGCATGTTAGCATCACAACTCAGGATATGTCCCAGATGCAGACACAGGAGGCGGATAGTATGATTCTCAGAATATTTATTTTACAAAGGAGCGGTCAAAGGGCAGGTCAAGGGCAGGCAAAGGTTCGTAATCCAAGGCAAAGTCAATCAGGGACAAAGTGGCATGCGGACTCAGGGTCAAAAACCGGGCAGAAAGGTCAAAACCGGGAAGACTAGAAAACAAAACGGGGAAAATGCTGGTAAGACCTGACATAACAAGACGAACTGGCAACAGAAAATCAGAAAGGGCAGATATAAATATCACAGGGGATAATGGGGGAAAATAGGAGACACCTGGTGGAAACCTGAAACAGATCAGGGTGTGACCTGGTCAGTTATTGAAGATTGAAAACGTAAGGGGCCTAGACATCTGCTCTGGAGAATTCCTGATTTTACCTGGATTATTTTGGCAAGGCTTCCATTAAAGAATGCCCTCTGTGTTCTGTTAGTCAGGTAACTCTTTATCCACAATATAGCAGGGGGTGTAAAGCCATAACATATATGTTTTTCCAGCAGCAGACTATGATCAATAATATCAAAAACAGCACTGAAGTCTAACAAAACAGCTCCCACAATATTTTTAGTCATCAATTTCTCTCAGCCAATCATCAGTCATTTGTGTAAGTGTTGTGCTTGTTGAATGTCCTTCCCTATAAGCGTGCCGAAAGTCTGTTGTCATTTTGTTTACTGTAAAATAGCATTGTATCTGGTGAAACACCATTTTTTCTAAAACATCTAAGGGTTGGTAACAGGCTGGTTGGTCAGCTATTTGAGCCAGTAAAGGGGGCTTTACTATTCTTAGGTAGCGGAATGACTTTTGCTTCCATCCTTTTGTGGGAGGACATTATGAAAAGATTATCCAGTTTCAGTCCCTAATAAGGAAAACTAATAGAACAGAGAGATAATAGCAACATAATATTTAGTGCCGTCTATTTTTTTAAATAATGAAGCCTGCTTCTATGTGATGTTCTCTGTTCTCAGATATGGAGAGCTGTGAAAGCCTGTCTGCAGATGAAGTGGTCCCAATGAATATCTCTTCAGGCTGAGGGTATATCCTGTATACCATGGATTATATGTGTCCCTATGTTAGCAAATGTTGTATACAGTTAAAAGTCACAGACAAAGTGCAACCCCATTACAACTGGGCAGGCCAAACCCTGCTCCTGTTGGGTGTGCAGGCTTCTGTTCCAGCCCAGCACTCACACACCCGATTCAACGTATCAAATAGAACACTAGATAATCAAGTGTGGCATAGCTGGGCTGGAATGGAAGTCTGCTCACCCAGTAGATCAGGGATCAGTGTATCAAGGTTGGCAAACGCTGGTATGGATTTCTATTTCACTTGAAATGATGCTTTAGTAATAATAGCCTAGTTGTTACTACTCGATTATCTGTTGTCGTATTGGTTGTAATGTTGCAATGTTTTATATCAAGGGTGGCCAACCATCCTCCAGGAGAGCTACTAGGTGTGCAGGCTTTTGTTCCAGCAACATTCTAACACAACACATTCTAAAACTTAGCTGCCCACAAGGACCTTGGTAAGCAGACTCAGGAGTGTTTCAGGGCTTTATCAAAAGCCTGCACACCCAGTAGCTCTCCAGATGGAGTGTTGACTACATGTGCTTTATAAATATAATTCCTTTGTTATTACAATTCATTCTTAATTAACAGTCATCTTTTTTTTCTATAGTATTTTTAATGACAGTACTGTATGTCAATAGGTTTTATTGGTTTAAACTCATTTTCATTGTTTCAGTTACCACAGGACCATAGTCTCAGTCAAAAAACCTGTGGTACTTCTAGGACCACATGATTACCAGAAATAAATCTGGTATGGTTAGCCTCAAAAATATTTTCTCCCTGTATCATTTTAAATTGACAACATATACTCAAGTATGTGTAAACAACGTGTGAGTTTAGCTATTCTCTGCTTCAGATGTACAATGATAAGGGGTGCCTTGCACATGCCCATAAGGCCAGTAATGCCAACATTCTGTAAGCCTATGGCTGCGTTGGCGATGCATGCCATGTGACAAGCTGCAAAATGGGTACACATGGCTGATGTTCTGATAAAACAGATTGGAGAGCTTATAACTGGACAAAAAGGCAATGCTCATTTTAGAAACACAGACAAATTAGGGACAGATCCCCTTCCCCTCTTCATTGCAGGATTGTGATCTGTGATTCAACAATTAAAACAAGCTTAAACACTTCACTTCAAAGAATCAACACTTTTTTCCCCCATAACATTTCAAAATGTACAAATAAGATAACTTGTTTGTATAGGTTGGACATCTTAGTCCAAAGAACAATACAGTAGCCAATTGAGTAGTAACAAGTAGTCTATTAATACTAAAGCATCATTCCAGGTGAACATTAAAAAAAGTCCACTCCTGCATTGGTCAACCTTGCTCCACTTATACCTGATCTACTGGGTGAGCAGAATTCTATTCCAGCCCAGTAATAGCACACTTGATTGTCAACTCATTATGTTTGATATGTTGAATCAGGTGAGTTAGTGCAGGGCTTGAACAGAAGCCTACAGACCTCCAGCAGCAGGGTTGGTCTACTCCAATTGTGATAGGGCTATACATTGTGTGTGACTTTTAACTGTATACAACATTTGCTAACATAGGTACACATATAATCCGTAGCCTAGTGGTTAGAGTGCTGGGCCAGTAACCGAAAGGTTGCTAGATCAAATCCCTGAGCTAACAAGGTAAAGAATATGTTGTTCTGCCCCTGAACAAGGTAGTTAACCCACTGTTCCTAGGGTGTCATTGTAAATAAGAATGTGTTCTTCACTGACTTGCCTAGTTAAATAAATAAAAATATTATCTTGGGACACTCATTGGGACCTTTTCGTCTGTGGACAGGCTTTTATGGCTCACTGTATCTGAGGACAGAAAACATCACAAAGAAACAGGCTACATTATAGAAAAATTTGACAGCACTGAAAATGATGTTGCTATTATCTCTCTGTCCTAATAGTTGTCCTTATTAGAGACAACTGGATAATCTTTACATAAAGTCCTCCCACAAAATGACCTGTCCTATCCTGTAGCCTACTGTCTCCCTTTTCTGACAGCTGTAGTTGCAGTCTTTTCACCCCCTTCCATGGCTGGTATCTACATATGCAAGGAGCTTGCTTGCGGGGTCCGGAATAATTGGATCCCTTGATAAAAATGACCAAAAAAGACTACAAAAAAATATGACAAATACTTTACTTAGCTATATTAAGCTATACACAAATAAACTTACTCAGAGAAAGAGATTTTGTTTCACAAGTAATAACAAACATTCTCTAAAAGTTAGGCTCAAAATGATTGGATCACCTGTTCGACACTTTTTATTAAAAGTTTTATGTGGTTGGAGAACACTTTGGGAGTGATGTTAGACCATTCCTCCATACAGAATCTTTCTAGATCCTTGATATCCTTTATCTGCACTTATGGGACTGCCTTCTTCAATTCAAATCACAGGTTTTCAATGGGGTTAAGTCCAGAGACAGAGATAGCCATTGCAATAAGTAGTTTTTTTGGTAAATGAACCATTTCTTTGTCAATTTTAAGGGTTGAGGAGAAGGTGCCTCTTGATTAATGCAGGGTTGATATTTGACTAGGGGAGGGGTGAGGAGTGAGGACAAGGTGTGACACTCAACTAGTGCAGGTTTGATATTTGACTAGGGGAGGGGTGAGGGTGGAGGAGAGGGTGTGACACTCAACTAGTGCAGGGTTGATACTTGACTAGGGGAGGGGTGAGGATGGAGGAGAGGGTGTGACACTCAACTAGTGCAGGGTTGATACTTGACTAGGGGAGGGGTGAGGATGGAGGAGAGGGTGTGACACTCGACTAGTGCAGGGTTGATATTTGCAGCAAGTGATGAACAAGTCAAGGCAGGGTCAGTTACATTGTAGTCAGGCATTTGACATAAGTATAAGAGTACAAGTTACATTGTAGCAAAGAGCTTGACTGCACCTTAGCCTACTAACACATAGATGCATTAGAGTGAAATTGAGAACTATTATTTTATATGTTAGTATTAGTTTATGTCCAGTCAGATGCACTTTATTTGAGACCTTATCTACTTTGATTTTGGGCTGTTGTTATGCCTTCTATGAGAAGAGTAGGATGAGAAGTCATAAAATATAGTTCCTTTTTCTCCCCAATTTCCTGATATCCAATTGGTAGTTACAATCTTGTCCCATCTCCCGTACGGACTCAGGAGAGGCGAAGGTCGAGAGCCATGCGTCCTCCAAAACATGAGTCTGCCAAGCCGCACTGCTTCTTGACACACTGCTTGCTTAACCCGGAAGCCAGCCGCACCAATGGGTTGGAGAAAACAGTACAACTGGCCGTGTCAGCGTGCATGTGCCCGGCCTGCCATAGGAGTTGCTAGAGCACAATGGGACAAGAACATCCCGGCGAGCCAAACCCTCCCCTAACCCGGACGACGCTGGGCCAATTGTGTGTCTCCTCATTGGTCTCCTGGTCACAGCCAGCAGTGACACAGACCGGGATCAAACCTGAATCTGTAGAGATTCCTCAAGCATTGCAGTGCCTTAGACCGCTGTGCCACTCGGGAGGCACCAACCCAATGGGTTTTAAATAGGTTAGCCACCTGTCTGTCTCCTTTTTCCTCTGGTACAATATGTAAAGCATTTCAGGATGCTCATTTGTTGCAGTGCTGGACTAGAAGTGCTATATCAGGTCAATAGGCCTAACTGTCAAATTCAACGCTTCGGGATATCTCATAATATTGGTAAGCAGGGTCCATTTAAATGCTTTCTGTTTGTATTTGTTTCCCCACTATGCATATAATATTTGCTACGTTGTGGTCAGAAGTAGTAGAATGGCACCCATTGGGCATCATCCCACTTCTGACATCAATGTAGCAAATGTAATACTGCAGTGTAATCTTTGCAAATAATTCATATGATGTTATGTGTTTAATAACCAGGGCTACAACGTTGGGGTGAGTATCACCTACTGTAGTTCTACTGTATGTTGAGTTCACATTCAGCTGCATTGTGTTCCTCCAGTGGTGTGTCTGTTATAAATGTAAAATAAATGTACCTCTACTTTCAACATGCAGTTATGTTGACCATGTACTGTAGCTACAGTATATCCTCTCTGCATAACTGCATTGGAAGGAAACACACACACACTGAAGCGATAACCTGTTTTTTGCGAACTCATGTTTCTTTGACAAACACAATGCGGAACGCATGAGATGGAACATGGCAGTGTGTGTATGGTCCAGCACACCAAACACATTGCTTATTGATCTCAGTCCAATACTGTTTTATTTGTAAGGCAGATGTTTTAATGCAAGCAGCTAAGGCTGTTCATTTCCATGCCTACCCATCACCCTGCTCATGTATAAAGTGAACAAATAATGGATGAGGTGTCATTGAAGCAGTTAACCACATTTAACCTACACTTATATCTGAGCTGATTGTTTGGGGGACCATTCGACTGGGCAGATAATTCAGGCAGACCATTTGCAAGCGTTTATTTTCTCTCATTACAGGAATCGATAAAAAGCTTTTTGTTTAGGACTTTTATAGCTTACGTTGCTTAGGCTTACTCACTGACTGACAGCGATGCATACTGTCTGCAGTAGAAAAATAATGCATTTTCAATACAGTAAGCGGCCTGACTGTTCACTCAGTTTTATTTTGACAGAAACATGTAGTAAGTTGCTTCTGAGAGGATAGCTGCAAGACCAGAATAACATGTGTTCTTTCCTATTCAAGTTCAAAAGGAAGGTCAGGAATTGATTATGCATATTTATTAATCCCCACACACACTCCTCTGCCGATTCTGACCCACCCACTCACCAACATGGCTTTCCAATCACGGCATACTGTTTCTGATGACTCAGCTGAAGTTCTGCTTGAGATGGGATGTCACTCCTTCTGTAAGGTTGAGAGGTGGCTCAGTGTGTGAGCGCACAACAAGCTAGAGAACAATGATCTGAATATTATATTACAAATATTCCTGTCTATATTTTATACCCTCTCATGAGGGTCATGGTGTGCAATCCAAGTGGCACCATGTACTCTCTATAGTGCACTACTTTTGACCAGGGCCTATAGAGTGCCATTTCCTGACCAGGGCCCAACGGGTGCCATTTCCTGACCAGGGCCCAAAGGGTGCCATTTCCTGACCAGGGCCCATAGGGTGCCATTTCTTGGCCAGGGCCCATAGGGTGCCATTTCCTGACCAGGGCCCATAGAGTGCCATTTCCATACATGGCGGAAAGAAGCCTCCTGTGCGAACATCTGATCTTGGACATTTGAATACACATCTTATGAATATCCTTTGTATCATATGAACAACTAAGAAGCTTTATTTGTATGCCTAAAGGCACAGTAAGGTAAAGTACCAGTCAAAAGTTTGGACACACCTCATTCCAGGGTTGTTGTTTTTTTAAAACCATTTTCTACATTGTAGAATAATAGCGAAGACATCAAAACCATGAAATAACACGTATGGAATCATGTAGTAACCAAAAAAGTATATTTTATATTTAAGATTTTTTAAAGTAGCCATCCTTTGCCTTGATGACAACATTGCCCACTCTTGGCATTCTCTCAACAAGCTTCATGAGGTAGTCAACTGGAATGCATTTAGTTCGAATGAGCTTGTGTTTGAACATCATGCCAGAGTTCCTTTGAGTTTGCTGAGAGAGAAGTTGTTGCAGGGCGACACCTTAAACACATTTGTTAGAGCTTTTCGATACAGATTGCACGGTGCCTGTCAGTTTGCCGGTGAGAATCTGAAGAAGGCGCAAATGAAAGTTTGGTACAATCAACAGGCCCAAAGCCGCACTTTCGATGTGGGTGACACACGTACTGGTTTTGTTGCCTGTTCTCTGGGGTCACAAGCTTGTTTTTCAGGCCCTTACATCATAGCCACACCGGAGCGCAGAAAAAAAAACTGTCCGTGTCATGTTGAAACCATACTTCACCCACTATGAACGGGCGGAGAAGTCGGTGGAACCGGTAGTGATGTTCTTCCTATGGCTTCTGCTGTCACCGTTGACTATAATCTTCCTCAAGAAAATGAGGAAAGCCCAACACACCCTGTGTCTGTGAGGCGGCGGAGTAACTCAGAGATTTAAAAAACCTTGATGTCTTTGTGGCACACCTACCTCCGGAGGAAAAAGGTGTTATCGTTGCACTACTTTTAGAATATCAGGGTTTATCCCCAGATGTGCCAACTCAGACTCACTAGAGCATGACATCGACATTGGTGACTCCGCCCCAATCAAACAACATGCCTATCGAGTGAATCATGAAAAGCGAGAGAAACTCAGCAGTGATGTGGAGTTCATGCTTGAGCACGGCATTGCACAACATGGCAAAAGTCAGTGGAGTTTGCTCTGTATATTAGTACTTAAAGGCAGATGGGTCTCTGGGGTTTTGTTCCGATCTTCACAAACTCAATACCATTACTAAGTCGGACTTGTACCCTTTGCCCAGGGTCGGTGATTGTTGAAGCACCCAATTTCAATAATTGTATTAATTATAATACAGAAATAGATCACTGCTCCACAGCGTTTTTAATCTTAGCCTATCTAGTCATTTTAGAATCCCCCAAGTTTGGTAGTCTATGCTGTTGGATGCATTGTCTGGCCATGAGCATGGTTGTTCGTGTATTGGTATCACTGATCAAACATTCTCATAAACGAGTTTGGTACAGGGATATACACGTTTTTTTTTACATGCACATCTAATTGGACACAGCACTTTATTATTGAACTATCAGCCTCAATTTATCTTCAGAGTAGAATTTTTTCATTTTGGGCTAATCGGGGACATTTTCGCAGACAGCTCTAGCCAGCGACAGGCCACCAAAATCGGGGACATCTGGTCACCTTAGTTTACCATAGAGTGCATTAAATGGCTCTACTTTTACCTAGCTAGCCAGGTAGCATTATGGGGATTCCACATGGTTGTGGGAAGTGGGAAACTATGAAGTGGGAAGTTATAAATCCAACATGATTGTGTTCAAGTGCTTTTGAAGTCAGAACGATTATTCAACGAGAAATATATTAGGTAGCTTGATAAGCTAGCATACATCGCTAAGAATAAAGTTAGCTAGCTTGATTAACATTGACAATATGGTCAAACTAGCTACATTATTCATATTGACAGCTAAGTTTATAATTGTCAAAAACGGATTTGTTGTCATCGTTTGGTTTAAAAGGTTAAAGGTCAGTGGTGAAACTTCACAACTCGGCAACTTGGGTCATAACATTTCCCACTTGTAATTCCGACTTGGAGTGTCGTTCAAGTGAAACTTCACAGTCGGAACTATGACCTTCCGATAACTCCGATAACATGTGAACACCCCAGTAGTGTCCGCTGTCCAACCTCGAGACAAAATCAATGATGTTTTCACTTTGACTATTGCTGCGTTCACATGCTCGTCGGAGCTTCCTATTTCCTAGTTGTGATGTCGGAAATACAGCTTTGTTTCATTAATGTACTTTTTGGTTGTAACAATTCTTCAACCATTAAGATTTTAGCTTTATAAGCTAGCTAAAATTGCTTGTAATTTTTATTTTTTATTTTACCTTTATTTAACTAGGCAAGTCAGTTAAGAAAAAAATCTTATTTTCAATGACGGCCTAGGAACAGTGGGTTAACTGCCTGTTCAGGGGCAGAACAAAATATTTGTACCTTGTCAGCTTGGCGATTTGAACTTGCAACCTTCCGGTTGCTAGTCCAACGCCCTAACCACTAGGCTACCCTGCCGTCCCAACAGGCTACGCTGCCGCCCCAACAATGCTTATAATAAATAAAGTTGTTTATAATAATATAGTTAGCTAGCTTGCTTAACATTGACAATATGGTAAAACAAGCTTCATTACCCATGCTGTAGTTGTCAAAAATGGACGTGTTGCCATCTTTTGGTTGAAAAGGTAAAAGATCAGTGGTGAAAAGTCACAACTCAGCAACTCGGGCAACTACATTTTCTCAGAGTTTCCCTCTTGTAATTCTGACTTGGAGGGTTGCTCAATTGATAGCATGTGAATGCAACACATTACCAGCTAGCTGTTTGAGAAACAGAAGGCCAGCATTCCGGAGTCAACTCTTCACTGTTGACGATGAGACTGGTGTTTTGCGGGTACTATTTTATGAAGCTGCAAGTTGAGGACTTGTGAGGCGTCTGTTTCTCAAACTAGACACTCTAATGTACTTGTCCTCTTGCTCAGTTGTGCACCGGGGCCTCCCACTCTTCTTTCTATTCTGGTTAGAGCCAGTTCGCGCTATTCTGTAAGGGAGTAGTACACAGCGTTGTACGAGATTTTTAGTTCCTTGGCAATTTCTCGCAGAACAAGAATAGACTGACGAGTTTCAGAAGAAAGTTATTTGTTTTCGGACATTTTGAGCCTGTAATCGAACCCACAAATGCTGATGCTCCAGATACTCAACTAGTCTAAAGAAGGCCAGTTGTATTGCTTCTTTAATCAGCACAACAGTTTTCAGCTGTGCTAACATAATTGCAAAAGGGTTTTCTAACTATCAATTAGCCTTTTAAAATTATAAACTTGGATTAGCTAACACAACTTGCCATTGGAACACAGGAGTGATGGCTGTTGATGTACGCCTATGTAGATATTCCATTAAAAATCTGCCGTTTCCAGCTACAATAGTCCTTTACATCATGAACTATGTGTACACTGTATTTCTGATCAATTTGATGTTATTTGAATGGACAAAAAATTTGCTTTTCATTCAAAAACAAGGACATTTTTAAATGACCCCAAACTTTTGAACTGTAGTGTATATACTGTATTTTATGCCATCTACTGCACCTATGCCGCTCTGTCATCGCTCATCTATATATTTATATGTACATATTCTCATTCGCCCCTTTAGATTTGTCTGTATTAGGTAGTTGTTGGGTAATTGTTAGATTACTTGTTAGATATTACTGCACTGTCGGAACTAGAAGCACAAGCATTTCGCTACACTTGCATTAACATGTATGTGACCAATACAATTTGATTTGATTTGATTTGATTTGAAAAGATGAATGCCTGATATACATTTGGAAAAACATGTCAATCTTTTTGGAATACATTTTGTATAACAGGACACATTTAAATGTATTTTCTTTCCATTTTTATTTATTTATTTTACCTTTATTTAACTAGGCAAGTCAGTTAAGAACAAATTCTTATTTTCAATGACGGCCTAGGAACAGTGGGTTAACTGCCTGTTCAGGGGTAGTGATACATCTGCAAACTACAATAAAGCACACTGGGCAAATACCCTGTTTGAATGGTTAATGCAGTGCAGGAAGTGGAACTCCCTAGTTAGAGCAGCGAGAGAGTGAGTGCACCACCCTCTCTAGATGATAAATGTCTTCCATCAAAGGGTAGAAACTAGAAACTAGAAATAAGCATGAATCTGTAGGATGTGGGATCGGGACACTAGTCTTACAAGCAGACTACACACACACACACACATCATCACAAGCATCCAGATTAGAGTCTGTGTGCCCCGTGCTGACACAAAGCATTTTTTCTCAATCATTATACCCATGGTGGTTGTTCTGCTGGTTGTTGGAGGTGTCAGTGCTTGTTAGGGGGTAAACTGTGCAGTAGGAGTGTACAGAGAGGAAACAGTGTCTTTGAACTAGGCTGTGAAAGCACAACAAGGTCTTCCATATGTCTTTGAAATGGGTGATTGAAGCCTGACAGAAGCTGTAGCTGTTGAATGTACTGGGATGGGATGTGATGTTCTTGGCCTCCCCTAGGCTACATAGCATTTCGTTTCATGGTACATATTGTAATTTATAAAAGGCAGAAGCTGTGGTTCTGAAGGTAACAGCCCCCTTCAGCCCCCTGGAAGCCTCTTCCCCAGAGCAAAAAATATGTGTTCTGTGCGCTTGTTTCTTTACCTCGACATTATGCACACATTTTTGTGGTAACCCTCCCTTCACATTTCTCACTGTCAAGTCTTAATTATATATATTTTTCCCGGATACCTGTGTTTTGTTTCAATCAAAGCACATATTTTGCCTAGTGATGCCAGTGGTGTAAAGTACTCAATAAAAATACTATTAAAGTACTATTTAAGTAGTTTTTTGGGGTAGCTGTACTTTACTATTTCTATTTTTGAAAACTTTTACTTTTACTCCACTACATTCCTAAAGAAGATAATGTACATTTTACTCCATACATTTTCCCTTACACCCAAAAGTACTCATTACATTTTAAGTGCTTAGCAGGACAGAAAATGGTCCAAGTCACAGACTTATCAAGATAAGAATCCCTGGTCATCCCTACTGCCTCTTATCTGGCACTCACTAAACACAAATGTTTTGTTTGTAAATTATGTCTGAGTGTTGGAGTGTGCCCCTGGCTATCCATACATTTAAAAACAGGAAAATTGTGCTGTCTGGTTTACTTAATATAAGGAATTTTAAATTACTTTTACTTTTGATACTTAAGTACATTTAAAACCAAATAGTTTTAGACTTTTACTCAAGTAGTATTTTACTGGGTAACTTTCACTTTTACTTGAGTCATTTTCTAGTAAGGTATCTTTACTTTTACTCAATTATGACAATTGGGTCACTCAGCGTCCACCACTGAGTGGCGTACGCTGTTGAGTTTTGGCCGCATGAGAAAAAAATGCAACCAGTCAAACAATCAAACAATCATCCTAAAATCAGAAATGCGGTGGTGTTTTTCGTCTTGCAGCAATTAAGCAATAAGGCCCGAGGAGGTGTGGTATATGGCCAATATACCACGGCTAAGGTCTGTTCTTATGCACGATGCGATGCAGAGTGACTGGACACAGCCCTTAGCTTTGGTATATTGGCCATATACGACAAACACCAAGGTGCCTTATTGCTATTATAAACGAGTTACCAACGTAATTAGAGCAGTAAAAATACATTTTTATCATACCCGTGGTCTGATATACCACAGCTGTCAGCCAATCAGCATTCAGGGCTCGAACCACCCAGTTTATAATGTTATATATACTATGCTATTATATTTGGTTCTGTTATGTACAATACTAGGAAAATTACTATCTATGTGGTCTTGAAAACATTGATTCAGCTTTAATCAAACTTAATTAAAAAGCACCATTCTCCATTCACCAGTGAAATTCGCAGGAGTAGCCTGTTCTCTGGGCAGCCGAAGGAATTGAACAGAGACTGTGTGTAAAGTAGAGAATCTGGCACATACGTAGAAGCTTCGGATCTTTAGCTATCAGGAAGAGGGAACCACAGCCACTCCATTTATAAAATGGGTAGTTTAGGTCCTGGATGCTGATTGGTCGATAGGTGAAAGGTATTGATGATAATTCACGGCAAATGTCTTTCAACAGTTCCATCTGAATTACCACTGCTTACTCTTTGGGATCAGGCCGGGTCATCTTATTACTGGAAGGCACATTTGACAACAACTTACTGTATGTAAAATGGGCTTTATAAATACATTTGATTGATTGTTTGATCTCATTCTGAAATTAATTTGGCTGGTGTAAAGAACATTAGGAGTTCAAAGACATGCCACTGAAGCCATCTGAATGTCTACGGTTCTTTAGAAAATCTGAGATAGGCCTACTAATAGCAGTGAACATAAGTCTAATCAATAATAGATGGTATTTACTGGTTGGTGAGGGGTAGAGCCTAGAGGGGTAGAAACGTGTTCAGGGAGTTGTCTGTCTTCCCACTTAAACACACACACACACACACACACACACACACACACACACACACACACACACACACACACACACACACACACACAGAGCCTGTGTGTGTGACAGGATCCATAACCTGCCCTGAAAACCATCAAGCGATGTGGGATGAAGTGTCATCTCTCTTCCAGACACTTTTCAGAAGTTTCATCTCTACAGGGAACTGTCATCATCAACTTACTCTCCCTCTTTTTGTTCCTCTCTCCCTTCTGTCCGTCATGTGGTTTCCTGACACTCTGGTCAGGTCCATCAGATCTCTGCCCAAATCAGAAGCTCATTTCCTGGCTCTCAGCTCAGCAGGTGAGGGGCTCTAAGGCTCGGCCCCAGACCCCTTCCTCAGCTCCTCCACGACAGGCTTTATCCTAGGCCACCTGGGTGGTGTCTTAGCCCCAGGCCCTGGGTCCATCTGGGCCCTCTCAGCTCAGTTCACTGCTCTCCCCCTCTGTTCCCTGTTCAGAACACAAAGAAAAGAGACACCTTACCACACACACACACACACACACACACACACACACACACACACACACACACACACACAGAGAGCACGCCCATGCATGAACACACACACATACACACACACACACACACACACACACACACACACACACACACACACACACACACACATACTTTTGTTCTTCCTCTCAAGTACATATCTGTGTGTCTAAACAGAAGCCTAAAGGCACATGGTGACCTTGAAGAAGATAATCATTCTTTAAACAGATTTAATATATAGCAATAAAATAGAATATGTAGTTGCATACACTATAGCCCAGTGATAGAGTATTGAGAGGAGGTCATACAGTGCCTCAAAGCGTTTTACCCAGTACAGTCTTGATATTGACTTTACTTAAGGAATAAATTTGATCTTTGTAATATAACCTAACAATTTCTTGATACAATGTTTTCAATTGCTGATACATGCACCAGTTCCTTCATTGATTTTGTAATTAGTTGTCCTTGGAGCTTTGACTGTATTGTCTAATATATTTCCAAGATAAATCACAGACCATGGCTATGTCTTATACTCTTTACAAAGTAAACATACTGTAATCATGGAGCAAAGACAAATATATGAATATCCAAAATATTTCTCATAATAAAACAATCTGATATGCTAATAAAGAAATTCCAATTAGCTTGTTTGGTTTTATTCTTTTAATCCTGATAATTACCACTAACATTGTGATTTTTTTCATCACAAATCAATTATTGTTTCATCCTAACTTATCCATCTCTTGCTCTGTGGTTACTGAGACACAATAGAATTGGTTGTGCGACCCTTTACAAGATGAAATGTTATCACAGCGATCTCCCCTCTGCCTGCCACGGAGCAGATGTTGGGTCTCAGAAAGTAATCACTCATCGACTCTCCCTGTCCCTCAGTCAATCACAATTACCTGGATTTCTATAGGCCAGGGCCCCGTAGCCACAAAGTGTCTCAGAGTAGGAGTGCTGATCAGGGTTCAGGTCCGTGCTTGTCCATGTAATCTTATTCATTATGATCTAAAATGCTAAACTGATCATATATCAGCACCTACTCTGAGACCCAGATCTCTATGTACTCTATGTACCACTGCTGGGTCCTGATCCGACTGTATGGATCAATACTCACCTCCATGGTTGCTGGTGTTTCATATAGGAGCCTCGTCAATACCTTTGATCAGGGACTGGCCTAGTCTGGGATGAGAGAGGCTACTAGTAAATCACTGATGCCTCAATTTCGTGTAGCACCCTGTCATGTAATGGTTGGTGGTGGTCCACAGTGTATGAGACATTTTGATTCTTATGCTCATTATAGTGTCAAAGGGAAGCACAGTAGACATACAGTACCAGTCAAAAGTTTGGACACATCTATTCATTCAAGGGTTTTTCTTTATTTTGACTATTTTCTACATTGTAGAATAATAGTGAAGACATCAAAACTATGAAATAACACATATGGAATCATGCAGTAACCAAAAAAGTAGCCACCCTTCACCTTGAGGACAGCTTTGCACACTCTTGGCATTCTCTCAACAAGCTCCGTGAGGTGGTCACCTGGAATGCATTTCAATTAACAGGTGTGCCTTGTTAAAAGTTAATTTTAATTAATGCGTTTGAACCAGTCAGTTGTGTTGTGACAAGGAAGGGGTGGTATACAGAAGATAGCCCTATTTGGTAAAATACCAAGTCTATATTATGGCAACAACAGCTCAAATAAGCAAAGAGAAACAACAGTCCATCATTACTTCAAGTGATGAAGGTCCATCAAGCGCTAAGATGAAAGATGAAACTGGCTCTCATGAGGACCGCCAGAGGAAAGGAAGACCCAGACTTACCTCTGCTGCAGAGGATAAGTTCATTAGAGTTACCAGCCTCAGATATTACAGCCAAAATAAAAGTTACAGACACATTTCAACATCAACTGTTCAGAGGAGACTGCGTGAACCAGGCCTTCATGGTCGAATTGCTGCAAAGAAACCCCTACTAAAGGACACCAATAAGAAGAGTCCAAATTTGACATTTTTGGTTCCAACAACCATGTCTTTGTGAGACACAGGGTAGGTGAACGGATCTCTGCATGTGTGGTTCCCACCATGAAGCATGGAGGAGGATGTGTGATGTTGTGGGGGTGCTTTGCTGGTGACACTGTCTGGGATTTATTTGGAATTCAAGGCACACTTAACCAGCATGGTTACCACAGTATTCTGCAGCGATACGCCATCCCATCTGGTTTGCGTTTAGTGGGACTATCATTTGTTTTTCAACAGGACAATGACCCAACACATCTCCAGGCTGTGTAAGAGCTATTTGACCAAGAAGGAGAGTGATGGAGTGCTGCATCAGGTGACCTGGCCTCCACAATCACCTGATCTCAACCCTAATTGAGATGGTTTGGGATGAGTTGGACCGAACAGGGAAGGGAAAGTAGCCAACAAGTGCTCAGCATTTGTGGGAACTCCTTCAAGACTGTTGGAAAAGCATTCCAGGTGAAGCTGTTTGAGAAAATACCAAGAGTGTTCAAAGCTGTCATCAACGCAAAGGGTGGCTACTTTGAAGAATCTAAAATCTAAAATCTATTTTGATTGGTTTAACACTTTTTTGTGTTATTTCATAGTTTTGATGTCTTAACTACTATTGTACAATTTAGAACATAGTAAAAAATAAAGAAAAACCCTTGAATGAGTAGGTGTGTCCAAACTTTTGACTGGTACTGTATATACATACAAAAGAAGTGTCACATTACTCGCTTGCTAACTACATAGTTAATAAAATCCACGTATTTTTTCATTTCAGCCTCTCCTGATGAACAACAGGATGTACTGTAGGCTGTAATCATAGAGCCGACTAAAGACGATTGCTGAAATTTCAGGAAAGTTGTGTTGTGAATCACCGTTTGATTCATTTTAGATTACAGTGAAGGAACACATACTAGGTCCATAGTAGCTTTCTATGACTTATTTATAATAGATACATAGTATTCGAAAGTGTAAACCTAATATTTCTTTACATTCAACTGAAATCACACACAATCACCTCAATAATCTTGTTTTTGTCCTATTTAGATTCAAATATTATGACCATTCAATGGCAGTTTTAGGCAACAGTCTGTCATACTAGTTGAAGAAGGATCACTTTCAGCACGTGGCTAAACAAGATTATTTGGCAGATCAATTTAACAAACGCACTTTAATTGTGTGGTGTAGAAATATAATATCCTCATCACATTGTTTCCCACCAGTGAATAGTTAATAACTGTCCATACAAATGAGCCCCAACCTCAAATCAAATCAGTGTCATTATAGCTAGGGATAGATATATCTCAACTTGAATATACTGTGCAGTACGTTACGTATACACCTATAAAATCACCTACAATAATAATATGTTGCAGTGCTTTGCATAGCCATGAAACATGCAACTGGATATTCAAGTTGCTTTATTCTAAATAATAAATAGAGGGAAATGGTTGTTTGATGTATTTTAATTAAGCTTATATTTGTAGCATGTTGCATTTATTAATTCATTAGCATATAAAGGGGGTGGGGGGGGGGCTTTTGCTGTTTTGTGATTGCAGCCTTGTCCCTCCGTTGAAGTTCAGATAATTGATCATTAAGGGTGTGGCTTGATGTTGCCCAGTGTATAAAAGGTCACTTTTTTGGGATCCCCTTTGCCATGTGAAGGTTGGAGTGCCTTGGGAGAACGGGAGCAGTGCTGCAGGTTTTAACAGAAGTACGCATGAAAACTATGAAAGAATTGTAAGCCTAAATCTAGGCTTAATTGCTAGTATAAGCAATGGAAAAAATGGTTCAAATTCAATTCTTTGCTGGGTAGTAAAGACAAACAGAAATATCACTTGTGGAAACACCAAACCTTACAGTGTGGGATTTCAGTGTTCTATTTTGGAAGTGTTCTCTGTGCAAACAGAAGCAATCCGTCATTACAGATCTACACACACTCAAGAGCTATGATGAAACATTACAGGAATAACCTGCAACATTGCACATTAGGACACTGTGTGTGTGAGTCTCTCTCTCTCTCTGTGTGCGTGTGCGTGTGTGTGTGTGTGTGTGTGTGTGTGAGTCTCTCTCTCTCTCTGTGTGCGTGTGTGTGTGTGTGTGTGTGTGTGTGTGTGTCTCTCTTTCTCTCTCTCTCTGTGTGCGTGTGTGAGTCTCTCTCTCTCTCTCTCTCTCTCTGTGTGTGTGTGCGTGTGTGTGTGTGCGTGTGCGTGTGTGTGTGTGTGTGTTTGCGCAAACACGTGTCAAACATGTCTTTTGCCCTTTTCTCCACTGTCGTATTTGAATATGGGAAAGCCATCTTCAGGGTAGCGATATTGTCCTCTGACATCAGAGTATGTGTCACATACATGTTAGAAATAATATCCCTTTCCTCAATCTGTCTTTCATCTCCATCATTTCACAAGCTTCTCAGACTCCACCTGCACACTGGACCAGGCAGATACCACAAAACCTCCAAAACACTGACCAAGATGATATTCATTAAAACACCAGTAGCTCATTTGTAGCTCCGCTGCGCCTGGGAAGAAGGGTATAGCCCAGCCGAGCTACTGTACCTACTGCAAAATGAAGTATTATTGTTAATTGCAGGTCAGTGTGAAATGTGTGTCAGCTGCCATAACTGCTTATTAATTTGCCAGCTTGGGAAAAAAGTGTGTGGTCACACACACACACACACACACACACACACACACACACACACACACACACACACACACACACACACACACACTCCATCTGTTTGTATTTAACCTGCTAGTGAGAGCTGTGCTGCTCGGCCACGGTCCCATTATGACCGACGGTGTGTGGCTTTAATTAACACTTATGTATGCAACAAGAGGGAGGCAGAAACTTTTATGTCGATGTGAGACGTTATCCTTTTTCTTCTGATAGATTTGATAACGATACTCAGTTATTTTTCTGCAGCCACCAGCATGATGACGAGTAGGCACTTGTTAACAGGTGTGAACCATTGTCTTCCAACAGGTGGTGTCACTCGTGCACGAGGCTCGTCCCTCAACCAACAGTGCAGGCAGATCTTTCGCACGACCACACTCATGATTAACAAATAGCAGTTTTTCTTTACCTGCGATTGATTGTAGTGGGCATACGTTCCCTCTAATACCTGCTCATGGACAGTCGTATTAGTGACTGTGCTAACGGGGACTCAAACCAATCTGATATGTTTGTAGAATAGATCATCCCTCTCCTTGTCAATGCACGCACCATCAGAGCAGACGTCTCATTAAATCCCTCCCACTGAAATCCTCCTCCAGGTCAGCTCAAGAGTCACTCCTTGATCCAGAAAATGCTCACACATTACATGACAGCCTGGATGTACTGGAGTAAAGGTGACACCTGGAGCACTCGGTGCTGCAGTGAAACCCCATTCAAAGGCAGGCTACATCCCAAATGTGCACCCTATTCCCTATGTAGTGCACTCCTCTTCTTCTTCTTTTTTTACCATGGCCCATAGGGAATAGGATACCATTTGAGACGTAGCCATAGCCACGAGAGGCTGAGTGGTGCTGTCCTGTAGACTGCAGTGGGGAGGTGCAGTGTACTCAATGCAGTGTGTACGTTTAGAGGGTTGTTGGTGACTCCTAGTGCTTAGGAAGTACAGTAGACCAGTCCATCTACTACAGGAGAGTAGCTCACCCTACTCAATACATGAGTAGGGTCAAAGGGACAAGCTACACTTGAGTCATATAGCTAATGTGCCATGTGTCCAGAGAGTGGGTTGGTTGAATTACAGAGAGAATCATTATGTCTGAGTGGTGCTGGCGATACACAGGAGAGTAACCTCTGTCAAATCAAAGAAAAAAAGGCATGCATTCTAAGTACGCACCATATCAGAACTCTGTGTATCAGAAATGGAGCACAATGTCAATGTCTGATTTACGCTTCAGCAGACCTCGCACTCAGCAAAAAAATATAGAAACATAGGTTGCTGCAGTATTCTTTGAATAACATGTTTATTAGTAACGTTTATTGTTCCAAATACAGTAATAGACTCAACAAATGCAATAAGAAAAATACACATTTTTACAGAAACATTTCAATCTGACCACGCATAACTAACACAGTACAATTCATTAACAGATTTAAAACAAACACCAACTGAACAAAACAAAAACACACCAAGTGAAGGGGATACAAGAGTCTCATCCATCAACATATTTGTCATGCTTTCCGTTCAAAAATTCAATATTAATGCTGACATTTCCTTAAACGATTAGCGTGATTTCTGAACACAAAATGCAATGAGGGGTTTGGTGGTAGCAGATGACAACTACACTATATACACAAAAGTGCGTGGACATCCCTTCAAATTAGTAGATTCGGCTATTTCAGCCATACCCATCGCTGACAGGTGTATAATATCAAGCACACAGCCACGCAATCTCCATAGGAAAACATTATCAGTAGAATGGCCTGACTGAAGAGCACAGTGACTTTCAACGTGGCACCGTCATAGGATTCTACCTTCCTAACAAGTTCAAATTTCTGCCCTGCTAGAGCTGTCCTGGTCAACTGCAAGTGCTGTTATTGTGAAGTGGAAACATCTAGGAGAAACAACGGCTCAGATGTGAAGTGATAGGCCACATAAGCTCACACAACTGGACCGGAGAGTGCTGAAGCAAGTAGCGCATAAAAATTGTTTGTCCTCAGTTGCTACACTCACTACCGAGTTCCAAACTGCCTCTGGAAGCAACATCAGCACAATAAATGTTAGTTGGAATCTTCATGAAATGGGTTTCCATGGTCAAGCAGTCTCACAAAAGCTTAAGATCACCATGTGCAAGCCAGGCAACTACTGCAGTGGTGTAAAGCTCACCACCATTGGACTCTGGAGCAGTGGAAACGTGTTCTCTGGAGTGACAAATCACTAGGGCTGATTTCATGGTTCGGGTTAGGCCCCTTAATTCCAGTGAAGGGAAATCTTAGCGCTACTGCGAACAATGACATTCTAGATGATCCTTTGCTTCCAACTTTGTGGCAACAGTTTGGGGAAGGCCCTTTCCTGTTTCAGCATGACAATGCCCCTGTGCACAAAGCGAGGTCCATACAGAAATGGTTTGTCAAGATCAGTTTGGAAGAACTTGACTGGCTTGCACAGGGCCCTGACCTCAACCCCATTGAACACCTTTGGGATGAATTGGAACGCCGACTGCGAGCCAGACCGAATCGCCCAACATCAGTGCCCAACCTCACTAATGCTCTTGTGGCTGAATGAAAGAATGTCCCCGTAGCAAGAATGTTCCAACATCTAGTGGAAAGCCTTCCCAGAAGAGTGGTGGCTGTTATGGCAGCAAAAGAGGGATCAATTTAATTTTAATGCCCATGATTTTGGAATGAGATGTTCGACGAGCATGTAGTGCATATTCACACCTCCAGTGAGTGGCCTGGCTGGTGTCTAGGGACTCTACACACTCTCAGAAAAAAATATTATTTGGCTGTCCCCATAAGAGAACCCATTTTGGTTCCAGGTAGCTCTTTTTGGTTCTAGGTAGAACCCTTTTGTGTTCCTTGTAGAACCCTCTGTGGAAAGGGGTCTACATGGAACCTAAAAGGGCTCTTCGAAGAGTTCTCCTATGGGGACATCCGAAGAACCCTTTTAGGTTCTAGATGGCGCCTTTTTTCTAAGAGTGTAGGTGGCTTCTCCAAGGCCAAGTGGCCTGGCTTGTGTCTAGGGACTTTACAGATGGCTTCTCTAAGGCAAGTGGCCTGGCTGGTGTCTAGGGACTTTACAGATGGCTTCTCTAAGGCAAGTGGCCTGGCTGGTGTCTAGGGGCTTTACAGATTGCTTCTCTAAGGCCAAGTGGCCTGGCTGGTGTCTAGGGACTTTACAGATGGCTTCTCTAAGGCCAAGTGGCCTGGCTGGTGTCTAGGGACTTTACAGAGGGCTTCTCTAAGGCAAGTGGCCTGGCTGGTGTCTAGGAGCTTTACAGATTGCTTCTCTAAGGCAAGTGGCCTGGCTGGTGTCTAGGAGCTTTACAGATGGCTTCTCTAAGGCCAAGTCCTGTTGCAAAAAGAAAGCAAACCTAACAAAACAAAGCACCAAAGCTGATGCACAAGCTAACCTGCAATGACTCACCAACTCTGTTCATTAAACGTTAGATCAACACCAAGCAATATCTAATTTCAACTATCAGATTTGAGGCACACATGGAAATGTATGTACTTCGGGCCAGACCAGTTAACACACTCTAGCAGACCAGCTGAAAAATATTTTCGTCTTTTCACAGGATTAATAGGAATGATTATGTTCACCGCATGACATCATTTATTGTGATGGAAAAAGAGTGCAAAATGATACAACCTAATTCAAATAGAAATGATTGGGGAAAACATCTCAGCAACAGCACAGGTATTGTGAGTGGTAAGATGATGACTTGTTATGAGATGCAAAACATTACACTAATCAGATACCAAAATTGCCACTTCAGATACAAATGTGTCACCAAGCAAGGAGGGCTATGTGTAGCTAAGTGTAACCCCATGTAGCAACCACAGAATGTTTGTTTTTAGTGACAACTGTGGTTTTACCATGATGGAGCACTCTGGACCAATTGGGAACGAGGGCTAAATACTTTGCTCTACACTCAAAGATTCTCTCAGGAGAAAAAAGTGGCGTGTTGAATATGAAATTCGCCATCAACTGCTTCCATCTTTTCTACCTCCCTCTACTTTCCCTGAGACAACCCCGTCATGCCGCTGGTCCTCCCCTCTTCCCCTCCTCCTCTCTTCTGCGTCTTCCTTCGCTCCACTGTGTTAGAAGAGTGGGGGGGTTGATGCTAGACAATTAGACCACCTTCTCCTTGTTAGCCATGCGTCCAGAGTGACGCAGGTTCTCCCCGCTCTGTTGTCATCATGGGAGATGATTGCTGAAACGGTCATTAACACCCACTGGTCTCCTCTACCTCTTCCACAGAGTAGCCAAGCATCTCAGCATTTGACCTACGGGCCCTGGGTTTACACATTTTATATGTATCTAATATATCTTTCTTCCTTTTTTTAAAAGATTGACATTGTAATAAACGGACGAACGCATTAACCGTAAATGTATATTAATTACATCTTATACAAGATTGAAGCATTATTAATGTTGGGTTTATGAGGGTTATTGCCTTTGTTTTTAATCATCTTTTGGAATATTTATTTGAATTGAGTGCGGCGAGAAAGGTTTTTTATTTGAGCTGCTCTCCGAAGAATATTAGTCACAAGAGTTTGTGAAGTGGGGTGCGATAAAGAACTTGAGAGAGCGCATTTGCGTTTCAGGAACGGGATGAAGGGGTGTCCACTGAGGATCGGACTCCCCCATTCAATCTGTGCAATCTCCAATAGGCTACACTGAGAAATAAATTGCTTTTTAAATAGATTGCTTAGCTCCTATCGGGGAGCCTCTGATGTGGATACATTTCATGTCGCCTGTATTTAAACGAGCTGCAGTGAATTTGATAGTGCCCCATTATTAAAGATACTGGTAAGTAAGACTACTTGTTCTGTTGCTCCTCTTGACACCTGAAATGAATCCCCATGAAATAAAAGGGGAAATATTACCGTCCCGTAAATAAAATAAAATACACTTCAAAATGTTCAGAGAGAAAAGTGTGTCTGTGAGAAGAGTATGGGTTATTAATCTAATGGTATTTGGTCTATAAGCTCAGCTCTGTGTTTTATCAGAGTAAATAGACCTTGGGATAATATCTGAATATATGCCCGCACTCGCTGTCTCCATCTCTGTGAGAGGCACAGGCAGGCAAACGGAAATGCAGCACATTTCTAATTGATTAATACTGCAGATCTTGTTTGAGGAAACCACATTATGTTCCTGGAGGAAAGAGGTTGGGGAGTCGTTAGCATAATGCACTAGACCGGAGGGAGAAAAAAGGAAAGAAGAAAAAGATGTCTAAAGATCCTTTTCAGGATATGATTATACAATGACCATCATTATTTTCCTATCTTATATAATCCATTAAATATTGCCTCTGCCTTTAGAGCCATAACAATTGTAGACAATCCAATGAAATGACTATAGGTCCTCAGTCTTATATAGTATATCCACCTGTAATGAAAATGCATATTTAAGTAGAGGGAAGCCTTGTTCAGATGAACCACCACTGTTTCCTGTCATTAAAGTCCATATCCTTAATAGTGTGTTAAATAAATAATGAGAGAGAGAGAGAGAGAGAGAAAGGGAGGCCTGGCTAAAAACAGGCCTGACTAATATCTAGGTGGGTCCCATCGTCAAACCGTCAACTCTGCAGAAATAGTATGGACAGGACATTTTAGAGACAGAGAAACTCAATACAGTTCTCATTATTTAGCATCCAAATGAACTAGATCTCACACTTACCTAAATCACTAATGTTTGTTCTATGAATTTAATCTGACAACGCAATTCCAATAGTTAATGTGCAATGGTAATATACCTCTGTACTTTAATTTTACTAGTAGGCAATTCAGTTAACAACAAATTCTTATTTTCAATGACAGCCTAGGAACAGTGGGTTAACTGCCTGTTCAGGGGCAGAACGACAGATTTGTACCTTGGGGATTTGAACTTGCAACCTTTCGGTTACTAGTCCAAAGCTCTAACCACTAGGCTACCCTGCCGTACAATACATCCCTTACCATAATATAACGCATCCCTGATCATAATATAATACATCCCTGATCATAATATGATACATCCCTGATCATAATATGATACATCCCTGACCATAATATAATACATTCCTGATCATAATTTAATACATGCTGATCATAATATAATACATCCCTGACCATAATATAATACATCCCTGATCATAATATAATACATCCCTGATCATAATATAATACATCCCTGATCATAATATAATACATCCCTGACCATAATATAATACATCCCTGATCATAATACAATACATCCCTGATCATAATACAATACATCCCTGATCATACCATCAAATCTATCTTTGGGTATTTTGCATGTAAGACCATAAAGGAAGGGTTCTAATTGTTAGGGCCCTAGAAATAATTAAATGTTTGGCCCCATTCCCTTTCTGGGAAGGTGTGTACTGGTTAGAGCCCTAGAAAGAATGAAGCGTTTGGCCCTAGAGTAAGGTGTGTACTGGTTAGGGCCCTAGAAAGTACTAAGCATTTGGCTCTAATGTGAGGTGTATACTGGTTAGGGCCCTAGAAAGCATTACGCGTTTGGCTCTAATGTAAGATGTGTACTGGTTAGGGCCCTAGAAAGCATTACGCGTTTGGCTCTAATGTAAGGTATGTACTCCAGTTACCCTGCTTTAACAGGATTACAACAGATAAAACATACTAAGATGCCCTGCGGCTGGGGGCAGAAATGAAATAGGATGTAATAAGGTAATCTGGTGACTGGTGATAAGAGGATCTAAACAGAATAGCAGCCAACATTAGATCAGCTATCACTGAACAGGGAGCAGAGATGGGCTCTGTCTGAAGGACTGCAAGACAGCCCTGGGTTGATGTGATGTCAAGAATGTACATGAACAATGTTGTGTATCTTTTGTGAAATTTTATTTATAGAATAAGGCACTTTTACAATACATGGGTCATTGGCATTGTAGTTTACATTGCAGCTGTGTTTGTGTAATACATTATCACTAAAATAATGATACGCTATGAATTAAACACACCTAAATGAAAAAGTAAATCATGCAAACTATCAGATAGCTATTGGATTTAATGGCATTGGATTTCCAATGTATATTACTGTAACATATTTAGTGAATTTAAAGGATGTTAATACATTTGTTATAATAACAAATGTAGTCGTAATTAAAGATGTATAAACGTCAAATGTGTATGCAAGTATACTTTGTAGGAAAGCAGAACATTGCTAGAATATAAAGGGATCCATTTATAATACTATTCTTGTAAATTAAGATGTGTGCAATAAATGTCATGCTCAATTCACTGAATCTAGACATTTGACTATTGGCTCTGACATTCTTACTGTCTATCAGGATAATTGACATTGTCTACTAGTAATGTAATGTAAACGTGACAAGAGAAAATCCAAAAAGCAGGCATAGGCAACAAATGGTTCAGCAGCTGAATTGATCAGGACCACACCACGTGATCATGGTTAGGTAAAGAATGGTTCAGCAGCTGAATTGATCAGGACCACACCACGTGATCATGGTTAGGTAAAGAATGGTTCAGCAGCTGAATTGATCAGGACCACACCACGTGATCATGGTTAGGTAAAGAATGGTTCAGCAGCTGAATTGATCAGGACCACACCACGTGATCATGGTTAGGTAAAGAATGGTTCAGCAGCTGAATTGATCAGGACCACACCACGTGATCATGGTTAGGTAAAGAATGGTTCAGCAGCTGAATTGATCAGGACCACACCACGTGATCATGGTTAGGTAAAGAATGGTTCAGCAGCTGAATTGATCAGGACCACACCACGTGATCATGGTTAGGTAAAGAATGGTTCAGCAGCTGAATTGATCAGGACCACACCACGTGATCATGGTTAGGTAAAGAATGGTTCAGCAGCAAGGGCCTGGTTTGTTTCAAAACAGAAAATACAGAGATTCATTGAAGCAGAACATATTAGACGTATGTCTACCCCCCCCCCCCCCCCCCTGTCTTTCTCCATGTAGATGTATTTTCAGAAATCATTTAGATCCACTACAGAAGGTGATATCCAAAGTACATTCTGATATGATCTTTATCAGATATGTAGTTTCCATAGTGGTGAAATATGGGGTCAACCAAGCTTCTGGTGTTTCTTTCTTATCAAGCGAGCCAAGCAGTTAACATATAATTGTGTTCATTTAAATATCTGAAATGGTATTAGTACAGCTAGTTTAATTAATTTGTATGATAGTAATCAAGACCAGTTGTTTAGCTGTTGATTTTTTCATTATTTTTAAAAGACAAAGAATGCTTGTAAAAATAAAAAAAACGAAAACCTTTTGAATATTAAATACCATACATGTATTTATTTATGACATTTAATAGACATTAAAAAAAATTCTGGAGGGGAATCTTGAGTGAGGCTCTATAAGTTAAGTAGTTTCTATAATGGTGTTTAAATGGATTTGACATGGGTGTTAGGGTTCAGAATGCACCCTGCATCCGACCAGGGGGACTGCCTGATACATATTCATGGCATATAACATACATATGATAACATGGAAAACCCAGTTATGGTCTATTTGAGCCTGTGGTAATTGTTATCGAGACCCACTCTCCTCCAATGCATAAATTGAGCTCTCGCTAGAGCGGTGGACATTTTGTTGTCTGGGCTCCGGTGTGGCAGCTCTTTCGTGTGGAAAACCCAACGCGATAAATGTCATTTCAAAATCAATTTGCATAAAAAAAGGAGAAGGAGGAAAAGAGTGCTTGGTCTGGACGACTGATAATAAATAGACTCGAGAGATTTGCATGAGAGAGGACCAGGGCCATGCAGTCTAACCTCTGCTATAACTGCACAACAACACTATCCGGTTGTATCAGAAGCCTATGAAATACACACTCACTGTAGCATATCTACCACACAACACAAATACATCATGCAGCATGAATATATGCAAATACACTTTCATATACTGGACATGATAATGGTCAAATAAACATGTGACATCTGAAACATCTGTGACAAAACGACAACAACACAGTATAAAAAATTATGAAAAAGGGTGGGGGGGGGGGGGGGGCGGTAAAAAACAAACAACTGCAGACGAGAGTGGTTGGTCGACACTATCTCAAGACTGGACAGCACAATCATCACTGAAACAGATAGGCAGCCGGCAGTGCTCTGTCTCCTTGCTTGATAAATGGGCCTGGATGTCAGTCAGTCTCTACGGTTTGTGTTTCGGTGTGCCAACTCCTCAGTATTAAAAGGAAACAGGTAAGGGTGTACTTTGAGCTGCTTCGATCTGATCAATAGTCCTCAGCTGCAGACGAAGACAGACGAAGAAGAAGAAGAGGACTCTCCTCGACTACGCGTATTCTTAAGCAATAACAACGTGATCCGTATTATACACCCAAGAATACCCGTCACCGAAGAGAATCTTAAACACAGAGAGGCAATAATGGGAATCGCAAGCAAGCGTGACCGCATCATCAAATTCCTCAGTCGATCCCAATGGCAAGCAACACAGAGAAAGACGCTGTATCAACATAATTGATTGAAGACGCCTTGAAGCACAACACAAGGCCCCTTCAAAGGTTTTTCTGCAAATAGAAATTAACAACAGTGCATTGTTCAATCCAAAGCCAAAAGAACAAAGTGGTGTAAACTATCTTCTCTTCCAAGGGTCTGCATCTCTCTCTCTCACACACGCCAGTGGTCAAATAAATGGAGCTCCATAAGACAGGAGAGGTAAAGGGGTGGTGTGTGGGGACGCTTGCCCCCTCAGCATGCTCTTACCTGGGCCAGAGGTGGTCTGAAGCCCTGCCCTCCTTGGAAGTCCTGGTGGTCCTGTCCTCCAGGAGCGATCCATGAGGAGGAAGAGATGCCCATTTTAGCCTTGTCCTGCTCTCTCTCTCTCTTTCGCTCTCACCCCACACCAGCATATCCACACATAATGAAACCTCCTGGAAACACAGAGATGTAGAGGTTAAGGGTCACAACCACAACCACCCATGGCCTTTTAAACCATCCATAATACCATAGCCTAGTACATTCCATTAACATCCTACGGTCAACCCAACCCCCTCCTCCTACAGAATCTGGTCAAATCAAACAAACCGAGAGAATGCCAGGAGGCAGGTATAAAACATGGACTATTTGAAGATTATTTTGTCCTGAATGTCAGACTAACAGAGACAACAGGGGTCGCTTGAGATTTTATTCCAAAACATACACCTACTATTCCTATATTTAATATAATAAATTAAATTAAATCTTTGTAATGGAAAATGTCATCTGCACAAATTTGCCAGAATCGAAATAATATCGTTCTTTAAATGATTCTGAATAAAATACATTTTGAAATGTGTTGTTGGTATCAAATGTGAGGTGTGTTATTGTGAAATGTTAATTCACCAAAGGCCCTGAATTTTTGAAGATAATTTTCCAAATGAAAGTAATAATTAAATGCCGCTATGAAGACATAAATAATGTATGATAAAGTCAAAGCAATTTCATTCCAACCGACTCTAATTGATTTGCTCACATGAATGCAAATAGCAGGCTCCAACTAAGCCTATCCAAAATCATTCCATTGATTCGATGTAAAAAAAAATAATAATAATTGATTCAAGATCTACAATTACTTCATTAATCGTTTTGTAAAAGAAAAATACTTCATCTGCATCTCCACAACCTCCAGATATATATTAAGAAACTGTTATTCCCGACTTCACCGTTCGATCCTTCAAAAATGTGTAGGTCTGACAATTACATTATGCATAACAGCCAGGATGAAATCCATACCAGAACTAACGATGGAAAAAGGAAAGCATTTAGACAGTTAACCACTGAAATAATCAAAGCAACCAATTTGAAGATAAAATAAATAAATAGATCATTACAATCCACTCTTGGTTGGACCTGAAAGAAAACGCCCTAAAAAGATAGAAAAGAAAAAAAATGAAATTGGGAAATCACTCTACAGTACTTAGCTAAATCACCCTACAGCTATAGCTACTATTCCGAGACAAAATAAATCCTGGTCAAAACTAACAGGATGACACAGTGAAAACCATGCAGCAATTTGTTCAGCTTACCTAAACCACAATTTCCCCCACACTGAGGAAAACAGGGTGATGGAGACAAACAGACAGAGAAAGAAAGAATGAAAGAAAGAATAAAAGACAGAACAAAAAAAAGAGGTGCTTATCCGTCAGTGTCTCTCGTTCTCTCTTCTACCCAGCAGTTAGACTAGGAAGCTGAGGCACGGGGCACAACAATAGCAGCTCTCCAGCATCCCCTCTCTCCTCTTAGGCTGGACCACTTCTCTCTGGTCTCTAAAGCAGCCTGAAAGACCCCCCCCCCACCCCCCTGTGCTGTTGAGAGCTGGGACATACCCCCCACACACTAGCCTTTGTACCCCACCCTCCCCCCACACACAAGCCCATATCCGGGTGGATAACCCCATCCATCCACCCCCATCAATCCACCCTCCAACCCTATGGGTGTTTCCACCCATCTTAAATATACACAGAATAAACTTACCAGGATCATTGATTCACCTATAGAAACTCGAACCAAGAGTTTCTTTACGTAGAAATGATGCTCATCAAAGAATAGTTCTAAGATACATTTTCACTAACATTGATATTCTGTGCTTTTTTTTCACACATTATTCAAAGTTCTACTAGGTATCTTTGGCTTGAATCACATTTTTGAGCTGATTTAGTTCAATACTCACAGATGTATACCACTGTACTTAGACCACCATACGTTGCAGGCAGAGATGAAAAGATGAGTAGGAGAACAGAGGGAGAAGAAGAGTGAGAATCTGTGCAGATAATTTTTTCTGCTGTGGTCGGCCGGAGTATCTCTGGATGAATCTGTATTCTCTTCCTCACTCCTCCACACCTCCCTCCTCCCCGTCCTCTTCGGTCTGAGAGGCTCTTGCCTCGTGCCTCCGCCAGATGAAACCCCCCTTACTTGCTGGACCCTTTTTCTGATTGCAATTTAATTGCGGGAGTCCCATGAATATGGTAATACCTCACACCACACGAGACGAATCCAATGAAAAAAAGAAAGCCACCAGACAGTCAAACACACCAATACACACAACGGGACGACAAAGCACACAAAAAACAAACACCAAGAAAAATGAACACCAAACTCCTTTTGTATGTACATACATTTTGTACACTGTCGGTCAGTATACAGCAGAGAGAAAAAAACATGTCTGCACCAACAAAAAAACAAGAAAATAAAAATTGATCACAATTTTTACTTCTTTTTGGGATGAAAAAAGAAGAAGAGGGAATTGTGGCATATCCACTTGTGTTGAAGCTCTTACCCTGTGAGTGTTGGTCCAGGCACAGCCTTCCACAGAGCTACTAGCCAGGCTGGTGTCTGATCCCCTGCCTCAGAGAAGACATGCCGTGATTGTAAGGTATATCACCTTGTTTTTGTGTTGTCCACAGTGGAGAGCGGGGGATTGCAATGGGGTTAGCAGCCTGCGCGTCGACCAGCAGCGTTTGTTCACAGGCAGGTGTTCCCCATGCGCAGGCAGCCCCCTCGCAGTCCCAGCGTGTAGCAGTAGCGCCTAACGTGTCAGCCAGCCAGCCAGCCAGCCAGCCAGCCAGCCAGCCATGGGGTTGTGCAGGTGGATGAGGCTGCAGTAGCAGCAGCATCAGCAGCAGCAGCATCTCAGGGAGGGATGATGCTCAACAACAGGATCAAACCTCCTCTTTGCACAGTTGTTGCTCGCCACAGCAAATGAACTTACAGCTAGAGAGCGAGAGGCAGAGAGAGACAGAGAGAGAGAGAGAGAGATGGGAAAGAGAGTGACAGAGAGAGGAGAGACTGAGAGAGTGTGCGAGTGGTGTGATGTGAGTGTGTGAGAGAGAAAGGAGGAGAGAGAGGTAGAAAGAGGAGGGAGTGGAAGGAGAGGTGGGGTTAGAGAGGGAGAGAAAGGAGGAGGGAGATAGAGAGAGGGGAGAAATCGCAGCAAACCCACAGCTACAAGTCTGTGGATTGACATTGGATCCTCTCTCCTGCTCAGAGGAAGGGAAAGGAGAGAATAATTAGATTTGAGCTTCACATATGGTTCCAGGAGGCAGGCAGTAAGTCGTGGTGGGTCGCGGATCTCAGGCACCTAATGGTGGATTAATTGAGGGACATCTGACATGCTGCACGCTCTATGGGCCCCACGTTGACTGGTTCCCAAACGGGTGTAGGGGGTGCACGAGGGGCCATGTAACCCCCCGGGGACCGCTGTTAGTACAATGAGCTGAAGAAAATACCACCATGAAAATAGTTCTATGTACTGTGTTCTTTCCTTCTCCATCCCTGATCACCAGCATGTGTTGTTTGATATTAAAAAAAGAGAGGGATGAAAATAAGGTCATTTCTCTTTGAGTTGTAAAGATTCTCATTTGATTTCCTTTTGGGGAGATAAGTCAAATGTGTGTTACTGTCATCCCTTGAAGAGGAAAGGAAAGTATTAGAGACGTCCTCAGTGTGATGACGAGTCGTTCGATCTTATGAGAGAGAGGGGGGAGACAGGGGAGAAAAGACAGAGAGAGGGGGGGAGACAGAGAGGGGGGGAGAAAAGACAGAGAGAGAGAGGGGGAGAAAAGACAGAGAGAGAGGGAGGGGGGGGAGAAAAGACAGAGAGAGAGAGAGAGGGGGGGGAGAAAAGAAAGAGAGAGACCAGAAGCCCAATGCATTTTCTTGGAATAAAGGAGAGAAAAAACAAACACACCTCATTTCTTTCAGACTGATGTAAGGTTGTCTTAACGCCAACAAGCCTTTTAACTTCCCGCAATGGGGCTGCCTTTTGAATTTCAATTACGAGGGCCCAAAATGATTTGAAGAGGGATTTTTTTTCTTGGTAATTGTCTGATCAGAGATGATTCCCTGGTGATCAAAGATAAGATCTGTAAACACTCAAGCTGATCAATGGAAAAGTACTTTTGATGTGACACTGTTCTTAATATTCTCTCAAAGACAACTTTTCATGTACTTAAAGCTTTCCCATTGATTTAAATTATCTAATAATTTTCAGTGTAATATTCACTGTTTTGAAAATCAGTGGCACATATAAATTATTGTTATATTATACACCGAACCTTCAGTCTTAGGTGAGTAAATTAAAACATTCAGATCCGGGGTCTTAATTTCGATGAATTCCCCTTAAATAAATATCACACACAAACAAACACACAAGCTTTAGCCTAACTCTACAAAAACTATTTGTGTGAGGCTAAAACATGTTCACCAATCTTAAAGATATGTGGAAAAATTATATAAGCATTATCTTCTAGTATGATTCTGATACAAAGCAGACAAAAGAATGAAATGGGCAGAGTTCCACTCAGAGCACAGCTCTTTACTGCCCCCTATTGATCCCTGTGGGTCTCGCATCACAGACCCAGCAGCACCAGGCTCTGCTCGTTGTTCTCTGAAAGGATGTTTCATTCTGAAGGCATTCAGAATGACACATTAGAGCTGAATAACAAATAATTCTTTACGAGGCAAAGCCATTCAGGGAGACAAACAAACAGCACACAAACGAAACAAAGAAAAGGCATGCAGAAAGCTTCCTCTCCTACTGGAAAAGTAAGGAGTGGAAAGGAGAGAGGAGGGGCAGAGAGCGAGAGAGAGAGAAGGAGAGAGATGGTGAGGGCATAGACAGAAGGAAGGAGAAGGTTTGAGGTAGGAGTGACTTTTGAGATGGTTCAGGGTGGAATGAGCGAGTCACATAATCATTCAGATTAAGGCCAAGTCTCTTCTCCGCAAAATGTGTCGCCTCACGTCCACACAAAAAAATCCATAAGGCACTTTTTTTTTAAAACAAGGTCTCAATTAATGCGAGTGTGTATGGGTATACTGGGGGAATGTAAGGGGTTAAATCCTGCTCTCTGTTGTTGAACTAAACCCCTTGTTTGCTCTAGTTGAGGTAATTGAAATGGACTGTTCTTCATCGATTAGGAAGATACTTATATGATGCAATACAACAGGTAAGTCTGCAGGACCTTGGTGTATTTTCATACACAGCCTATACTGTTCAGGAATACCACTATGCATACCAACTCAGTGGCCTTGTGTTTAGAGTGTACACCCTGAGATTGGAATGTAGGGGGTCATTTAGTGACTGTCAAAAGCAGTGGTGTAGTGGAGGGTAAATGCAAGTAAACACAGCTAACCAACTTTTTTGTGGAGGGGGCCCACCTTTTGCTGAAAAATGATGTTGAAAATATATACTAACGTTAGGTGCTAGGTGCTATCTAAAACCTAAAAGGGCTCTTCGGCTGTCCCTGTGGGACAACCCTTTGAAGAACACTTTTTGGTTCCAGGAAGAAGAACCCTTTTGAGTTCCATGTAGAACTCTTCCCACAGAGCGTTCTACATGGAACCCAAAAGTGGTTCTCCGATGGGGACAGCCGAAATAACCCTTTTGGAACCCTAAGAGTGCAGTTAGGAATGGCGATCAGAGTTTACCCACCTATTTGCTTTAGCACTACATCACCGGTCATTAGGCAACAACATCTACTATCACAATTAGTCAGTCCAGCTCTATTTAGTCTCTCTGATATATTATTAATAATACATATTACTAGATTACCTGTATTTACAGGTTACTATTACTACTTGCTTATGAACTACTGTATGAATTGTTACATTACCACTTTTAGCACCTGTACAGATCCCCTGACTAGAAATTATGTATTCAAATTTGATACACTCAATTAATTCACCTCATGGATCATGCTAGATGCAAGAATGCTGGCCTGCCACTACTCATGCAAAGCATACTGTAGGGACTTGGCAGTGTTTTGATTTAACACCCAACATGAGCACAAATGCTACCAATGCGTATCGACACAGATAAACGGTTTGGAATTACTTACAAAGGACACATACAAACACCACACACATCCAGGCGCGCGCACACACACACACACACACACACACACACACACGCACACGCACACGCACACGCACACACAGTTAGTCAAATGTTTTTTTTTCACTAGTCTTGTGGGGACTTCTGGTCCCCACAAGTATAGTTAAACACGTCCACACACACACACACACATCTGAACCATTGCAAGTCCGGTACATAGCCTTCGCTCCACATATTTAAACGGACACAAGGGATAGAGAGATGAGAAGACTATGCCGCGAAGGCTAAACACAATGCAGCTGCAACATAATGGCCTTACATTCATTCCATTGCATTATTAAAGAGAGAGAGAAAGAACGCCTCAGGCAAAGGGCTGAGGGGAGAGGCAACAATAAACAAGAGAAAATGCACACATTTGAAAACAGACACTTAGAGCATTTACCAATGCAGCAGGTGAGTATTGGGCCTGCAGTAGGCAGTGAGTATGATAACACACTAGACAGATAGGTCTACATGATATTACCCCACAGATACCAGTGCAAAAGCCTCATGGCAACAAAACACTGGGTACGGCAATATCCTGCATAGCAACATCAACGCACTCATGCACTGCGCTCTATTTGTGCATCCCAAATGGCACCCTATTCCCTATATACAGTGCATTCAGAAAGTATTCAGACTACTTCATTTCTTCCAGATTTTGTTACTTTACAGCCTTATTCTAAAATGGATTCAATTGTTTGTTTCCCTCATCAAACACAATTTCCCTCATCTACACACAATACCCTATAATGACAAAGCAATAACAGGGTTCTATAACTGAAATTTCACATGTACAGAAGTATTCAGACTCTTTACTCAGTACTTTGTTGAAGATACTTTGGCAGCGATTACAGCCTTGAGTCTTCTTGGGTATGATGCTACAAGCTTGGCACACCTGTATTTGGGGAGTTTCTCCAATTCTTCTCTGCAGATCCTCTCAAGCTCTGTCAGGTTGGATGGGGAGCGTCGCTGCACAGCTATTAGATTGGGTAAAAGTCAGGGCTCTGGCTTGACCACTCAAGGACATTCAGAGACTTGTCCCGAAGCCATTCATGCGTAGTCTTGGCTGTGTGCTTAGGATCGTTGTCCTGTTTGAAGATGAACCTTCACCCCAGTCTGAGGTCCTGAGTGCTCTGGAGCAGGTTTTCATCAAGGATCTCCCTGTACTTTGCTCCGTTCTTCTTTCCCTCGATCCTGACTAGTCTCCCAGTCCCTGCTGCTGAAAAACATCCCCACAGTATGATGCTGCCACCACCATGCTTCACCGTAGGGATGGTGTTGGCCAGGTGAGGAGCAGTGACTGGTTTCCTCCAGATGTGACGCTTGGCATTCAGGCCAAAGTGTTCAATCTTGGTTTCATCAGACCAGAGAATCTTGTTTCTCATGGCCTGAGAGGCCTTTAGGTGTATTTTGGCAAACTCCATGCGGGCTGTCATGTGCCTTTTACAGAGGAGTGGCTTCCGTCTGGCCACTCTACCATAAAGGCCTGATTGGTGGAGTGCTGCAGAGATGGTTGCCCTTCTGGAAGGTTCTCCTATCTCCACAGATGAACTCTGGAGCTCTGTCAGAGTGACCATCTGGTTCTTGGTCACCTCCCTGACCAAGGCCCTTCTCCCTGATTCCTCAGTTTGGCCGGGCAACCAGCTCTAGGAAGAGTCTTGGTGGTTCCAAACTTCTTCCATTTAAGAATGATGAAGGCCACTGTATTCTTGGGGACCTTCAATGCAGCAGAAATATTTTGGTACCCTTCACCAGATCTGTGCCTCGACACAATCCTGTCTCGGAGCTCGACGGACAATTCCTTCGACCTCATGGTTTGGTTTTTGATCTGACATGCACTGTCAACTGTGGGACCTTATATAGACAGGTGTGTGCCTTTCAAAATCATGTCCAATCAATGGAATTTACCACAGGTGGACTCCAGTCAAGTTGTAGAAACATCTCAAGGATGATCAATGGAAACTGGATGCACATGAGCTCAATTTTCGAGTCTCATAGCAAAGGGCCTGAATACGTATGTAAATAAGGTATTTATGTTTTTTATGTTTCATACATTTGTAAACAAATTTAAAAACCTGTTTTCAATTTGTCATTATGGGGAGTTGTGTGTACATTAATGGCTAAACACATTTATTCATTCCATTTTAGAATAAGGCTGTAACGTAACAAAATGTGGAAAAAGGGAAGGGGTCTGAATACTTCCAGAACACTCTGTATTGCATTACTTTTGACCAGGACCAAAAGTAGTGCACTTTGTAGAGAATATGGTGCCATTTGGGCTGCATCTCCCTCTGACCTTTGATCTGTAGAAGGAGAGCTCAATTAAGTCACGGCACATCTGGTGCCATAGATCGACATTAGACCTCAGCACACAGTTGTAGCAGGAAGCCAGCAATACATAGAAGAGGGTGTACTCACCTCGAGTAGTAGTTGGAGAGAGACAGTCCTTTGTTTCTTCTACCACTATCAAGTAGAACCAGGAGAAAATGTTTTTTCACACACAAACACACACACACACACAAATTAGGAATGTAAATTGGTCGCTCTCTCATGCAAATGATTTGCGAGTTATGAAAAGAGACTGGGAGACACTCCTCCCTCTTGATTAGATTACAGAGAATACGAAGGCTTTTAATAGGGAAGACGGACGAAAACCTCACAACCAAATACAGAGAAATATTGCTTTTATTTGACTCAGTTTAGAATTCCCATGGTGAATCTGTGTCAAAGAATCCATTCTATTTTTCAATTTTTTACCTCTCAGGTACGTCAAATAAAACCTCAAGAATCGAGTAGAATCTTTCCTTCAAAATGTCTCTGTCTGGCGTTGTAACCTATCAGTCGTGTTGTCTGACAGCGCCCAGTGACGGTCGTCAGGGCGAGCCAACCAATCTCATCCCCCGGTTCCGTCTGTCAATACTGACAAAGAAGAATTATGACGTGTCACCAGATATTTATGTCCAGAGAGCTTTAAGCATACAGGATTGTTCCATATTATTTGCGTCTACTGTCCATCAATTGACCCATGGATTGACCCCTGCCAGCTGCCATAAGTCCCGCTGCCTCAGACATGTCGTAACTCTGGTGTCGCTGGGGCGATAATAGTCATAAATCATCAGCCATATAAAAGGCTCCAACCTGACGCCATACTTAGAGAGCCAGCCGCCACAGCAGAAGATGTATTGTGTGTGTTTGCGTGCGTGCGTGTGCGTACTGTGTTCCAGCCAAGTGCTCGGATCCAGCATAGAGAATATAGTATCATTGTAAAATGAGGCACACCACTGAGGAAACGTACGCATGCATTTCCTAATCATTCTGCCATTTTTACAGTCTCAGCTTGGCCTGTAGAAGGCCCTTCTCTGATTGATGCTATATTTTCTCTCTGTGCTAATCAAGATTTTTGTCAGGGTGAGGTCAACCACAATGGCATGCTGTGTGTATGCGTGTGTGTGTGTGTGTGTGTGTGTGGTGTGTTCATGTTTGAGCATCCATGCAAAGATGTGTGTAATGGTTCTGTAGATACATGTGCATGAGTGTGTGTGTGTGTGGGGTTTTCATACATGCATAGGCACATATGTGGGATGTAAATATCTTCTAATGCATGGCTTAGCCAGAGTGAGAATATATTGCCTTGATTGGCATGCATTACTATTGTATGGTTGTCATTGAATATTATTGCTAGAATTCTGCTTACAAAAAAAGTTGTTTAGGCATTTTGAAAAGGTCAACCAAGGTAAACCATCAAATTGAGCTAACTAACCATTGCAAAGAGCTGCATCACCCAGTCAGAGTCTGCAATCTGCATTGTGTCGTCACTCTCTCCATGGCTCATTACTGCAGTACTGGAGCCAGACTTGTCAGCTATCATACTGTGTGAAACCCAGAAACCAGGGTGACATTTTCTTAAGACGGACAAGCAAGAAATGAGCTCTGCCAACTCCATGTTGTAGATAGAGAGGGGTGCATCCCAAATGGCACCACAACCTTATTTAGTGCACTACGTTTGACCAGAGTCCATAAAAAGTAGTGCACTATATAGAGAATAGTGTTCCATTTGGGACGCGCAAGGGTGTAACTCTAACTCTGGCTGGAACTTGTGAAGCTTCTTTGTATGGTTGTACTTAGTGACTCAGTTGTCAACTGGATTCAGGAGTCTGTCAATGAAGATGAAATAACAGAAAACTCAACCTCACTCATTGGCTCTGATTGCTTAACACTAGAGTTAATTAACTGTCACAGACCCTGTCATTCTTTCATTTCTTATTTTTTGTAAAAAAAAATGTTTGCCTTGACTGCATGATTTCTGGCTTATTATTTGATGGCACATTTACTTGTCATGTTCATACCCATGAACGTTCAGTTATCAATAGCGCAGGAAGAGGAAGAAAATGGAGTTGCAACCAATTTCTTGACGCGTCTTTGATATGTGCTGGCGGTTGGGTGACATGATACGATGTCGCCAAGCAAAGCGTGATCAGAGGCTTTCTGGAAGGAAATCAACATCTAAAATATGTCTTAAACATTTCCAAAATATGTTGAAAACATGAAACTATCCCCTAGTATTAAGATTGAAATAAGTGAAATGGCAGCTGAGCACAAACTGAATGGCAGTCTTGAAATGCTTATATACTTTTATGAAATGTACATACAGTCGTGGCCAAAACTTTTGAGAATGACACAAATATGAATTTCCACAAAGTTTGCTGCTTCAGTGTCTTTAGATATTTTTGTCAGTTGTTACTATGGAATACTGAAGTATAATTACAAGCATTTCATACGTGTCAAAGCCTTTTATTAACAATTACATGAAGTTGATGCAAAGAGTCAATATTTGCAGTGTTGACCCTTCTTTTTCAAGACCTCTGCAATCCGCCCTGGCATGCTGTCAATTAACTTCTGGGCCACATCCTGACTGAATGGCAGACCATTCTTGCATAATCAATGCTTGGAGTTTGTCAGAATTTGTAGGGTTTTGTTTGTCCACCTGCCTCTGAGGATTGACCACACGTTCTCAATGGGATTAAGGTCTGTGGAGTTTCCTGGCCATTGACCCAAAATATCAATGTTTTATTCCCGAGCCACTTAGTTATCACTTTTGCCTTATGGCAAGGTGCTCCATCATGCTGGAAAAGGCATTGTTCGTCACCAAACTGTTCCTGGATGGTTGGGAGAGGTTGCTCTCGGAGGATGTGTTGGTACCATTCTTTATTCATGGCTGTGTTCTTAGGCAAAATTGTGAGTGAGCGCACTCCCTTGGCTGAGAAGCAACCCCACACATGAATGTTCTCAGGATGCTTTACTGTTGGCATTACACAGGACTGATGGTAGCGCTCACCTTGTCTTCTCCGGACAACATTTTTTCCCGGATGCCCCAAACAATAGGAAAGGGCATTCATCAGAGAAAGTGACTTTACCCCAGTCCTCAGCAGTCCAATCCCCGTACCTTTTGCAGAATATCATTCTGTCTGTTTTTCCTGAAGATAAGTGGCTTCTTTGCTGCCCTTCTTGACACCAGGCCATCTTACAAAAGTCTTCGCCTCACTGTGCGTGTAGATGCACTCACACCTGACTGCTGCCATTCCTGAGCAGGCTCTGTACTGGTGGTGCACCGATCCCACAGCTGAATCAACTTTAGGAGACGGGGCTGGCGCTTGCTGGACTTTCTTGGATGCCCTGGAGCCTTCTTCACAACAATTGAACCGCTCTCCTTGAAGTTCTTGATGATCCGATAAATGGTTGATTTAGGTGCAATCTTACTGGCAGCAATATCCTTGCCTGTGAAGCCCTTTTTGTGCAACTCAATGATGATGGCACGTGTTTCCTTGCAGGTAGCCATGGTTGACACAAGAAGAACAATGATTCCAAGCACCACCCTCCTTTTGAAGCTTCCAGTCTGTTATTCGAACTCAATCAGCATGACAGAGTGATCTCCAGCCTTGTTCTCATCAACACTCATACCTGTGTTATGAGAGAATCACTGACATGATGTCAGCTTGTCCTTTTGTGGCAGGGCTGAAATGCAGTGGAAATGTTTTTGGGGGATTCAGCTCATTTGCATGGCAAAGAGGGACTTTCCAATTAATTGAAATTCATCTGATCTCTCTTCATAACATTCTGAAGTATATGCAAATGGACATCATACAAACTGAGGCAGCAGACTTTGTGAAAATTAATATTTGTGTCATTCTCAAAACTTTTGGCCACGACTGTACATATGGCGTTTCACGTGTTACCCCATATCACCCAACTATATTTCGGGCCTACTGTTGGGTTTGGTTGTGCAGTCAATTCCCTGGAAGTAGCCTACCTAAGCATGCCAAAGAAATGCCAATAGCTGCTCTATCCACTTGAAATGAGACACTGAACAGTATGGCAGCTTCTGCATTTGGACTGATGAGTTCACATCTCCCTGTCAGTGGCCCAAATGGCACCCTGTTCCTTATATAGTGTACTACTTTTGACCAGGGCGCATAAGTAGTGCACTATGTAGGGAATAGGGTGCCATTTGGAATGCAAACCAATCTAACTTGTCCTCTCTCTCCACTCTGCAGGCAGATTGTGCAGACACAACATTCAAATCACAATGACCTAATTTGACATCATTATGTCATCCACTGTACTTGATTTGATCATTTGATCAGTATTAACTGTCTGTGGACTAATACCTGCTCAGAGTACAGCCATGTGTAATCCAGCTATACAGTTTATTTTACCTGCACATATTGTCCCTCCCTGCTTGTATCTTGCTAGACTCTTCACATCAGTGTCCGTTTGAGTCTAATACCATTTTCACACTACTGAGTCGACTGAGGAGAAGACATTTGAGCCAATACAGTATTGTATGGTTAGGTTCGGCACGATAGTGTGAACATGATTTTGTGGGCCATGGTATAACCTCTCTCCTAATTGATGCTGCGACTGTGAGGCACGGTGAATCACGGTGATGTCGGTGAGAGAGAGTGCATGTGACGGCATCTTACCGGAACACAGCTGTGACTCACCCAGATGATGGCTGACAGAAACATGGCACCCTGGAGGATTACATAGCCAGCCATCTCCACAACTCTGTCTGTCTGTCTGTCTGTCTGTCTGTCTGTCTGTCTGTCTGTCTGTCTGTCTGTCTGTCTGTCTGTCTGTCTGTCTGTCTGTCTGTCTGTCTGTCTGTCTGTCTGTCTGTCTGTCTGTCTGTCTGTCTGTCTGTCTGTCTGTCTGTCTGTCTGTCTGTCTGTCTGCCTGCCTGCTCGCTCTGTCTTCCTGCCTGCTCGCTCTGTCTTCCTGCCTGTCTGCATGTCTGTGTGCCATCCACCCTGCAATATACTACAGCAGCCCGCCTGTCTGCCTTTCTGTCTACCGGCTGTAACAAGTATTTCCATCCTAGACCTGCTCTGCTCTTTCCAACTTTCTTAGGTACTTTCTCACCTTCCTTTTGCTCTGCCATATGAATATGTTGGATGTTGTAGCTGTAATGTAAGTGTTTCAAGCCAATACAGGTACAATTATCTTTAAAATGCAAATACCTTCTTCCTCTCTGTTACTTTCTGTCCAACACTCTTTATCTAGTTCCTCAAGTGACTTCCCTGCATGCAGTTTTATCATTTGCTGCAGATTGGGTTCCATCTGGCCTTGTATCCCTTTATCCTTTCCTTTCCAACATCTCTTTACACTCTTTATTATAAGAGTCTGAGTCTATAAGGCAGCTGCATTTTAATGTCCACAGTGGATGGCAGAAGTATCTCAACGTCACTACAGCTGTATGCTACTGGTGAAAGGGAGAAAGAACACTGCAACTATATACAGTAATAACTCTCTCTCTCTCTCTCTCTCTCTCTCTCTCTCTCTCTCTCACAGCCCCTCTCTCTCTCTCTCTCTCTCTCTCTCTATCTCTCTCTATCTCACAGCCCCTCTCTCTCTCTCTCTCTCTCTCTCTCTCTCTCTCTCTCTCTCTCTCTATCTCACAGCCCCTCTCTCTCTCAGCCCCTTTTTGCTAGTCGTGATTGATCCCCTTGTGTTTATCAACTCTAATTAAACATTTAGAGCCATGGGCTCCCTGTTGTTCAATGTCATTTCCTCTAAATTCAAAAGTGGAGCAGCCCGAGAAATCTTTATTATTGGCAATGAAGGCTTAGCGATAATGAGCGAATGGGATGAAACGCCCAGTTTACCGAGACTCCAGCCGGCACTGTCTGAGAGAGCACTGATGAGAGAGGGAGGAGAAGGAGGAGGGAGGTGGGGAAGGGAGGAGATGGGATGGGGCGGTGTGGAGGGGTAGTGAAGGAAGACGGAGAGACGAGACACAGATATGACTCCCTTATCACTCAGAGAGAAGATCAGAGAGAGGTAGAGGCCAGGCAAAGGCACCCTAAAGACCAGGGGACATTTACATTCAGGCAAAAATGACTACTCCATATGCCTATATCAAGTCATTCACATATAGAATAACATTGCTGGTTTCAGGCTAATAGTGTTACCCTTGTATGATGTGGCTATCAAGCAAACAACTAAAAACCTATGTCCAGATTAGGGTTAGAATATCCTGTAATCTGATTAAAGGGAGATGTTGTATGTAATATAAAACCTCAGAGTATCGCTCAGCTTTTGGGACCTTGTTGCAATAACCTCCTGGGCCAGACAACACAGACCTATAAACTACAAAAAAAATGGAAATTTGGAAATGTGATAAATAACAATCAAAGTGTTATTCAATTCGTTGTAGATAATCTAGACAGCCACTTTCAACGTCTGGTGGGTCTCCCCAGTCTCCAGACATAGCCGGCTGCAACTAACCTTACAAACAAGAGTAACAGAATGGAACAGAATACATTTTAAAGAGATATCCAATTTGTTAAGCAAACTTTAACAAACAATGTTATGGCCATTTTACTGGAACAGATCTGATTAATCATTCTTGGAAAAGACCGACTGTGACCCATCTCTAAGGCATGTTGGTCTGAGCTATTAACCGTATTAGACTGAAAACAATGGACACAATAATGAATCAAATATGTATCACAATAATAGACACACACACACATATATACGCTATATATACACAAAAGTATGTGGATACTCAAATCAAACGAATGGATTCGGCTATTTCAGTAAGTGCTGTTAATGTGAATTGGAAACGTCTAGGGGGAACAACGGCTCAGACTGCGACGTGGTAGGCCACACAAGCTCACAGAACAGGATCGCTGGGGGCTGAAGTGGGTAGTGCGTAAAAATCGTCTTTCCTTGGTCGCAACCTGGCTCTGGAAGCAAAGTCAGCACAATAATTGTTCATCGTGAGCTTCATGAAATGGGTTGCCATTGCCGAGCAGCCTGCACAATGCCAGCATGCACATCAGCATGCATAATGCCAAGCGTCGGCTGGAGTGGTGTAAAGCTTGCCGCCATAGGACTCTGGAGCAGAGGAAACACGTTCTCTGGAGTGATGAATCATGCTTTACCATCTGGCAGTACGAAGGACGAATCTGGGTTTGGCGGGTGCCCGGAGGACTCTACCTGCCCGAATGCATAGTGCCAACTGTAAAGTGGTGGAGGAAAATATGGTATGAGGCTGTTTTTCATGGTTTTCATTAGTTCCAGTGAAAGGAAGTCTTAACGCTACAGGATACAATTACATTTTAGACCATTTTGTACTTCAACTTTGTAGCAACAGTTTGGGGAAGGCCCTTTCCTGTTTCAGCACGACATTCCCCCCGTACACAAAGTGAGGTCCACTCAGAAATGGTTTGTCGAGATGGGTGTGGAAGAACTTGACTGGCCTGCACAGAGCCCTGACCTCAACCCCATCGAACACCTTTAGGATGAATTGGAACGCAGACTTCGAGCCAGGCCTAATCGCCCAACATCAGTGCACAACCTCACTACTGCTTATCGCTGAATAGAAGTCCCTGCAGCAATGTTGCAACATCTAGTGGAAAGCCTTCCCAGAAGAGTAGAGGCTGTTATAGCAGCAAAGGGGGAACCAACCTCATATTAATTTACATGACTTTGGAATGAGATGTTTGGTGGGCAGGCGTCCACATACCTCATGATCATGTAGTGTAAATACAATATATAGTGTACCAGTCAAGTTTGGACACACCTACTCATTCAAGGATTTTTCTTTATTTCACTATTTTCTACATTGTATAATAATAATAGTGAAGACATCAAAACCATGAAATAACACATATGGAATCATGTAGTAACCAAAAAAGTGTTAAACAAATCAAAATATATTTTATATTTCAGATTCCTCAAAGTAGCCACCCTTTGCCTTGATGACAGCTTTGCAAACTCTTGGCATTCTCTCAACCAGCTTCATGAGGTAGTCACCTGGAATGCATTTAAATTAACAGATGTGCCTTGATACAAGTTCATTTGTGGAATTTCTTTCCTTCTTAATGCATTTGAGCCAATCAGTTGTGTTGTGACCAGATATGGGTAGTATACAGAAGATAGCCCTATTTGGAAAAACACCAAGTCCATATTATGGCAAGAACAGCTCAAATAAGCAAAGAGAAATGACAGTCCATCATTACATTAGGTCAGTCAATTCGGAAAATGTCAAGAACTTTTAAAGTTTAGTCGCAAAAACCATCAAACGCTATGATGAAACTGGCTCTCATGAGGACCGCCACAGGAAAGGAAGACCCAGAGTTACCTTTGCTGCAGAGGATCCTGTCACACCCTGACCTTAGAGAGCCGTTTTATTTCTCTATTTGGTTAGGTCAGGGTGTGATGTGGGGTGGGCATTCTATGTTTTGTTTTCTATGTTTCTTTCTTTTTTTCTATGTTTTGGCCGGGTATGGTTCTCAATCAGGGACAGCTGTCTATCATCGTTGTCTCTGATTGGGAATCATACTTAGGTAGCCCTTTTTCCCTCATTTCAGTGTGGGTAGTTATCTTTGTTTGTGGCACTTAGACCTGTAACCTTCATGGTTGTTTTGCATTTCTTGTTTTGTTGGCGACATTTTAAATAAAAAGAGAAATGTACGCTCACCACGCTGCACATTGGTCCACTTCTTACGACGACCGTGACGGATAAGTTCATTAGAGTTACTAGCCTCAGAAATCAGCAATTAACTGCACCTCAGATTGCAGAGCAAGTAAATGCTTCACAGAGTTCAAGTGACAAACATATCTCAACATCAACTGTTCAGAGGAGACTGCGTGAATCAGGGTTTGATAGTCAAATTGCTGCAAAGAAACCATCACTTGTGTCACGGTGAGGTTGGACCCAGGTGCAGAGAAGAGACCAGATGAGGAATCAGCAGTTAAGGATAACCATAATACTTTACTGAGAAACGGTAGCAGAAGGATCACAGTAACACTAGGAAAACAACAAACACTAAGTCTCGAAAACTCACTCATGAGACAAAGGCACTTGGCACATAAGGCACACGACAACATAAAACACACCTCTCTTAAAGGGGAAATCATAATGAGTACATAGGACACACCTGAGTGTTGTTATTGTCTCTACGACTGTCTCTGGTAACAGGTGGAACCGTGACAGTACCCCCGCTTCTAGGAGCGGCTCCAGCCGTGGAGCCAGGGCAACCACCACATAGTTGGTTGAAGTCCCGAACAAGTCCTGGATCCAGGATGTCCCGGGCAGGCACGCACGCCCGCTCCTCGGGGCCATAGCCCTCCCAGTCCACCAGGTACCCGATGAGCCTCCAACAGATGCCGGAAAGTGTAGGACGGTCGACCATCGACAAGTCAAGGGGGCGGAGGGGCAGGTGTGGGGGGAGAGAAGGGACTGGTCCCTACCAGCTTGAGACGGGAGACATGGAAGGCTGGACAGACCCTCATAGACCTGGGAAGCTGGAGACAATAGGTGACAGGGTTGATGCGACTCAGGATCTTGAATGGTCATAGGTAGCGTGGAGCAAGCTTCCGCAGGTGGGAAGATCACGGGTGGACATCCACACTCATTAACCCAGTCGGAGGAGCCGAAGAGGCCTTCAGTGTCGGTTTGCCTGCTGTTGGTGTCAGGCAGATGAGCAGAGCAAGGAGGTTCGCGCTCTGATCCTGGTGCAGCGCCATTGTCGAATGAACGCCTTAGCTGATGGCACCCCTGCTTCATTCTCTTGCTCAGGAAACAGGGGGGGTGAAGCCAAACTGACACTCGAACTGCGAGTGTAGCAGTGTGTTGTGAGCATACTCCGCCCAGACAAGACAATGTCCTGGGGAAGTCCATGTAGTCGAAAGACATGGGTAATCATGAGATCAGCGGTCTCCGTCGCTGGGGGCAACTTGGGTAAGATAATGAAATGGGCTGCCTTAGAGAACAGAACAACAACCACCAGGATAATGGTAAGCCCTAGGATGGAGGTAACTCTGTGATAAAGTCTACGGACAGGTGGGATCCAGTCCCAGCTGGAGGTTGGAGAAGGTTGGACCCTGGGTAGGGTCCATAATACTTTACTGAGAAACGGTAGCAGAAGGATCACAGTAACACTGGCAAAACAACAAACACTAAGTCTCGAAAACTCACTCAGGAGACAAACGCACATGGCACATAATTCAAGCTTCAGAAAAGGACAACAGAAAACACACCTCTTTTAACAGGGAAATCATAATGAGTAAATAGGAGACACCTGAGTGTCATTAATGTCTCTAGGACAGTCTCTGCCGCTCTCTGGTGACAGGTGTAACCATGACACTACTAAAGGACACCAATAATAATAAGATACTTGCTTGGGCCAAGAAACACGAGCAATGGACATTACACCAGTGGATTTTTGGTTCCTACCGTCGTGTCTTTGTGAGATGCAGAGTAGGTGAACGGATGATCGCCGCATGTGTGGTCCTCACCATGAAACACGGAGGAGGAGGTGTGATGATGTGGGGGTGCTTGCTGGTGACACTGTCTGTAATTTATTTAGAATTCAAGGCACACTTAATCAGCATGGCTACCACAGAATTCTGCAGCGATACACCATCCCATCTGGTTTATGCTTAGTGGGACTGTCATTTGTGACCCGATTCAGGAAACTTGGCGTATGTCGCAAGTCACGACTTCACAGAAGAGCCGTTTGAACGTGAAAAATATTTTTGGGAAGAAATGCCTTCTCGAACATATGAACTTTCATATGCCTTAATACAAACTTGTATGCCATCTGTAAATATGAATAAAAATGTTAAATTACGAGCCTTGTTGGTTATTTAGGCACAGAAAAAGATAGCAACCTTCCCACTAGCCATGATTGGCTGAGATAATGAGTGAGCTGGACATGCCGAGAGAGGAGTTCGGATTGGTCTGCCATAATGAAGGCGTCTGTCTATTTGAGCTCGTCAGTCTGTGTTGGTAATCCTGTCAAACGTGGCTTTTAAATATTTTTTTGTGTAGTGGAGCTGCATAAGTGTTGCTCTCCATTTTCTGGAGGATCAAGTTTTGAAATCAGTGGAATTAGAGTATGATAGCTGAAGAGATGGAGAAAACACCAGTCTCCGGATTACATCTTCGAACTAACGGCAACTGTGGTATGGCATTCCTGACAAAGAGACATGTCCATGATGCATGTTGATGTATACAGGCAAGAGTGTTTAGCGTTAGCTAGCTACAATTTCAGATATTACACGATTCTAATTTTGACAGAAAGTCGTATCATTTCAAAATAAAGTGTACTGTTAGCTAGTTAGCTAACATTAGCTGGCTGGCTCCCTAGTTATTATTTGTTTCCCAGAGCCATTTGCTTTTCTAGTTAGAGCCTAATGTTAGCTAGCTAACATTGGACCTGGTTGGTTAGTTACCAGCACTGTGGCATTGTTGCCACTTTGTTCATTGTTGTTTAACTAGCTAAAGTTAGCTGGCTGGCTCGTTAGCTAACGTTACGTGACGTCTGTGATCTTAAACATTGTTTACCTAGCAAGGTTCATTGTTTACCTAGCTAGCTAGCTTTATGTCTTAAGCTAAAGTGTACTGTTAGCTAGGTAACATTAGCTGGCTCCCTTGTGGACGTTATTATTCGTTTTTCCCAGAGCTGTTGGCTTTTCTAGTTAGAGTCTAACGTTGGGCAGTGTTGGCACTTTGTTCATTGTTGTTTAACTAGCTAGCATTAGCTGGCTGGCTCGTTAGCTAACGTTACATGACGTGTGTACAACACCCGTTGAATATGGCCGGTGTCAGTAAACGTCTGCAAAAAAGCAATGAAATTGTTGCCAGCAGAGCTGGTTAGGCTGTTTTCATGCTATCCAGAGGTAAACAAATCATCGGCCAGAGTGTACACTCCGAGAGCGAAATGAGATGGGTGTGAATGATGTTGAATCTGTGTAGACAAAGAAGAGCTCTTCACTAGATACCAAAACATTCAAAGTCGATTTTCTCAAAAGTGAGTTTTCAACTTTCAAAGCAGAATTACTTATCCATTGTTCCTCAAATGCAGTGTATGATATACCATTTTGTAGCTCTGAGTCTCTACTTTTATCCAATGTAAAAAAAAAAAAACTTTTCACATTTTGCTACATAAGACCGAATCCAGGTGGTGACAAGACAATGACCCAAAACAAACCTCCAGGCTTTGAAAGGGCTATTTGACCAAGAAGGAGAGTGATGGATTGCTGCATCAGATGACCTGGCCTCCACAATCACTGACCTCAACCCAATTGAGATTGTTTGGGATGAGTTGGACCCAAAGGAAAAGCTGCCAACAAGTGCTCAGCATATGTGGAAACTCCTTCAAGACTGTTGGAAAAGCATTCCAGGTGACTACCTCATGAAGCTGGTTGAGACAATGCCAAGAGTTTACAAAGCTGTCGTCAAGGCAAAGGGTGGCTACTTTGAAGAATCTGAAATATAAAATATATTTGGATTTGTTTGACACTTTTTTGGTTATTACATGATTCCGTATGATTTATTTCATAGTTTTGATGTCTTCACTATTATTCTACAATGTAGACATTAGTAAAAATAAAGAAAAACCCTTGAATGAGTAGGTATGTCCAAACTTCTGACTGGTACTGTATAGATTGTCAAACAATTTGCAAAACACTATAAGACTTGCCACTTCTATTCCTTCTGAGTAACGTTGAGATAGAAACACCATCACCCCTACTGTATTCTGCTGTTATTACCATGGGGGCATTTTATCAAATGTATATGTGTATCTGCAGCCAATTTAACAAATCCAAAACCCGAGTAGCCTCCTCCAGCCATCTTCCCCTAGTATTCCCATTAATATTATTAAAGTCAATCTGTTGGTTGGAGGGGTTAGCAGAAGGATGAGCACGGGACTATCTGTCTTTATCTCTCCCAGTGTGGGGTCTAATGGCTCTGATTGGCCTCCAAATTTAATTTAGACAGGATATTACTGTTACATGAGCTCTTTTCAACAATGCCATTTCCTTTTGCTTACACAGTACATTTACCCAGCTCTCTCGACGCTTCTCCCTGCTCTTCGGTGTCCCCACTCTCTCTCTCTCTCTCTTTCTCTCTCTCTCTCTCTCTCTCTCTCTCTCTCTCTCTCTCTCTGTCTCTCTCTCTTTCTCTCTCTCTCTCTCTCTCTCTCTCTCGCTCTCTCTCTCCTTCTCTCTCTGCTAAAACAAAAACAGGTCCAGAGCAATCTTACAGCCTCATGAACAATGGTGCAATGATTGGTGATATGAAAGCGTATGTCACAAAGCATGCTGAACTGATTTGAGTTTTCATCGTTCAAACATGAAAATAATTAAATCGTGGGAAGAATGAAATTTCAGGAGGGGTGGAAATATGAGAGGAGAAAGAGGATGTCCTAGAATATACCAAATGTATTAAAATACACACTTGTTAATGAACGAGAGAGAGAACGAGAGAATGACAGTGATGATGAATGAAACACACTTCATAGCTGCCAGGGTCCATTGTGATTGGTCCTGGTGCTGCACAGACAGAACACAAGTTGCCTAGGCGAACCAGCCATTCGCCAGGCACCAGGTACTGACTGCATTAACAAATAGCATTCCTATTCAAGTCAACAGAAAGGTTTTCAATGACAGCACGGGGGACAAAAGGTCATGGGAAGGCTTTGCGCCGTTAATTAAGTAAAATTGGTGAATGTCAGATCCACAAAGGTCACCACTAATCTCCTCATATTGTCATTCCTTCCTAGCTCATACGATGTGGGTTGCCAGATAATGTAATTCCTTCCTAGAGCATATCATGTGGGTTGCCAGATATTTCTCAATCCTTACTGCATCATACAATGTAGTTGCCATGCAGGCTGGTCGATATCTACGTCCATGACTATTTAAAGATGAATGAAGCTAGAACAACTAAATCACCTGCAAGGCAAGGAAAGAAAGTCCTCTGCCGAGGCACCATCGTCTGTTAACAGTAATACATTCAGACATCATGAATACAGATAAGCACAGTACATTTGTTAAAAGGTATATCCTTTCTCATTATATCAAACCAACAAATAAAGTTCCTCCGTGAATTATACAGTCGTACGGTATCTATCTTTATCCAGAACTGAAGATAGATCATCTCTATATTATTATTGATAACAAAAATAATACTGTCCAATTTAGGAGTCATATTTGTGAGAGTGAGAGACAGTCCTGGGACTACAGGGATAGGTGGTGATTGGTTAGTGATGGTGATGGTGATGTACGTTGGCATCCTGTTTGATTATTGAGCCCCTCAGGGGACGAGGTGACATCGTGAGCCACATGTAGTTTATAATGAGACACAGAGTAGCTTTCTACTGGGATCTGTTATTGATCATTATCCTTCTGGGCAACACTGGTTGTGTCCCAAATTGCACACTATTCAATAAATAGAGCATTACTTTTGATTACTGCACTACATAGGGATTAAGTTGCCATTTGGGACACAGCCACTGTAATTTCTTATAGGATAAGATTGCTTGCTTTCTCTCTCTTCAGAATGGTAACTATCTCCATGTCGGTCAAGTTAGCCATACGATTGGGTACAGTAGGTTACTTTTTAAATGTAATCTGTTACAGTTGATAGTTGCCTGTCCAAACTTGTAATCAGTAACGTAACTTTTGGATTACCCAAACTCAGTAACGTAATCTGATTACATTAAACTACTTTTAGAATACTTTCCCCCTTAACAGGTATTAGAAGGCAAAAATGTATGTTACCAACTGACCAACGTCTATTGCAGGATAAATCAATGTTAAAGTTTACATAGCTGGTCATATATGGATGTTCAACTTTACTTCATGGGTCGGTTATGTAGGCTTCTTCTAACCCATCGCTTTCTACTACTGTACACATAATAATATGATACAAATGTTATCTTTACATTGAAAGCCTAAGTTTATCAGAATTCCAGTCATTCAAATAAATGAACTTCTTGATCTTCAAGAGTAGGACTTGGAAATATGAAAGTACAGATTAGCCAAATTGTTTTACCTGAGCATAACCCCCAAAATTAAAGACTCATTAGCCAGCCCTACTCTGTGGTTTATGATTTTTTTGTCACGGAGGACTGATTGGGCACATTGATTTGAGTTGAAAAATAAATATTGACCTTATGGAATGGCATAAGGTCTACTGAAAGTACTACTGAAAATGTATATTTACATGTGAAAAATGAATGCCATCTGCTATAAGCCTATTTTTTTTACCTTTATTTAACTAGGCAAGTCAGTTAAGAACAAACTCTTATTTTCAATGATGGCCTAGGAACAGTGGGTTAACTGCCTGTTCAGAGGCAGAACGACCTTGTACCTTGTCAGCTCGGGGATTTGAACTTGCAACCTTCCAGTTACTAGTCCAACGCTCTAACCACTAGGATACCCTGCCACTCCAATAGTTTGATAGTAATAGCTTGATATCTTGACAAAAGGCATCCCGTCAACGGGACAGTTGTAAATCGTGCAGCGCTGTGTGTCCCGATCGCAGATTTTAGAGAAACAACAAATATCGGTACATATCAGTGTCTCTTATCGGCTGAAAGATTCAATTATTGTTAATATAACTGTACTGTCCAATTTGCAGTAGCTATTACTCCGAAAAATGCCACGCTATTGTTTGAGGAGAGCTCCTAACGACAAAACACTTTTTTCACCGCGATAGGTTTGATAAATTCACCTCTTATGGTGAAATGTGTACTTACATTCTGAAATCTTGCTCTCATTTATCATCCAAAGGGTCCCAGAAATAAAACGAAGTGTTGTTTTGTTAGATAAAATCCTTTTTCAAATCCTAAAAAGGTCCATATAGCATGCAAGATCGATTTTGTATTTCCACTCGTTCAATTTGCAACGAAAGGAATCTGTGAAAATCAACCTTAAACGTTGTTTCAACCAGTCAAATCACGTTTATATTTGTTCCTCAGAGATCCTGAATGTAACCAGACTTCACTATATCATTAGAAGTGTAGTATATCCTATAGGACACCAAATTTGGTCAGAGAGCGATGCCTTCATGGTGTGCCTATGACACAGGCAGTCTTCATTTGATTGACTGTAACTTTGCCAAATAAGCACCAATTGGGGTTAAACAAAGCTAGCTAGATAGCCAATGAGCTGGGCTGTATGGGAGTATGAAAACCCTGTATCTGTCGCTAACCTTGTGTGACAACAAGCCTTTTCCTTTTGGACAAAAATAACAAGAATATGGAGAGTTATGAAGCTATGATAACTGGGTGTTTTGCAAATGTTGAACTTACAATATGGCTACTAATACTGGAAAAGCTAAATCAAAGTCCAAGTATACAGATTTGACGATATTCTTGCAGAAAAATGTCATGTAAATGTCTCCTTCACGTTTTGCCCAAATGTACCTGGGTGACTTCACATTAAATGTCATGTAGTTTGCTCATACTTCAAGTTATCTGTCTGAAACTTTGCACATACACTGCTGCCATCTTGTGAACACCATTGTAATTACAACCAGAGTGATTTGGTACCTTACTGTTGCATTTCAAAGATGGTGGTAGTATTTTCTTCTACCAGATCTATTGTGTCATATTCTCCTACATTCAATTCAAATTTCCACAAACTTCAAAGTGTTTCCTTTCAAATGGTACCAAGAATATGCATATCCTTGCTTCAGGGCCTGAGCTACAGGCAGTTAGATGTGGGTATGTCATTTTAGGTGAAAATTGGAAAAAAAAAGGGGGCTATCCCTAAGAAGTGTTAAAGGGCACATCCACAGATGAAACAATAACAAACCGTTCGCCTCACCTCTGTTTTGGTTAAAAAAAAAAGCTGAGGGATGGGCCTGAAGAAATGTAACAACTCTTCACAGATTCATAGAAAGACCTACGGATGCAAGGGCTGACCATCCATGATATCAACATTATGGTTTTAAACATGTTATGAGAATATACAGTGTGTGTTTACATTCACAATGTTTACAAACATTAGAGAAAAACAAGCTTATATGTTGGGTTCTCATGGAGTGTGACAGTTGAACTAAGCTCGTGAGGCATTTATAAATTATATTCATCAAGAATTAGGGAATATACAGTACCAGTCAAAAGTTGGACACACCTACTCATTCAAGTTAAACAACAATATTTATTTTTATTTTTACTATTTTCTATATTGTAGAATAATAGTGAAGACATCAAAACTATGAAATAACACATATGGAATCATGTAGCAACGAAAAAAGTGTTAAAAAAAGTCTAAATATATGTTATATTTTAGAGCCTTCATAGTAGCCAACCTTTGCCTTGATGACAGCTTTGCAAACTCTTGGCATTCTCTCAAACAGCTTCACCTGGAACAGTCTTGAAGGAGTTCCCACATATGCTGAGCACTTGTAGGCTGCTTTTCCTTCAATCTGCAGCCCAACTCATCCCAAACCATCTCAATTGGGTTGAGGTCGGGTGATTGTGGAGGCCAGGTCATCTGATGCAGCACTCCATCACTCTCCTTCTTGGTCAAATAGCCCTTACACAACCTGGAGGTGTTTTGGGTCATTGTCCTGTTTAAAATCAAAGTATAGTCCCACTAAGCGCAAACCAGATGGGATTTTGTATCGTTGCAGAATGATGTGGTAGCCATGCTGGTTAAGTGTGCCTTGAATTAAAAATAAATCACAGACAGAGACAGGAGCAAAGCACCCTGACACCATCACACCTCCTCCTCTATGTTTCACGGTGGAAACCACACATGCGGAGATCATCTGTTCACCTACTCTGCTACTCACAAAGACACAGTGGCTGGAACCAAAAATCTCAAATTTGGACTCAAAAATCAGATCAAAGGACAGATTTCCACCAGTCTAATGTCCATTGTTCGTGTTTCTTGGTCTAATCAAGTATTTTCTTCTTATTGGTATCCTTTGGTTTCTTTGCAGCAATTCAACCATGAATAATTGATTCACGCAGTTCCCTTCTGAATAGTTGATGTTGAGATGTGTCTGTCACTTGAACTTTGTGAAGCATTTATTTGGGCTCCAATTTCTGAGGCTGGTAACTCTAACGAACTTATCCTCTGCAACAGAGAGTCTTCTGGGTCTTCCTTTTCTGTGGCGGTCGTCATGAGAGTAAGTTTCATCATAGCGCTTGATGGTTTTTGCTACGGCACTTGAAGAAACTTTCAAAATGTTCCAGATTGGTTGACCTTCATGTCTTAAAGTAATGAACAACTGTCATTTCTCTTTGCTTATTTGAGCTGTTCTTGCCATAATATGGACTTGGTATTTACCAAATAGGGCTATCTTCTGTATACCACCCCTACCTTGTCACAGCACAACTGATTGGCTCAAACACATTAAGAAGGAAAGCAATTCCACAAATTAACTTTTAACAAGGCACATCTGTGAATTTAAATGCATTCCAGGTGACTACCTCATGAAGCTGGTTGAGAGAATGCCAAGAGTGTGCAAAGCTGTCATCAAGGCAAAGGGTGGCTGCTTTGAAGAATCTCAAATCTCAAATCTATTTTAGTTTTGATGTCTTCACTAGTATTATACAATGTAGAAAACAGTAAAAAATAATAATAATAATACAATTTTTAAAAACTTGAATGAGTAGGTGTGTCCAAACTTTTGAAAGGTACTGTATATATAGAGAATGTATACGGTGCATTCAGACCCCTTGCCCTTTTCCACATTTTGTTACGTTATAGCCTTATTCTAAAATTGATTAAATAAAAAAAAATATATATCTACAGACAATACCTCATAATGTCAAAGTGAAAACAGGTTTGTAGATATGCACATTTATTAAATAAAAAACAAACAGAAATAGCTTATTTAAATGCGTTTTCAGCCCTTTCGCTATGAGACTTGAAATTGAGCTCAGGTGCATCCTGTTTCCATTGATCATCCTTAAGATGTTTCTACAACTTGATTGGAGTCCACCTGTGGCAAATTTAATTGGTTGGACATGATTTGGAATGGCAAATAAGGTCCCACAGTTGACAGTTGCATGTCAGAGCAAAAACCAAGCAATGAGGTCGAAGGATTTGTTCGTAGAGCTCCGAGACAGGATTGTGTCGAGGCACAGATCTGGGGAAGGGTACCAAAACATTTCTGCAGCATTGAAGGTCCCCAAGAACACGGTGGCCTCCATCATTCTTAAATGGAAGAAGTTTGGAACCACCAAGACTCTTCCTAGAGCTGGGTGCCCAGCCACACTGAGCAATCGGGGGAGAAGGGCTTTGGTCAGGGAGGTGGTCAGGGAGAACCCAATGGTCACTCTGGCAGAGCTCCAGAGTTCCTCTGTGGAGATGGGAGACCCTTCCACCAATCAGACCTTTATGGTAGAGTGGCCAGACGGAAGCCACTTCTCAGTAAAAGGCACATGACAGCCCATTTGAAGTTTGCCAAAAGGCACCTAAAGGACTCAGACCATGAGAAACAAGATTCTCTGGTCTGATGAAACCAAGATTGAAATCCTCTTTTGTAGCCTACAAAAGCCTATTCCTGCTCTTTTCCTGTGATCCATCAAACACATAGTGGTCTTTGACTTGTGGTCAGACTCGCTCAAGTGGAACAAATTTAAACTTGTACCTTTTTTCAATGCCTGAGAAAACAGAGAAGTGTCAACAAAAAAAAATTCACAAACATCCTTTTTGAATTTAAAAGTAATCCTCGAAGTAATCATCTACTTTTTCAAAAGTATCTGTAATATGATTACAATATTTTTGCTGGTAACGTAACGGATTACAGTTACAGTTTTTTTGTAATCCCTTACATGTAATGGATTGCATGTAATCTGTTACCTCCCAACCCTGGTTAGCAGATACCAGTGTTTGAGCAATTAATCTAGGTGTAAATTCACAAGTAACAGGAAGGAGCAGGTGACCTTTCAACTTCTCATTTGTTGTCTGGTGGCGGTATTATGATTCAAAAGTTCAAATCCAAATCGAGGAATTGCTTTTTGTTTGTAGTTGTTATAATTTGAGGATTCATACTGCCTTTCTCTTCTTCCTTGTTACAGTTTTAATGAGGGTCAGACGGACAGACAGACAAACAGACAGATATAGAGAGAATCTGTACAAGGTATAGTATTTTGTCAAAGGCTTTCAATGTGTTCTCAGTCATATATTACCCCTGTATTAGTTGTGAGTGGAGTTGCATTGTATTGGTGGTGAGTGGGCTTGTATCGTATTGGTGGTGAGTGGGGATGTATTAGGTCTGAGAAGGTATTGTTGTGCTCGACAGCTGGGGGGCTGTGTAGCACTGTGCTGCCTAGGTTTCCTCTGTGCAGAGCGGAGTGTGCATTAACTCATCAGGAGATCTGACAATCACACAATGGCTGACTACCAGCTGCTGGCCACAACCTAACTGCTAGCTCGACACTTGTACAAACATACTTTACATTACAATCAAAACAAATGGGTTCAGGAGTGTGTTTGCACTGCAGGGGTCTAATGTTGCATCCCTCCTGGTCTCATATTGTGGTTATCTAGGTGGCCACGTCCTTGTCCACCACCCACACATCCTCCTCCACATGTATCTGTCATCCCTGAGATTGTAGGTTTTCAGCATTGTCTGAATTCATTGAAATGCTCTTGCAGCATTGGAGCGCGAAGCTACGCTATGCATTCATATAGATGAACATGTTACTATGTGTGGGCTTTCGTTAACAGCGCTTTTTGGTCGCCGACCAGCAAGGACAACATAAGCTTACAACACTTCGATTTCTCTCAAAGCCACACTACCAATGTCCTCTGATCAGTCAAACACAGCTGGAGAACACCAGCCAGCCTTCAACCAGTCTGTTCTCAACCCAAACCATTCTGGCGCAGAATAGCAACACACAGAGCAGACCTCATATAGTTGGATGGGCTGATGCTCAACAACAGCTTGGCCCTTCACTGTGTGTGGACGCCTTCCCAGATCTGTATTCTCTTAAGCTACAGTACAGTGAGAGAGAGAACGAGAGAGAGAGGTTATTTACATTTATGCCCGTCTACAACCCCGGGGACAAGTCAATGTGAACGAACTAACATCAAATCAAATCAAATTTATTTATATAGCCCTTCGTACATCAGCTGATATCTCAAAGTGCTGTACAGAAACCCAGCCTAAAACCCAAAACAGCAAGCAATGCAGGTGTTGAAGCACGTTGGCTAGGAAAAACTCCCTAGAAAGGCCAAAACCTAGGAAGAAACCTAGAGAGGAACCAGGCTATGAGGGGTGGCCAGTCCTCTTCTGGCTGTGCCGGGTGGAGATTATAACAGAACATGGCCAAGATGTTCAAATGTTCATAAATGACCAGCATGGTCAAATAACAGGTCTGGGACAGGTAGCACGTCCGGTGAACAGGTCAGGCAGGCAGAACAGTTGAAACTGGAGCAGCAGCACAGCCAGGTGGACTGGGGACAGCAAGGAGTCATCATACCAGGTAGTCCTGAGGCATGGTCCTACGGCTCAGGTCCTCCGAGAGAGAGAAAGAAAGAGATAAAGAGAGAATTAGAGAGAGCATACTTAAATTCACACAGGACACCGGATAAGACAGGAGAAGTACTCCAGACATAACAAACTGACCCTAGCCCCCCCGACACATAAACTACTGCAGCATAAATACTGGAGGCTGAGAGGAGGGGTCAGGAGACACTGTGGCCCCATCCGATGATTCCCACAGACAGGGCCAAATAGGAAGGATATAACCCCACCCACTTTGCCAAAGCACAGCCCCCACACCACTAGAGGGATATCTTCAACCACCAACATACCATCCTGAGACAAGGCCGAGTATAGCCCACAAAGATCTCCGCCACGGCAAAACCCAAGGGGGTGGCGCCAACCCAGACAGGAAGATCACATCAGTGACTCAACCCACTCAAGTGACACACCCCTCCTAGGGACGGCATGAAAGAGCACCAGTAAGACATTGGGTTAGAGGCAGAGAATCCCAGTGGAGAGTGGGGAACCGGCCAGGCAGAGACAGCAAGGGCGGTTCGTTGCTCCAGAGCCTTTCCGTTCACCTTCACACTCCTGGGCCAGACTACACTCAATCATATGACCCACTGAAGAGATGAGTCTTCAGTAAAGACTTAAAGGTTGAGACCGAGTTTGCGTCTCTCACATGGATAGACAGACCATTCCATAAAAATGGAGATCTATAGGAGAAAGTCCTGCCTCCAGCTGTTTGCTTAGAAATTCTAGGGACAATTAGGAGGCCTGCGTCTTGTGACTGTAGCGTACGTGTAGGTATGTACAGCAGGACCAAATCAGAGAGATAGGTAGGAGCAAGCCCATGTAATGCTTTGTAGGTTAGCAGTAAAACCTTGAAATCAGCCCTTGCCTTGCTAGGAAGCCAGTGTAGGGAGGCTAGCACTGGAGTAATATGATCACATTTTTTGGTTCTAGTCAGGATTCTAGCAGTTGTATTTAGCACTAACTGAAGTTTATTTAGTGCTTTATCCGGGTAGCCGGAAAGTAGAGCATTGCAGTAGTATTTTTCTGCATCATTTTTGGATAGAAAGTTTCGGATTTTTTCAATGTTACGTAGATGGATAAAAGCTGTCCTTGAAACAGTCTTGATATGTTCGTCAAAAGAGAGATCAGGGTCCAGAGTAACGCCGAAGTTCTTCACAGTTTTATTTGAGACGACTGTACAACCATTAAGAGTAATTGTCAGATTCAACAGAAGATCTCTTTATTTCTTGGGACCTAGAACAAGCATCTCTGTTTTGTCCGAGTTTAAAAGTAGAAAGTTTGCAGCCATCCACTTCCTTATGTCTGAAACACAGGCTTCTAGTGAGGGCAATTTTGGGGCTTCACCATGTTTCATTGAAATGTATAGCTGTGTGTCATCCGCATAGCAGTGAAAGTTAACATTATGTTTTTCGAATGACATCCCCAAGAGGTAAAATATACAGTGAAAACAATAGTGGTGCTAAAACGGAACCTTGAGGAACACCGAAATTTACAGTCGATTTGTCAGAGGACAAACCATTCACAGAGATGAACTGATATCTTTCCGACAGATATCTAAACCATCTAAACCAGCCCAGAACTTGTCTGTGTAGACCAATTTGGGTTTCCAATCTCTCCAAAAGAATGTGGTGAATGTGGTGATCGATGGTATCAACAGCAGCACTAAGGTCTAGGAGCATCCTTTATGATCCTGGCCCACGTGTGTTGGTTGCAGTCATTTCAAAAGACGTGTTTTTCTCTCACTCAGCATTTAAACATGCATTATTTAAGCAGGTGCCCCAATGTATTTTTAACCATTAGACACATTTAACATTGAACAGGGCTCATTTCATTAATAACTGTCAGCAGGGAGAATATTTCCTTTACTCCTGTGTACATTTGAGTCCAAGCTGTAATTGCTCATTATTGCAGCCAATGATTAGAGGCCCTTGCTCCCAGTACACTACAGGAACAGGAGGAATGTGGAAAAAAGAAAATGATTCGTACTGCATTGCAAATCTAATTTGGGGAGCGACACAGAGAGAGTTCTCAAAACCAGGGAAGGAACAAAACACTGCATATGTTTCTGTTTCTGTTGATTAAGTCAGGTTTTCAGGTCTTTAACATTCCATGAACTGACTCTGGTTTGCAGCGTACCAAGAACTCATACATGGCAAGAGAAGCTGACCACATCACCTCAGCCCTTAAATTGGAAACAGACAGAACCCTAATGGTAAAACTAGCTAAATGTGATCTTGTTCTATGCGAGAAAATCCTGTCCGTTTTTTTTTACGATAACAACATGTACACAAAGGCAAGCATTATTCTACTGGGAGTTAGAAACAGCTGTGATGTGTCTGTTGTTGGAAATGCTAGTTTTGGACAGTGTGTTTCGACGGTGTGTCTGTGTGTGTGTTCGTTTTGGATGAGGTGTGTGTGAGCAAGATATTTATTCTCAGATGGGCTGCCAAACACTTTTCTGCCCTCCCTCTCCCACCTCCCACCTTCCTCTCCCTCTATCCATTCATAAATAATGCACCGGGTGCTCTGCTCATCTCCATCCAAGACAGCACCAATGTTATGAAGTGCAAGTTAATGGATGAACTCATTTCAATAAACAGGAGTGGTGTTTAATGCGCACGGGCACTCTAATAGTGAAAACAACACTAATTAGGCAGTATTAGTGGTGTGACAGGGGGTGAGGGTGAGAGGGGGATGAGGGGTACTCCAATCGTCAGAGGAAGGGGGTGCCAGTGGAGAGAGGGGAGACATGGTACCCTCTCTGATAATCTTCTTCACCAGCAGACAGAACTGGGTACATCTCTCAAAGGGTCTCATTTTCTCTTTCCCATTGATCGGCTCGTAGCGTACCCAACACCCGACAGGGACAAGACAGATAGGTACAGCCCGCCATTGTCATAAAAGTACTTTGACCTCTCCGTCACTCCCGCAACACACACAGAAGCACTCACACACACACACACACACACACACACACACACACACACACACACACACACAGTGCCAGTGCAAGTACTAATGATATTGACCTCTCCATAAACTCTCATTGCTTTTTGATGAGGGGTTTGTTCAGAAAGCTAGCTTCTGTGATGTGGTCTCACTACGCTGGTCCTTATTTGCATTAGGACCATCCAGGTACTGTAGCCTGAGTAATGGCTTTGTGGTTCAGGAGCAACACACGTCTTTGATGTAGGAGATTCAATGAGCCTCTTCACAACATCATACCCTCACAGAGAAGACTTCAGGGCCCATTTAGGCCAGGGCCATGAAACACACATAAAAGTAAGAGAGAACCAAATAAGGCAGGGAAGAATACAGCCTTGGGTATTGTATTTTCTTCTAGACCGAGGTTGACTACAACACACTCTCTTTCTCATTGGGATTCAATATTGTGCATGTGGGATGCAATAACAGTTATCATCAGTGTGTTTTAGGTCGATTTTAGAGAGGAACTATAATTGTAAATAAGACCTTAACAACTGATCCATAAACGACACAATCTCAATTGCACTCCACACTGCCCTCACCAAACCTAGATAAAAGGAATACCTATGTGAGAATGCTGTTCATTGACTACAGCTCATCGTTCAACACTACTGTCCCCTCCAAGCTTGTTACCAAGCTTAGGACCCTGAGACTGAACACCTCCCTCTGCAAATGGATCCTGAACTTGCTGACGGGCCGACCCCAGTTGGTGAGGGTAGGCACGTTGACCCTCAACATGTGGGCTCCACAGGGATGTGAACTTAGTCCCCTCCTGTACTCCCTGTCAACTATGGCTGTGTGGCCATGCATGACTCCAACAACATCATCAAGTATGCTGACGACGGTGGTAGTCCTGATCACCAGCGACGATGAGACAGCTAACAGGGAGGAGGTCAGTGACACAGCAGTGTGATGCCGGGAAAACAACCTCTCCCTCAACATCAGTTATACCAAGCTTTTCATTTGGGAGAGGTTGTTCATGTTCAACTGTGGCTAAAGGGACAATTTGTATAAAAGCACTGAGCCCCCCAGCACATCCCCAGCCGCCCAGGACTAGCCCTAACCTCATCACCCCGTGTTTCTACACCTGCATTGCTTGCTGTTTGGGGTTTTAGGCTGGGTTTCTGTACAGCACTTTGTGACATCAGCTGATGTAAGAAGGGCTTTATAAATACATTTGATTTATGGATTGATCATTAGGTCCAGCCCAGACTCAGACGAAGAGCCAGTCTTGTCTGTATCCTAAATGCTATAGTGTCTTGACTTTGTGATCAGTTCATTGCAAGCCCCGAATGTCTTTAGATTAGGAGGTTAGGTTTTGTAGCATTTCAAAGCTGGGAGAGAGTTAAGGCGGGTTATGTAGCATTTCAAAGCTGGGAGAGAGTTAAGGCAGGTTATGTAGCATTTCAAAGCTGGGAGAGAGTTAAGGCAGGCCCCAGTGGATGTGTTGGTGTCAGAGCACCCTGCACTAGATTAACATAACTGGGATGACACACCGACACCAAGCCAACCTCGGGCCCTGTTCCTAGGGAGGCTAATTACACATCCACACACGCTCACGCACACACACAGTTTAGATCAATACCTCTGAGAGAACTCTGCTGCGCCACTACAAAAATCCACCCAAATTACACAAGGCTCTTTTCTCTTCCAAAAGCCTCATTAGGGAGAGTGAGGAATTGTTATCATTGTTGCCGTCGGTGCCTCTCTCTCTCTCCTTATTCTCTCTTTCCGCTGTTTCTAATCCCACCCAATTCACCCGTTGTCTTAGCCGTGGCCCTCCTCTCATTCCTAATACGCTGCTTTAAATTTTAATGCTTTGGAGTTGACACTGGAGGGTTGTGGAGTTGGGACGGGCCCCATAAAGGCAGAGAGCAGGAGCCAGATGCCCATCATCAGTGCCCCCAGAAGGATGTGGAAGTATTACATTAGATGGTAAATCAACACCGGCCTTGTTAATTATTTAGGGAAACAAAGTGCTGCAGTCCTAGACACTCTGCTGTGAGCCTGGCAATGTTTAATCCACATAATGTATCTGGAGGAAGAAGAAAAAGAAGGTACTGTAGGGAAGGAGGGATCGCAGGAAAGAGGGAGAGAGAAGAGGGAGGGAAGAGCCAGAGGGATATAGGGGCAAAAGAGTGGTAAGAGAGAGGAGTAAACATGGGGTAAAAGGATGAAGTGAAAGAGGGAGATGATCAATGAAATGGTAAAGAGGGAGAATAGAATAGCGTGAGCGGGATGTCAGGGAGGTACATGTAGGAGCTAAAGAAAGGAGAGAGTTGAGAGATGGGCAGAAGACGGTAGAAAAACAGTGGCAAGAGAAAGGATGGAAGGGATAGATACAATTTATGGAGGAGATGCATAAGAGAGCTTTGAAGGAGGCAAGAGAGAGACAAGATACGGTTGTTTTATGAGGGAGAGGGCGCATGCAAAGTGCAGTTAAACCTCTTCATAAAGCCACAAACCACAGAAGCCTTTCTTGCCTTTAATCCTACTATTGTGTTAAAAGCCCTCTATGTCTTGCTTCACTGAACACAGAAATGTAATTGGTAATATGTTTAACAGTCACTTTCATAACAGAGAAAACAAAGAAAACTATCATAATCAGACATTTTTGGATTTGCCATTCTTTACTGCTTTCTGTAGCGACGCTACTTTATGTCTTAAAACAAGTTGGTTCGAGTTGGGTCAATTCTCTCAATCAGTTCTATGTCTCTGTGTGCTGTAAGAGGAATGCATAACTTACAAATACAGATAATGCTTCTCATTTCTGCAATATATTGAAGGAATCATATTTTGTGAAACCACACTACCGCATAGACCTTACACCCAGAATGAAAATACTGTGGAATAGATGACCACCATCATGCGTATCCCAATATGCAGAATCTCCTGTGTGTTAAATTAGAGCGCGAGAGAGAGAGAGAGAGGTGGAAAGACAATTTGGCTCATGGTCTAGAACATGACTAAATATAGGAAAGGACAAAGAGAGGTGTGTGGCGTAGAAGCCATATGCCTAATTATTGAAATCATTGCTCTCACTTTCTCTTTCTCATTCACTCCCTTTCTCTCTCACTCTCTTTCTTTCTCTCTCCCTATCACTCTCTCTCTCTCTCTCCCTCTATCTCTCTAGCCCTGTGTGTCTGGTTACATGTAGCTACTATCTGCCTTCTGTTGCCTGCATTCGTCTCGTCAACTCACTGTGACCCCTCCGTCTGTCTGCCACATCAAATACGCCACACGCTAAAGTTTGGAGAAGAAAAATAAAACCATAGGGAAAAATGGTCTGTTGGGATAACTATTTACCATGTTGCATATCTATTGTGCCAGTCAATGGTTTTTCTTTGTCTTTCAGAACTAGTTCACTGGTTTTGTTGTGATTTTGAATGGTGAGCTGCAATTTCAGTTATGGTTCATTTCTTTTTCTGTTATTTTCTTTTCGACATGCTTTTTCCAACCTGAACAATTCATTCTATAACCAATTTGACTGTCTACCTGATGCACTTCACGTGTAGGATAATTCTAAATAATTCCACATGGTGAGTGCTGCACTCTGGTGCATGTTGTGCTTTCTGTTATCTATCCAGTTCAGCCCTCAATCATTGCATTTGCTATTTTAATTTATCTTATTTCTGCCTGACTGATTAGTAATGCTGTTTTTGTTTGTTTCTTCGGGAGCCTTAATTAGATTTCACAGGTTAAAGGTCTAAGTACTGAAAGTTCAAGATAATTATTTTTATTTTAATTGGGGGGGCTGTCGTTGTTTTTATTTCATTTTCAAAACTGAACAGATCAGAGCCTTTCATTGGTGTGTGTCCCTGCTATCTGTGTGTGTGTGATGGAGGGAGCCGAGGTGGTAGGTGTATGTGTGTGTGTGTTTTAGTCCCGCACTATGAATGGCCAAAACAATGTTTGAAAAGTTCCATGAAAGGCAGACACCATTTTATTCACCTTTGACACAGGTCACGAGGGAAAGAACAGAAGAATATGAAGCCTTAATTAGACTATTGGAATACAGCCACAGTCAGAATCCTAGTGAAACTAGTGGAATGAGAGTAGTGCACTGTGACTGATCATTTACATGACATAAGTATAAGCTAGACATGTTCATAATGACAATGATAATCGTGACACACTTACTGCATTGGACATCTGGCAGGAATATAGGAATTTAGATGTCTTCCCATTTAAAACACATTTAGGTCCTCGATCGCCTGTAATGGTCCTCTGAATTCTGTGCACCATACAATAATGTAACCAGGTAAAAAATGGGTGGAAAATGTGATAATCAGAATAAACAGAAACACAGATATAAAACAATGCTTGGAACAACAGTGTGCCCTCAGAAACAGAGCAGTCCCAATGGCTCCAATGAGGCTTCAATTGGAAAGCAAAGCTTTTTTAGCTGGAAATAGAGTTTTTATTGTTCACTTCCCGCATTCGTCCATTTCTTATATATCTCTCTTCTTCTCCCCCCTCTCTCTCTCTCTCTGTATTGTTTTCTCTTTATTTCCCCCTCTATTTAATGCAACATGTTTGTAGCTGAGACAGAAGCAGAGTAATATATTTAACATTGGCAGGAGGTTAGGGGAAAAGAAAGAAGAGGAAGCAGAAAAATAAGAGTTTGGGCCTAATTGTCTGTAATGCTTTTTGCGTTACCCATTTTAGGACAACACAGAGAAAACAGCCGAGCAGATTTTTTTCTAAAGACACTGGTCGGACACACTAATGGCCCTGACAGGGCGTAAATGCAATTTAAAAAAGCTGATCTATGTAAACCATTGTTGAGGAGGAGGAGGAGGAGTTGTGCGTGCGTGTTTGTGCCAGTGTGTGTGTGCCAAGGTTATTATAGTAAACGAAAACTGAAACGAAAATGGAAACTAAAACTGAAAAAAACTATTTAGAAAACTGAAATAAAAATGAAAACAAAAAAAAAACATTTAAAAAACTAAAATAATGCAGAAACTACTATCGTTGACTGCAAAAAAAAAGCTTGAAAATGTTTTGTTAAAATAAAATAAAAACCATCAAAATTATTTTAAGTTTGAGTTATTTTTCAAGATTCACACTTGAAGCCAACTACTGTTGCAAAACAATTGCATGCATATTGAATCCTCTGGCAGCAAACTTCAATCCAACCCCTGCAGCAGCTTGCCTGACGGAACCAAGTTTGTCTCTTGCACTTCGCTCAACAGAGATGGAGCCACTGAGTACGGTTACATGCACACAATAATGCTATTATTGTGGATACTCATATTCATGTAATAGTTTGATTAAAACATTTACATGCTTTACAAGAAGAACGATTTCCTTAATAATCCTGTTTACATGTACACATCTGAAATCAGGCTACCTGATGGCCCTTTGATAAATGAAAATAATCAGCAATCAAAATAAACATGCGACCACAGCGACCATATTCTTTTGGGAAGTTTGTATGTGAAAACTACATTTTAAAAAGAATACATATATATATATATATATACATATATATATATATACAGTGTATTTCCGAAAGTATTGAGAGCCCTTCACTTTTTCCACATTTTGTTATGTTACAGCCTTCTTCTAAAAAGAAATCCTCGTCAATCTACACACAATACCCCATAAACACAAAGTAAAAACAGGTTTTTTGAAAATATAAATACTTTATTTACATAAGTATTCAGACCCTTTGCTGTGAGACTCGAAATTGAGCTCAGGTGCATTCCATCCCATTCCATCCTTGAGATGTTTCTACAACTTGATTGGAGTCCACCTGTGGTAAATTCAATCGATTGGACATGATTTGGAAAGGCACACACCTGTCTATATAAGGTCCCACAGTTGACAGTGAATATCAGAGCAAAAACCAAGGCATGAGGTTGAAGGAATTTTTGTAGAGCTCCGAGACAGGATTGTGTCGAGGCACATTTTTGTAACATTGAAGATCCAGAAGAAAACAGTGGCCTCCATCATTCTTAAATGGAAGAAGTTTGGAACAGAGATCCAGAGTTCCTCTGTGGAGATGGGAGAACCTTTCAGAAGGACAACCATCTCTGCAGCACTCAACCAATCAGGACTTTATGATAAAGTGGCCAGACGGAAGTCACTCCTCAGTCAATGACAGCCTGCACATGACAGCCTGCTTGGAGTTTGCCAAAAGGCCCCTAAAGGACTCTCAACCCATGACAAAGAAGATTCTCTGGTCTGATGAAACTATTATTGAACTCTTTGGCCTGAATGTCAAGCGTCACGTTTGGAGGAAACAAGGCACCGCTCATCACCTGGCCAACTCCATCCCAATGGATAAGAGTGGTGGCAGCATCATGCTGTGGGGATGTTTTTCAGCGGGACTGGGAGACGAGTCAGGATTAAGGGAAAGATGAACGGAGCAAAGAACAGAGAGATCCTTGATGAAAATCTGCTTCAGAGAGCCCAGGACCTCAGACTGGGGCAAAGGTTTATCTCCCAACAGGACAATGACCCTAAGCACACAGCCAAGACAATTTAGGAGTGTCTTTTTGACAAGTCTCTAAATGTCCTTGAGTGGCCCAGCCAGAGCCCGGACTTGAACCCGATCGAACATCTCTGGAGAGACCTGAAAAAAACTGTGAAGCGAAGCTCCCCATCCAACCTGACAGAGCAGAATGGGAGAAACTCCCAAATACATGTGTGCCAAGCTTGTAGCGTCACACCCAAGAAGACTCAATGTTGTAATCGCTGCCAAAAGTGCTTCAACAAAGTACTGAGTAAAGAGTCTGATGTAAATATGATATTTCTTAGTTTTTTTGCAAACATTTCTAAAAACCTGTTTTTGCTTGGTTGCTATGGGGTATTGTGTGTAGGTTGATGAGGCAAAAAAAAACAGTTGAATACATTTTAGAATAAGGATGTAACGTACATAATGTGGAAAAAGTGAAGGGGTCTGATTACTTTCTGAGTGCGCTGTATATACAGTACCAGTCAAAAGTTGAGAGACAGCTACTCATTCCATGTTTTTTCTTTATTTCTACTATTTTCTACATTGTAGAATAATTGTGGAGACATTCAAACTATGAAATAAAAAATATGGAATCATGAAGTAAACAAAAAATTGTTAAACAAATATAAATGTATTTTAGATACTAGAGTCTTCAAAGTTGCCACCCTTTGTCTTGATGACAGCTTTGCACACTCTTGGCATTTTCTCGACCAGCATCATGAGGAAGGCTTTTCCAACAGTCTTGAAGGAGTTCCCACATACAGTGGGGCAAAAAAGCATTTAGTCAGCCACCAATTTTAACTTGTTATCAGTATAAAAGACACCTGTACACAACCTCAAACAGTCACACTCCAAACTCCACTATGGCCAAGACCAAAGAGCTGTCAAAGGACACCAGAAACAAAATTGTAGACCTGCACCAGGCTGGGAAGACTGAATCTGCAATAGGTAAGCAGCTTGGTTTGAAGAAAACAACTGTGGGAGCAATTATTAGGAAATGGAAGACATACAAGACAACTGATAATCTCCCTCGATCTGGGGCTCCACGCAAGATCTCACCCTGTGGGGTCAAAATGATCACAAGAACGGTGAGCAAAAATCCCAGAACCACACGGGGGGACCTAGTGAATGACCTGCAGAGAGCTGGGACCAAAGTAACAAAGCCTACCATCAGTAACACACTACGCCGCCAGGGGCTCAAATCCTGCAGTGCCAGACGTGTCCCCCTGCTTAAGCCAGTACATGTCCAGGCCCGTCTGAATTTTGCTAGAGAGCATTTGGATGATCCAGAAGAAGATTGGGAGAATGTCATATGGTCAGATGAAACCAAAATAGAACTTCTTGGTAAAAACTCAACTCGTCGTGTTTGGAGGACAAAGAATGCTGAGTTACATCCAAAGAACACCATCGCTACTGTGAAGCATGGGGGTGGAAACATCATGCTTTGGGGCTGTTTTTTTGCAAAGGGACCAGGACGACTGATCCGTGTAAAGGAAAGAATGAATGGGGCCATGTATCGTGAGATTTTGAGTGAAAAAATATTGAGATAAACTTTTGTTAATGACCAAATACTTATTTTCCACCATAATTTGCAACTAAATTCATTAAAAACCCTACAATGTGATTTTCATTTTGTCTATCATAGTTGAAGTGTACCTATGATGAAAATTACAGGCCTCTCTAATCTTTTTAAGTGGGAGAACTTGCACAATTGGTGGCTGACTAAATACTTTTTTGCCCCACTGTATATATATATATATATATATATATATACAGTGCCTTGCGAAAGTATTCGGCCCCCTTGAACTTTGCGACCTTTTGCCACATTTCAGGCTTCAAACATAAAGATATAAAACTGTATTTTTTTGTGAAGAATAAACAACAAGTGGGACACAATCATGAAGTGGAACGACATTTATTGGATATTTCAAACTTTTTTAACAAATCAAAAACTGAAGAATTGGGCGTGCAAAATTATTCAGCCCCCTTAAGTTAATACTTTGTAGCGCCACCTTTTGCTGCGATTACAGCTGTAAGTCGCTTGGGGTATGTCTCTATCAGTTTTGCCCATCGAGAGACTGACATTTTTTCTCATTCCTCCTTGCAAAACAGCTCGAGCTCAGTGAGGTTGGATGGAGAGCATTTGTGAACAGCAGTTTTCAGTTCTTTCCACAGATTCTCGATTGGATTCAGGTCTGGACTTTGACTTGGCCATTCTAACACCTGGATATGTTTATTTTTGAACCATTCCATTGTAGATTTTGCTTTATGTTTTGGATCATTGTCTTGTTGGAAGACAAATCTCCGTCCCAGTCTCAGGTCTTTTGCAGACTCCATCAGGTTTTCTTCCAGAATGGTCCTGTATTTGGCTCCATCCATCTTCCCATCAATTTTAACTATCTTCCCTGTCCCTGCTGAAGAAAAGCAGGCCCAAACCATGATGCTGCCACCACCATGTTTGACAGTGGAGATGGTGTGTTCAGGGTGATGAGCTGTGTTGCTTTTACGCCAAACATAACGTTTTGCATTGTTGCCAAAAAGTTCAATTTTGGTTTCATCTGACCAGAGCACCTTCTTCCACATGTTTGGTGTGTCTCCCAGGTGGCTTGTGGCAAACTTTAAACAACACTTTTTATGGATATCTTTAAGAAATTGCTTTCTTCTTGCCACTCTTCCATAAAGGCCAGATTTGTGCAATATACGACTGATTGTTGTCCTATGGACAGAGTCTCCCACCTCAGCTGTAGATCTCTGCAGTTCATCCAGAGTGATCATGGGCCTCTTGGCTGCATCTCTGATCAGTCTTCTCCTTGTATGAGCTGAAAGTTTAGAGGGACGGCCAGGTCTTGGTAGATTTGCAGTGGTCTGATACTCCTTCCATTTCAATATTATCGCTTGCACAGTGCTCCTTGGGATGTTTAAAGCTTGGGAAATCTTTTTGTATCCAAATCCGGCTTTAAACTTCTTCACAACAGTATCTCGGACCTGCCTGGTGTGTTCCTTGTTCTTCACGATGCTCTCTGCGCTTTTAACGGACCTCTGAGACTATCACAGTGCAGGTGCATTTATACGGAGACTTGATTACACACAGGTGGATTGTATTTATCATCATTAGCCATTTAGGTCAACATTGGATCATTCAGAGATCCTCACTGAACTTCTGGAGAGAGTTTGCTGCACTGAAAGTAAAGGGGCTGAATAATTTTGCACGCCCAATTTTTCAGTTTTTGATTTGTTAAAAAAGTTTGAAATATCCAATAAATGTCGTTCCACTTCATGATTGTGTCCCACTTGTTGTTGATTCTTCACAAAAAATACAGTTTTATATCTTTATGTTTGAAGCCTGAAATGTGGCAAAAGGTCGCAAAGTTCAAGGGGGCCGAATACTTTCGCAAGGCACTGTATATACACTACCGTTCAAATGTTTGGGGTCACTTAGAAATGTCCATGTTTTTTAAAGAAAAGCACATTTGTTGTCCATTAAAATAACATAAAATTGATCAGAAATAGTGTAGACTTTGTTAATGTTGTAAGTGACTATTGTAGCTGGAAACAACAGATTTTTTAATGGAATATCTACAGAGGCCAATTATCAGCAAACTATCTCTAACCAGAATAGAAAGAGGAGTGGGAGGCCCCGGTGCACAACTGAGCAAGAGGACAAATACATTAGAGTGTCTAGTTTGAGAAACAGAAGTTTCAGAACACCAGTCCTCAACTGGCAGCTTCATAAAATAGTGCCCGCAAAACGCCAGTCTCAACGTCAACAATGAAGAGGCGACTCCGGGATGCTGGCCTTCTAGGCTAAGTTCCTCTAGCCGGTGTCTGTGTTCTTTTATCCATCTTAATATTTTATTTTTATTGGCAAGTCTGAGATATGGCTTTTTATTTGCAACTCTGCCTAGAAGGCCAGCATCCCGGAGTCGCCTCTTCAATGTCGACGTTGAGACTGGTGTTTTGCAGGTACTGATAAAGCTGCCAGTTGAGGACTTCTGAGGCATCTGTTTCTCAAACTAGACAGTCTAATGTACTTGTCCTCTTGCTCAGTTGTGCACCGGGGCCTCCCACTCCTCTTTCTATTCTGGTCAGAGACAGTTTGCGCTGAAGGGAGTAGTACAATGTCTCCACTGTATTTCTGATCAATTTGATGATATGTTAATGGGCAAAATGTTTTGCTTTTCTTTCAAAAACAAGGACATTTCTAATTGTAAACTTTTGAACGGTATTATATATATATATATATATATATATATATATATATATATATATATATATATACTGTATATATACACTGTATATACTGTATATATACAGTTGAAGTCGGAAGTTGACATACACCTTAGCCAAATACATTAAAACTCAGTTTTTCACAATTCCTGACATTTAAATATTCCATTTAAAAATTCCCTGTTTTAGGTCAGTTAGGATCACAACTTAATTTTAAGAATGTGAAATGTCAGAATAATAGTAGAGAGTGATTTATTTCAGCTTGTATTTCTTTCATCACATTCCCAGTGGGTCAGAAGTTTACATAGACTCAATTAGTATTTGGTAGCATTGCCTTTAAATTGTTTAACTTGGGTCAAACGTTCCGGGTAGCCTTCCACAAGCTTCCCACAATAAGTTGGGTGAAATTTGGCCCATTCCTCATGACAGAGCTAGTGTAACTGAATCAGGTTTGTAGGCCTCCTTGCTCGCACACACTTTTTCAGTTCTGCCCACAAATTTTCTATAGGATTGAGGTCAGGGCTTTGTGATGGCCACTCCAATACATTGACTTTGTTGTCCTTAGGCCATTTTCCCACAAATTTGGAAGTATGCTTGGGGTCATCGTCCATTTAGAAAACCCATTTGCGACCAAGCTTTAACTTCCTGACTGATGTCTTGAGATGTTGCTTCAATATATCCACGTAATTTTCCCGCCTCATGATGCCATCTATTTTGTGAAGTGCACCAATCTCTCCTGTAGCAAAGCACCCCCACAACATGATGCTGCCACCCCCGTGCTTCACGGTTGGGATGGTGTCTTCAGCTTGCAAGCCTCCCCCTTTTTCCTCAAACATAACGATGGTCATTATGGCTAAACAGTTACATTTTTGTTTCGCCAGACCAGAGGACATTTCTCCAAAAAGTATGATCTTTGTCCCCATGTGCAGCTGCAAACCGTAGCCGGTCTTTTATTTGGCGGTTTTTGAGCAGTGGCTTCTTCCTTGCTGAGCGGCCTTTCAGGTTATGTCGATATAGGACTCGTTTTACTGTGGATATAGATACTTTTGTACCTGTTTCCTCCAGCATCTTCACAAGGTCTTTCGCTGCTGTTCTGGGATTGATTTGCACTTTTCACACCAAAGTACATTAATCTCTAAGAGATAGAACATATATCCTTCCTGAGTGGCATGACGGCTGCGTGGTCCCATAGTATTTATACTTGCAATACTATTTTTTGTACAGACGAACGTGGTACCTTCAGGCGTTTGGAAATTGCTCCCAAGGATGAACCAGACTTGTGGAGGTTTACACATTTTTTTCTGAGGTCTTTGCTGATTTCTTTTGTTTTTCCCATGATGTCAAGCAAAGAGATAATGAGTTTGACGGTAGGCCTTGAAATAAATCCACAGGTACACCTCCAATTGACTCAAATTATGTAAATTTTCCTATCAGAAGCTTCTAAAGCCATGACATAATTTTCTGTAATTTTCCAAGCTGTTTAAAGGCACAGTCAATTTAGAGTATGTAAACTTCTGACCCACTGGAATTGTGATACAGTGAAATAATCGGTCTGTAAACAATTGTTGGAAAAATGACTTGTGCATAAAATAGATGTCTTAACCAACTTGCCAAAACTATAGTTTGTTTATTCTGGATCTGCATTAGATAAGAGCCCAAGCATTCAATGTTATATTTTACTAAAATGTCACCATATTTTGCAAAGATATTGAATCAACGCAGCATTATATTCATCCATTTCGGGCAACTTTACTCTGGAAAAATAGTAACATACTATAACGCAGCCTATTTCAAAAGCTCCGACACTTTTTGCCATCACGCCTCAAAAATACACATTCTTCACATGCATCTGGAAATCAATCAGCGATAAACAGACAAATGATATGAAATATAAAATGGCAGCCGCCAGTCAGATAATATGAATGTGCTGCCTGTATGTGCTCTAGATTCCACCCAACAAAACCCTGACCTTTGTAGAATCATTATAATACCTTCTAATCTGAATAGTTGCTGTGGATATGGCCTTCCTTTTCCTGCTTGGTGGAAAGGGTATGCAGGATGATAATGGAACCATTTCAAGGGCTTCCTGCCTCTCTCTCTGCCTGCATGTGGGAATTTATGCCCGTCGGGAATGAAATTGACACAATATTTGAGTGTCACCCAGCATCATTATCATGTACATTTCAAAATGTACAGATAAGAGAGAGCATTTGAATATGCCTTTTCTTCTCACTAGACCAATAGTAGTGTGTTGGTGTCATCATGCATTCAGCATGCAAACATTATGTTTTAAAGCTAAAGAGGCTGATGTATGTAGTGATTACAGTAATGGCTATAGTCCAGGCAGTCATTGTAAATAATAATTTGTTCTTAATTAACCTGCCTAGTAAAATAAAGGTAAAATAAATAGTGTGTTGTTAAACAAAAGGTGGAGAAGCTGTGATATGTTTTGCTGCACAAACCTACTATGAATTATTAACTTTCAAATGATCCATTAATTTGTATTGATCGACACAAGTATTTGGGGATAGGAACGTAGCCTACATCTCGTGGCCATTGAAAAAGATCATTGACACATTCCTTAAAATGTTTTATCACTGTGAAACGGACAACATTTCAGGAGCCAGATCCAATTTCGTAATTATAATAACGTCCTGACACCTTGGAATCAGATAGCCAATGCCCCTCTCTCTCTGTGTTGCTTTCAGTTTTGACACATAGCCTACCCCAGAGAAAAATAAAGAATATCCTTTGTGCAACAGTGACATCTTTTGGTTAAAAATATCCCTGCTTGGAGTTATAGAGGTTGTGTGAGGTCCAGGTCAACAAATCATCAATAATAATCTGTATTATGCTACTACTGTATGCTTTTATTTAAAAACAAATCTCTGATTTAAAGATAAATAGCTTACCTTAAAGAAACAATAAAAACCAACGCATCCAGTAGCCTAAGACTTTAAAATAAATTGCTACATGTGTAATAATTGCTATGTACTTTCTATAGTAGCAATATTGTAATATTGTAATATCTATTCCAGCCTCATCTCGGGTAACGCAGGACTCAAATGTCGCGTGATTGTTCAACTGCTTTTTATGTTTAAGTATTCGGCCCACGGTTTCCACTAGCTACCACAGCCACAACGCCAAAATGGCCTATATCGTAAAAATGTATGAATACAAAATTGAGTTTTAGGGTTATAATTTTAAGTTAGGGATAGGTATAAGGTTAGCAGTGGGGTTAAGGTTAGGGTTAAAGTCACATTTTAAGAAAATACATTATAGAAATAGGCGGGGTTCATGACTTTGTGGCTGTGGTAACTAGTCTCTGTCCACGAAAAAACCTGCCATAAAAGACTATAGAAGTACATCCATGGCTATTCAAATGAAGGCTAGTCCTTCATCCTTCACACGGGTCACAGTCATCACATGTAGTCCTACTCTCCTACCATTTTAATTTGACTAGGCAAGTCAGTTAAGAACAAATTATTATTTTCAATGACGGAACAGTAGGTTAACTGCCTGTTCAGGGGCAGAACGACAGATGTGTACCTTGTCAGCTCGGGGGTTTGAACTTGCAATCTTCCGGTTACTAGTCCAACGCTCTAACCACTAGGCTACCCTGCCGCCCCGTGGATATCAAAGGCTACATTTTGTTGCTTCTTCTATTCATAACAGTGACACGTAGCTATGTCCTTTCGCATATAACATTGTTGTCACATACTTTTACAGATATAATCTGACATGTCAGATATCCATATCCTGACCTATCCAATTCAACTCATCCGTGGCCAACCCTCTCCTTTTCCAGTGGTACTTCCGTTTCTGCGCAGTAAAATTGAATTCACTCAAATTCTGAAATTATTCTGAGTTTCAGCAGCAGCGACTGCTGATGATGTCCCCGTAGCCTACATTGTCGGTGTAAATCTGGGCAGCTATGAGTAGAACTATCGACGCTGTTGTGTCCCCCACCCAAACAAATACAATACCTGCCGACATCTCCGGACATATGTTAGATCTAGACGAGGACGACGATTTAGAAGTTTTCAGCAAGGTAAAAATAACACTAGCCTACTAATGTGGAACGTACAGGGAAGTTTAGAAACGGAGTTGGCGCAGGGGGTTGAATGCGATATTTCTGTGCTACGTGGATAGCCTGCATTTGACACTCACAGTGGTGAGTTAATCGTTTAGGGAAGTTTGCATTGCTTTTGTAAATCCAATGAAGTTCAGACCGGAAAGTGTATTGTTAGGGTGCTTTCCACTTGGATAGTCTAAAATGTATATCTTACCAGTTTAAATCACTGTATTTTACCTAGTCTACATCAATGCAGCCCGACTGCATCTTAAAAGTATATTTTATATCAGACATTGGTTCGAAACAGTCTGTGTATTACCCTTTTGAATTCTCTGCTGATGTTATGTTTTTGTCAGTTTCAAAGGTCACTCGATCAGACGATGTCATGCAAATATCATTAGGACTAATGCCGCGTTCAAAAAACGAAGAACTCGGAATAATACGAGGTCAAATCATGACGTGTGATCTTTAGTTCCGAAAGTTTGAGCTGTAGAAAGAGGCCCGAGTTCCCGAGTTGGATCACCGTTCAAAAACAAATCCCAGGCGGAACTTTTTCCCCCCAGTTCCCAGTTGTTTTCAACGCAATGAAGTCGGAAGTCAGAGATTTCCAAGCTCCCAGTTGTTTTGAACACTGCATACTTTATCTTGTTGCCATACACAGAGGCGTCATGCACATAGGGGGAACGTGCCCCCTTAGAGTAGTCCTGCACGTTTTTTTTATTTTTTTTTTTTACATATTTTGTTGTTTCTCTGATACTACTAGCCACCGAGCAATTTTATAAAGTTGTCTTTAGCTAGCCCAGTTAGGTTCACAATCTCCCAAAGTTGTAACTAGCTACCATTTCAGGCAATCATTGAATTTAGAGTAGCTAGCTTTTCTTTCTTAGATGGCATGCCATTTACTAAATGTTAGTGCTGAACCATTAACTGAAATGTTTCTTTTATTTTTTTTTAAACAACTAATTGACCAAAGTTAAATTATTTGGAATTTCATTTACTTTTGTTTTTTTGTTAACTCAATTTGCACATTGGGCTGCAGTATCTCTATAGCTAAATCAGATCAAGCCCAAACTGTCCAATCTTGAAGGATGTTGTAGTTTCCAACAGGCTGAAGTTCTATATAGCTTAGTGCAGAAAATCTGGTAATCAACTACAAAGACCATAATCCATGCGTGCCTATTTGTCCGGTCTATTTATTTTACACCTATGTAAAAGACTGAAGAATGCTTGACCAAGAAGTATAGGAAGTGGTTGCTTCGCGAGGTATCTCTACCTGAAAATACATGATCGAAGTGATTGATAAATCGTATTCAGCACTCCTAAAAGTATGCCTTATTTACTTTGAAGAACTAATAAAATAGTGATTTTTATCAGACAGCATAGGCAGCAGCTCTATAGAGATGAAATGATGACTTGGAATGAAATAATAGTCATAAAAAAATAGTAATATACACAACAACCTGAAATATTTTATTAAAAGTAAAGTAATGTGAATAAGTTATGGTTTATAAGTGATACGCAGTAATGTGCAGTGACTACCATCATGGGACTTTTATTAATTGTTTTATTCTGTGTGACAGCACATTCAACTTTCATAATGCATAGTGCATTTAATGTTTAAAAAAATGATAAGTTATTATTTTGTAATAATAGAACCGAAACCGAACCAACCTTTTGGACTCCCAAATGGCGCAGCAGTCTAAGGCACTGCATCGCTTTGCTAGAGGCGTCACTACAGACCCTGGTTCGATTCCAGGCTGTATCACAACCGGCCGTGGTTGGGAGTCCCATAGGGCAGCGCACAATCGGCACAGCGTTCTCCGTGTTAGGGTTTGGCTGGTGTAGGCAGTCATCAATTTGTTCTTAACTGACCTAAGTGGTTAGGATTTGGCAGAACAAATTGATAAGGGAACATTCATTTGGGGTGGCAGGTAGCCTAGTGGTAAGAGCGTTGGGCCAGTAACCGAAAGGTTGCTGGATCGAATCCCTGAGCTGACAAGGTAAAAATCTGTGGTTCTGCCCCGGAACAAGGCTAGCAGAAGAACTAGCAGAAGAATCAGACAGCAAGAAAGCCACTCATGGTACCAACTAAGACTGTTCCCCGGTGCATTGTAAATAAGAATTTGTTCATAACTTACTTGCCTAGTTAAAAAGTTTTTTTTTTTTTTTAATTGCTCAGCACTACTAAGATTACCCAGATTTTAGTAAAAATGCAGAGAAGCATATTTTGTTTCTTAAAAAAAGAACCACCAGTCAGGAGGATACAGAGAGCTCAAGAGATATGCAGAAAAGTGTTTTATTTTTTAATCGAATGAAGCATAATGATTATGACTGTATATTGCAGGAAAAGGGTGTTTCAGGTGTTTGAAAAAAGCCAAATTCTCCAATTTACAGACGAGGTCAGAGGTCGACCGATATGATTTTTCGATACCGACCAAAAAAAGCTGATACCGATTAATCGGCCAAATGTTTATATATGAGTAGTGTAACGACCCTGGGTTTATAAGGGTGACGCACAATTGGCCTAGCGTCGTCCGGGTTAGGGAGGGTTTGGCCGGTAGGAAAATCCTTGTCTCATCGCGCACCAGCGACTCCTGTGGTGGGCCAGGCACAGTGCGCGCTAACCAAGCTTGCCAGGTGCACAGTGTTTCCTCCGACACATTGGTGTGGCTGGCTTCCGGGTTGGATGGCGCTGTGTTAAGAAGCAGTGCGGCTTGATTGGGTTGTGTATCGGAGGACGCATGACTTTCAACCTTCGTCTCTCCCAAGCCCGTACGGGAGTTGTAGCGATGAGACAAGATAGTAGCTACTAAAACGATTGGATACCACGAAATTGGGGAGAAAAAGGGGTAAAATTCAAACAAACAAAAAAAGAACTAAAAAAGAAATTCATGTTAGCAGGCAATATTAACTAAATATGCAGGTGTAAAAATGTATACTTGTGTATTGATTTTATGAAAGGCATTGATGTTTATGGTTAGGTACACATTGGTGCAACGACAGTGCTTTTTTCGCGAATGTGTTTGTTAAATCACCCGTTTGGCAAAGTAGGCTGTGATTCAATGACAAATTAACAGGCACCGCATCGATTATATGCAACGCAGGACAAGCTAGATAAACTAGTAATATCATCAACCATGTGTAGTTAACTAGTGATTATGTTAAGATTGATAATAAGATAAGTTTAATGCTAGCTAGCACCTTACCGTGGCTCCTTGCTGCACTCGCAAAGCAGGTAGTCAGCCTGCCACGCAGTCTCCTCGTGGAGCGCAGTGTAATCGGACATAATCGGTGTCCAAAAATGCTGATTACGGATTGTTATGAAAACTTGAAATCGGCCCTAATTAATTGGCCATTCCGATTGATCGGTCGACCTCTATCCTAGACCCCCTGCGGCTCACCCCCTAGCTATCCTCACTTTTGTGCCCCCTCAGATTGTTGGGGTGCATGATTCCCCTGTTGCCTAATGTAGCAATATTTTTGATACTCTTGTCACATTTTGTTGCAAAATCTGATGGTTGCATGATCATTGCTGGATGAAAGTTGTGGCCGCCAAGATCACACAACTAAGTTAACAGGGTTTTTGAAGTTCATCTGTCAGACTAGCAGAAGAATCAGACAGCAAGAAAGCCACTCATGGTACCAACTAAGAAATTCCATGAGGCGACAAGGGAATCAAATCAAGTGCATTTTTTAAATTTTGATCTATTTGATCTAAATCGAATGAATGTTTATTTGTAGCTTATTCTTTTTTGCAACATCACAGAGAAATCCGTTAAGAATGACATGGTTGTTATTTCAGCTTGTGCTGCCCCCATTGTTTTTGCAGTGCGCACCGCAGCCAGGGGAGTAGCCTAGGCAGCAGGCTATGCATTCTGCTGACTACATTAGCCTCTCAGTTCAGTGTTATTACAGGAAGCGTCATGAAAGGACAATGACAAAAGCGTGTCGGGCTGCTGCCTGTGAACAATGGCACATCAGTTGAAGTCCGCTGAAACGTTTGCACGTTGTACATGGCCTGGCCATGATTTGAATATGACAGTGACATTACCACTGGTTGTTGACCTCGGATTGTGGAACGTCAAATCATTTGCAAATGGTGCCATATTTCTTGACAAAGTTCAGGGACCATTAAATAAAACTGACAGTTGACAACTCGGTAGGATAGTCTACAGGTAGGTAGGACTGTTAGCCATTTTATAGGATCTGAGGACATCGGATGATAAATGCATTAAACTTACCTGACCCACCCATGAAATGTGATGAATGCACAAATTGTCACAAATGATGTGCTACTTTGTCCTGGACCTGCTATTTTGACCCCCCCTCTCTCTCTTCCGCTCTCTGACCTGCTGTCTCGACCTGTGAATTGTCGGCTATGAAAAGCCAACTAACGTTTACTCCTGAGGTGCTGACCTGTTGCACCCTGTATAAACACCATGACTATTATTTGACCCTGCTGGTCATCTATGAATGTTTGAACATCTTGAAGAACGATCTGGCCTAAATGGCCATGTACTCTAATCTCCACCCGCCACTGCCAGAAGAGGACTGGCCACCCCTCAGAGACTAGGTCCTGTCTAGGTTTGTCTCTAGGTTCCTGCCTTTATAGGGAGTTTTTCCCAGCCACCGTGCTTCTACCTCTGCATTGCTTACTCTTTGGTGTTTTAGGCTGGGTATCTGTATAAGTACTTTGTGACAACTGTTGACGTGAAAAGGGCTTTTATAAAATACTTTGAGAATGTTTGACCAAGCAGGTAATGAGAGAACTGAGTAGGGTGATATGGGTTTTATTTTCTACTGAGTAAGAGAAATAAAAATAAAAAAAGTGCATAAAAAGGGTACTTAAAGGTCTATAAATGAATTAAAGTAAAACTGTTCAAACACCTCAAACCAAAGTTTATTTGTCACGTGCGCCGAATACAACAGGTGTAGGTAGACCTTACAGTGAAATGCTTACTTACAGGCTCTAACCAATAGTGCAAAAAAGGTATTAGGTGAACAATAAGTAAAGAAGTAAAAAGACAGTGAAAAATAATAGTAGCGAGGCTATATACAGTAGCGAGGCTATATACAGTAGCGAGGCTACATACAGACATCGGTTAGTCAGGCTGATTGAGGTAGTATGTACATGTAGATATGGTTAAAGTGACTGCATATATGATGAACAGAGTGTAGCAGTAGCGTAAAGAGGGGTTGGCGGGTGGCGGGACACAATGCAGATAGCCCAGTTAGCCAATGTGTGGGAGCACTGGTTGGTCGGGCCAATGGAGGTAGTCTGTACATATGTACATGATGTATAGTTAAAGTGACTATGCATATATGATAAACAGAGTAGCAGCTGCATAAGAGGGGTTGTGAGGGACACACACACAATGCGAATAGTCTGGGTAGCCATTTGATGACCTGTTCAGGAGTCTTATGGCTTAGGGGTAAAAACTGTTGAGAAGCCTTGGTCCTAGACTCGGCACTCCGGTACCGCTTGCTATGCGGTAGTAGAGAGAACAGTCTGACTGGGCTGGCTTGGGGTCTTTGACAAATTTTCGGACCTTCCTCTGACACCGCCTGGTGTAGAGGTCCTGGATGGCAGGCAGCTTAGCCCCAGTGATGTACTGGGCCGTGCGCACTACCCTCTGTCGGAGGCCGAGCAATTGCCGTACCAGGCAGTGATGCAAAAAGTCAGGATGCTCTCAATGTTGCAGCTGTAGAACCTTTTGAGGATCTCAGGACCCAATAATCATTTTTTTAGTTTCCTGAGATGAATAGGCTTTGTCGTTCCCTCTTTGGACCATTCTAGTTTGTTGGAACTTGACGCTCTCAACCTGCTCCACTACAGCCCCGTCGATGAGAATGGGGGCGTGCTCGGTCCTCCTTTTCCTGTAGTCCACAATCATCTCCTTAGTCTTGGTTACGTTGAGGGATAGGTTGTTATTCTGGCACCACCCAGCCAGGTCTCTGACCTCCCCCCTATAGGCTGTCTCTTCGTTGTCGGTGATCAGGCCTACCACTGTTGTGTCATCTGCAAACTAAATGATGGTGTTGGAGTCGTGCCTGGCCATGCATTAGTGTGTGAACAGGGAGTACAGGAGGGGACTGAGCACGCACCAGGCTCAGTGTTGCTCACCACCTGGGGGCGGCCTGTCAGGAAGTCCAGGATCCAGTTGCAGAGGGAGGTGTTTAGTCCCAGGATCTTTCGCTTAGTGCTGAGCTTTGAGGGTACTATGGTGTTGAACGCTGAGCTGTAGTCAATGAACAGCATTTTCACAAGTCTTCCTTTTGTCCAGGTGGGAAAGGGCAGTGTGGAGTGCAATAGAGATTGCATCATTGTGGATCTGCTTGGGCAGTATGCAAATTGGAATGGGTCTAGGGTTTCTGGGATAATGGTGTTGATGTGAGCCATTACCAGCCTTTCAAAGCACTTCATGGCTACGGACGTGAGTGCTACGGGTCTGTAGTCATTTAGGCAGGTTGCCTTGTTGGTATTACAGTTGGCATTACAGACTCAATCAGGGACATGTTGAAAATGTCAGTGAAGACACCTGTCAGTTGGTCAGCACATGCCCGCCGCACACGTCCTGGTAATCAGTCTGGCCCCGCAGCCTTGTGTATGTTGACCTGTTTTACAGGTCTTACTCACGTCGGCTATGGAGAGCGTGATCACACAGTCGTCCGAACAGCTGATGCTGTCATGCATGCCTCAGTGTTGCTTTCCTCGAAGCGAGCATAGAAGTGATTTAGCTCGTCTGGTAGGCTCGTGTCACTGGGCAGCTCACGGCTGTGCTCCCCCTTGGAGTCTGTAATAGTTTGCTAGCCCTGCCACATAAGATGAGCGTCGGAGCCGGTGTAGTATGATTCAATCTTAGCCCTGTATTGATGTTTTGCCTGTTTGATGGTTTGTCACAGGGTATAGCAGGATTTCTTGTAAACTTCCGGGTTAGAGTCTCGCACCTTGAACGTGGCAGCTCTAACCTTTAGCTCAGTGCAAATGTTGCCTGTAATCCATGGCTTCTGGTTGGGGTATGTACGCACAGTCACTGTGGGGACGACGTCCTCGATGCATTTATTGATAAAGCTGATGACTGATGTCACTGGGGCGGCAGGGTAGCCTAGTGGTTAGAGCGTTGGACTGGTAACCAGAAGGTTGCAAGTTCAAACCCCCCCTCTTAACTGACTTGCCTATATATATTTTTTTTAAATGTGGTGTACTCCTCAATTCCATTGGAAGAATCCCAGAACATGTCTGTGATAGCAAAACAGTCCTATAGTTTAGCATCTGCTTCAACTGACCATTTTTTTTATAGACCGAGTCACTGGTTCTCCCTGCTTTAATTTTTGCTTGTAAGCAGGAATCAGGAGGATAGAGTTGTGGTCGGATTTACTAAATGGAGAGCGAGGTTAGAGCTTTGTACGCGTCTCTGTGTGTGGAGTACAGGTGACCTAGAATTTCTTTCCCTCTGGTTGCACATTTAACATTTTGATAGAAATTTGGTAGAACAGATATAAGTTTCCCTGCATTAAAGTCCCCGGCCACTAGGAGCGCCGCCTCTGGGTGAGTGGTTTCCTGTTTGCTTATTTCCTTATACAGCTGACTGAGTGCGGTCTTAGTGCCAGCATCAGTCTGTGGTGGTAAATAAACAGCCACGAAAAGTATAGCTGAGAACTCTCTAGGCAAGTAATGTGACCTGCAGTTTATCACAATATACTCTACTACAGGCGAGCAAAATCTAGAGACTTCCTACAAATATGCACAGACCGCGCCCCCTCGTCTTACCAGAGTGTGCTGTTCTATCTTGCCAGTGCAGCGTATATCCCGCTAGCTGAATATCCGTGTCGCCATTCAGCCACGATTCCATGAAACATAGGACATTACAGTTGATGTCCCCGTTGGTAGGATATTCGTGATCGTACCTCGTCTAATTTATTGTCCAATGATTGCACGTTGGCGAGTAATATTGACGTAACAGCAGCTTTCCCACTCGCCTTCTGCGGGTCCTCACGAGGCATCCCGCTCTATGTCAAATCAAAAATCAAATCAAATGTATTTATATAGCCCTTCGTACATCAGCTGATATCTCAAAGTGCTGTACAGAAACCCAGCCTAAAACCCCAAACAGCAAGCAATGCAGGTGTAAAAAAGCAGGTGTATGTCCTCTGTACCTGCGTTTCTTCCTCTTGCAAATAAAGGGGATGTTGGCCTTGTCGGGTGTTTGGAGAATGTCCTGTGCGTCTTGCTTGTTGAAGAAATAAATATTTTGTCTAATCCGAGGTGAGTGATCGCTGTCCTGATATCCAGAAGCTCTTTTTTGCCGTAAGATACGGTTGCAGAAACAGTATGTGCAAAATAAGTTACAAAAAAAACACATTGGTTGGGCGCCCGTAAAACTGCTGCCATTTCTTCCGCCGCCATTTTATCTGAAACAGATACATGTGTAAGTGAGGTCTGTGTGGCAGAATAGGCGCAGCTCACAGGGTTAACTTGGAGCACAGAATATAAAGGGATGGCCAGTTCCAAATATCTGAGGCAGGTCGGCTACAAAGATGCAAATTAAATGATCAAGGATCTGTTCTTAAATGTTTTAGCATAAACATGATTTTAAGCATACTTATTATTATTTATTATTAAGATGTGTTTTAGATGTATTCATTTTGAATAGAAAATTCTAGCATAATGTTTTAAACCGGGGAACTCCATTTCCCCTATGCTGGACGGAGGTGGTATCACCGAACACACCCCTCCATTTCAGGATAATAGGACGTGCCAATTAGCTGCATGCTCTCTAACAAGTGCACCTGGCCTCTGTGCTGCAGACAAGGCACCAGAGAAGAGCTGCAAAAACTGAAATGGTAAAACTTAGAAATAATTGTTAGAATTAATATTTGCAGCAATTCAATAAAGGTGTGTCTTTGATATTTGAAATGGAAACCACATGTTGGGTCATTATTTGATTGGACGCTAAATGTTTGGTGCAAGTTAATGTTAAAGTGCAAAGGAAAGGGCTTTTTAGCTGAGAAGCTACATGTGGTCGTCGCATCACAAGATGGTGTTGTGTAACACTCTTACACGATGTACTGTATGGTATTTACTGTTGTGACAAAGTAACTGGCCAGCGCACGTGCATTTTGGCTTTGGGTTTCTCTTCCAGATGATTTAAATCAGTGCTGCCTTTCATGATTTGTTTTTCTAGGATTCGACTCTTGCAGACGGGAATATGTTCAACGCCTCAATGCCGACATCCCCAGGCTCCATGGTCAACCAGTGTAAGTTTGAGGAGGACGAGGAGAGTGACTCTAAAGACATCTTCATTACAGTGGACAACCCAGAGAGTCATGTGACTGCCATTGAGACCTTCATCACTTACAGAGTTCTGACCAAGGTGAGGGGGGTGTGTAATGTACTGTGTGTCCTCTAGAAATGGAATTGCATCGATTGTACAGTATATACTAGACTGTGTATTTGCCAATAGAATTGAGTTAATCTGGTCTTTACTGTGTTTCTCTCTCTGCCTGCCTCAGACCACACGGAGTGAGTTTGACAACTCTGAGTACGAAGTCCGCAGGCGCTACCAAGACTTCCTCTGGCTCAAAGGGAAACTGGAGGATGCCCACTCAACTCTCATTGTTCATGTATGTGGTGTCTGACCTGTAAAGGAATTGAGAATTTGGTTCAACTCCATACTATCGATCCACTACATATTTCTGAGCTCTGTTTTAATCCTCCTTCCTGTCCTCAGCCTCTGCCAGAGAAGTTTGTGGTGAAGGGGATGGTGGAGAGGTTCAGTGGTGATTTCATCGAGACGCGGAGGAAAGCTCTCCACAAGTTCCTTACTCGCGTTGCTGATCACCCCATTCTGTCCTGCAGCGAAGACTTCAAAGTCTTCCTTAGTGCTCAGGCCTGGGTAAGCAAGCATATACCAAATGCATACATAAACGCGCACCAAACACATAATCCATAAAAGCTTTGAGAGCACACAAAAGACTGATGTTATACAGTCAGACTACACACACACACACACCTGCTACGTCAAGCTAGTCTAATTGCACATGGTATAGTCCCGCTGTCCTACCACTAAACCTGATTAGCCTAGTAGTTTAATGCCTAGACTTTAACTCTGTGAATGAATGCCTCCCTTGTGTCCCAGAGTCTTTAGCATGTTATCAGTTTACGGTTTAGTTGATACATTTTGTTGTACCATTTAAAAAAACAACAAGCACACAACTTGAAAATGACATACGCACATGAGTAAAATCATGGAGGATAACACACAATAAAGTCTGGGACTTATTTCCATTGTTAAATCATGGTGGATAACACACAATAAAGTCTGGGACTTATTCCCATTGTTAAATCATGGTGGATAACACACAATAAAGTCTGGGACTTATTCCCATTGTTAAATCATGGTGGATAACACACAATAAAGTCTGGGACTTATTCCCATTGTTAAATCATGGTGGATAGCACACAATAAAGTCTGGGACTTATTCCCATTGTTAAATCATGGTGGATAGCACACAATAAAGTCTGGGACTTATTCCCATTGTTAAATCATGGTGGATAGCACACAATAAAGTCTGGGACTTATTCCCATTGTTAAATCATGGTGGATAGCACACAATAAAGTCTGGGACTTATTCCCATTGTTAAATCATGGTGGATAGCACACAATAAAGTCTGGGACTTATTCCCATTGTTAAATCATGGTGGATAGCACACAATAAAGTCTGGGACTTATTCCCATTGTTAAATCATGGTGGATAGCACACAATAAAGTCTGGGACTTATTCCCATTGTTAAATCATGGTGGATAGCACACAATAAAGTCTGGGACTTATTCCCATTGTAAAATCATGGTGGATAGCACACAATAAAGTCTGGGACTTATTCCCATTGTTAAATCATGGTGGATAACACACAATAAAGTCTGGGACTTATTCCCATTGTTAAATCATGGTGGATAACACACAATAAAGTCTGGGGCTCCCATTGTGGTCTTGGATCTTGCCTAGCAATCTTGTTACAACACGGTTGAACACAGTGACCGCGAGATAATAAACCAAAAATATCTCATTGCAGTAACATCATAGGGGTCATTCATATGGGCACAGAAGACATCAAAACAGTTTTTTAAAAACATTATTTTCAAAGCTGCCCAGAGAGGATGTTTTTTATGGGCATAGGCAACTCCTTCCACTCTAAGGCTCCAGTATACAAGAAAATAGCTTTCTAAGCACACCTGAACTGATGCTGTGATTGTGTGTATCCCTGACACAGGGAAAGTAATCAGTTAGATGTCTGGGCGCTGTTCTTAAGATGATCCAAGTTTAGCCAATGCATATTATACTCTTGTGTCAGGACATAACGTTAGGCCTTGGCCTCAACGAGAACAGGGAGACCACCACTGGATTGTATTTTAGGTTGAAGGAGATTTTTCTCATCTGATCAGGCGCTTGGTGTGCTGTTCAAGGTCAATGTGACATGAAAGCCATTTCTGTAACTTGGTGACAGTGGAATGTTCTAGTCTAGAGCACATGTTACTGTTACATCTATATCTCAATATATATATATCAATATTATGTCAATCTCATTCCTTCCAATGTAAATGTAAGCTTAAGGAATATAATTCGCCTGAATCTGCCATACTACAGGATGGGACTTTGTCATTGAACATTGTTTGTTCTAAAGCCTTTTATTTGACCCCAGTTTTGTGTTGGTGTGTGCATGCGTGCGTGTCTCTCCATCCCGTCTGTCCCTGTAGGAGCTGACAACCTATAAGAAGCAAGGACCGGGGTTCCTGAGCAGGATGGGGGAAACGGTGCGAGCGGTGGCCAACTCTGTCAGAGGGGTGAAGAACCGGCCAGAGGAGTTCACCGCCATCCAGGAGTACGTGGAGGATTTCAGCAACAAGATCGGCTCTCTGGACAAAGTCACCCAGAGGATCGTCAAAGAACAGAAAGGTAAGACCACAGAGTTAAATATTACTCTATAAACATACCAACTAACTAGTTAATACTATTATGGGTACGCACACGGAGTTACATGAATGTCGTGTTTTCAATCAGACTTGTAAGTCGCGCCGTTTCAAAAATAGAGAATGATAGAGGGTTCTTGTTCTTTGTGTCCGTCCCATTATGGTGTCTGTGACTGCACGTGCAGTGACATTGAGGCAATCTCTATTTTGAAGTTGTACATTTTCTTCTACTTCTCTGAGTTGGTAAAAAACTGAAATGGTGCATACTGCCACCTGGAGTGTGTATGAACAGGTATAAAGTCAAGCTTGGCTATTTACAGGCACCTCCAGTTATGGAATATTTTCTCATGCAGATAATTAATTGACTGATGACCCCGATCAAACCCATAGGAAGTTCCACCCAGTTGACTACTTCAAAATGGTGAAAGTCCTCAATGCCACTACCTATGCTAAAACGGAGTCCTCTATCTCTATGGTCTCAAAGGACCTGGAGGAGCTGAAGGGTAGTGCATTGTGGGTAGGGTAGTTGACAGTACATATCCCTGTTTGTGTCTCAGAGTACCTGGAGGAGCTAAAGGAGTACGGGCCCACCTACACCCTGTGGTCGGGCTCGGAGGAGGAGCTGGCAGAGCAGTTGAAAGGTGTAGCCGGCTGCATAGAGAGGTGCTGTAAAGAGACAGAGGAACAGGTCGGCCATCTCTCAGACACCCTGGTGCCTGTTTTACACGAGTATGTCCTGTGTGCTGAGACACTCAAGGTAAGTCAACTCCTCTGGCGTAAGGCAGTAATGGAAGTCGTTTAACCGGCTGTTAAGTGGCGTTTAGATGTCGTTAGTAGACCAAATGACAGCCCAGCACTGTGCAGTACTTGCTAAACCTGTAATGTTGATGAAACATGAAAGGCTTTGACTTAACTTGCCCCCAACACCCACACACATTTACATAGTCTACGTACACAAACACACCTACTGTGTACATAATATCAAGCCTAATGCATCTTTTTGTTGGATTTTCAGGACTAAGCAATGATCACCCCTAGATCATTTTATTTTCCTTTTTTCTAGGCAGTATTGAGACGGAGGGATAACATTCAGGCGGAATTTGAGGCCAAGAATGAAGCTCTGGCCACCAAGAAAGTTGACCGCGATGCAGTAAGTGCAAAATTGGCTTTTTTATAAATGTAAGTAATTTAGCAGACGCTCTTATCCAGAGCAACTTTGTTAGTTATCTTAAGATGTATACACTAAGTGGGACAACCACATCTCAGTCATAGTAAGTCAGTTTTTTTTCCTCACAGTAGCTATTAGCAAAATCAGTGCTGGGGGGGGTTCGAGTGTTAGTTTAGGAAAGGTATGTTTTTATTCTATAATATCTTATATGTACCTTCTATAAGCCATCAGTCGGCCTACCTGATGCTTCCGTGCAATTTCCCAGAGATTAGGAGCAATAAAGCTGTGCTGCGTGAACTGTCTACTCGTCACCTCTCATTTTAAATCAAGCTGTCTTAAGCCAGAGGAGGAGCTTTGGCGATATTGGAAAAGGCCTCCTCTGAGGATTATCTAAATATCTCCGGATAGTTCAGGATGTCCCTCTTGAGCTCCTGGCACACTTCAGGAAACTGGGTGGTAAATATTGTCTAATAAGGCCTTGATAATCGTTGCGTAATGAAAACGCCCACATCTATCGATGTCTTACATCGAAATGCCACTGACTGGTGGTAAGATCTGAGATGGCTGGAGAATAAAGAAGAGAAAGGGGTAGAGTGGACAGAACTGTTAAGGATTATTGCTGTTCCAATCCTGTGGGTGTCCCTGGTTCCCCCTCCTAGCTTAGCGGTGGCCTTTTTACCCTGAGATTTTAATTAGAGAGCTGGCTAAGAAAATCACCTATGGATTTCCAACAAAGCACTGTAATAGTGTGTGTGTGAAACAATGGGATCTAGAGTTCTAGAACAATGTGAGGATAAGGTTTACAGTACTTTGTGAATGAGTCAACTTACTGTATGCTTTTGTTGCAGGTCTCAGTGTTTCACCTAATAAACACAATAACTGAGTAAGAGCTCTATCATGTAGTTTCACCTGAAAAGGCTATATGCAAAAATAAGATTAGGCTACATTCATATGACAGTCTGATGTAGTATGCCACCCATAGTATGTCATATAAACAACATATGTTGACAACTTGAACATTTTCTGTCATTATGTAGAAGATGGTCTTAAGTTCTCTGTCAAAATGAGACAGGGTCTATTTGTGCGGTCATCACCTTGTACTTTACTGTTCTTATGCCACTGCTTACTAGCAGATCTGGGATCAGCTTCCCCAATCCTAACCTTAACATTTTAGCTGAGAAAATGACAAAACTGATCCAAGATCAGCATCTAAGGGCAACTTCACCATGCGGACATGAGCATTCATTCCTGTTCCTGTTGTTGTGGCTTTTGACATCCTGACCTTCCTGTGATGTGACTGGAGGAGTCTAGTGATCTAGGTTTTGTGTGGGGGAGCCTGCTGGGTAAAAACCCTGAAGAAGCCAGACATCAGAGGCAGGAGAGACTTGATGGGGAGATTGAAGAGGTACAGCGGACTGTAGGGCATGCCAACATGCAACTGTACTACACATTATGGGCTCACCAGCTTGTGCTTAACTTGGCTTTATGTGGAGCTTTAAGCTTTCCCTTTGCTGAATGGATATGGTTGAGATGTTAGCTATTTCAAAATTAGCAAAAATATGACACTAGAAAGTCAAATAAGCTAATTATTAACACAATTGAATTATTAACACCTTAAAATGCTATCAACTATCGACTTGTCCATTCAAGCAAGCAGTGGTTGAGCAAGTCTCCCCTTTTACTAACAGCTTGTTTGTGCTGTACATAGTTCCCTGGACAGTAGTTCTAGGTTATCCTGACCCTAACCTCTAACACTTTGGCTGGGTTCGTTGGATGCTGTTTTTGGCCTAACTCATAGATAGTGCATTTAACACTGACTGGCTGTGGTTTGAAGCAGGATGCCATATTTCCATTTCCCAGCACAACAGGTCTGGAGAGAGGAAGTATCGTGCTCTTCTCAAAGCCTTGCCAAGGTGCATGAAACAGGGAAACGGCTGGACATAAAATTGTAATCTATTTGAACCAGTAGATGGCAGTGATGCTTCAGTCAAGAAACAAAGCACAGAAAAGAAAAAAATGTCTTCAGTCAATTGTTCACTTTCCACCCAACTTTTAATGATTTGAGAAGGGGAATCTGTTGGGTTGTAATTATAGAAAAGGTTAACGTGACCGTGTTTGTGTGTGACCGTGTTTGTGCGTGACCGTGCGACCCTGTGCCTGACCGTGCGACCCTGTGCGTGACCGTGCGACCCTGTGCGTGACCGTGCGACCCTGTGCGTGACCGTGCGACCCTGTGCGTGCGACCCTGCGCGTGCGTGACCTTCCCGACCCTGTGCGTGCGACCCTGCGCGTGCGTGACCTTCCCGACCGACCATGTGCGTGACCTTCCCGACCGACCATGTGCGTGACCTTCCCGACCGACCATGTGCGTGCGTGACCTTCCCGACCGACCATGTGCGTGCGAGTGACCCTTTTGTGTGTCCCTGTTCCTAATGATGTGTCCACATTGCCACCTGGGAGATGAATGCTGGTCCAGACATGGACTGAGACCGGGGTTAAAGGCTTAGCTGCTATCTCCCCAACCTCTCTCGTTACACCTGACAAGCTCTCCTAATCAACACACACACACCCCGTCAAGTCTTGCATCGATCCCGTCTTAACAGGACCAGAGCAGGAGTGCCGACGCCGCACAACCCTTATCAGCTCTACCTGTCAATATCCACCTAGTCTCAAATGGAGCCATGCATATCTGAGCACTGCTAATTTGACACCGAGGTCTCCCTCAGGACCCTGTGTCTTCTCCCTGTGTATCTGATTAATTATTCAATCATTTCCTCTGTGTGTTTTCTGATGGACAGTCGTATGTTTCAGGGCTACGGACTGAGACTGTTGTACTCTAGAGGAAGTGCTTGTTTAGAGGAGAGACTGAGGCATTGGGCTTGTTAGGTAGGGCCATGAGATGGCTGATGAATCAATAACACTGCAGTAAACAGGACCATTGAGAGAAATGACTCTCCAGAGGGGTGTATGTATCACCATGTAGCAGGAGCAGCAAAGTTGGCCATCTAACTTTGATAAAGAAAGAATTATCAGCTAACGTGGATCAACATTGATGTATAGTCTACCTTTTGATATGTTTTAATTGTCAACTGTCCAAACTGGATGAGTTAACTTTGATAAACATTCACAAGTTTTGATCATTAGGCTAAATCACACGTATGTGCACACAACCATAGGATATGCCAAATAATAAACCACTAGCTTAAAGTTTTTTTATATTTTTATGTCAATGAAATGACAAGACAAATGTATCATTGGAAAGCCTGATTTGGGAGCTATCCAAGGAGGAAATAATCTCAATTAGCCTTGCCTATGAATCAGATTATAACGCTATGTTACATTTACTACTACTGCCTCTGCGTGGTGAGACTATTTAATGCTTCCATCAGGCCAGAAGCTATTCATCAGCAGTTTTCAGGGGCACGGTGGCTGTCTGAATACACATGCTAGCGTACTACGTACTTAAACTGCATACTACACTGAAAAATATAAACGCAACATGGAACAATTTCAAGGACTTTACCGAGTAACAGTTCATGTAAGGAAATCAGTTAATTGAAGTAAATTCATTAGGCCCTAATCTATGGATTTCACATGACTAGGAATACAGATATGAATCCCTTGGTCACAGATACCTTAAAGGTAGGGGTGTGGATCAGAAAACCAGTCAGTATCTGGTGTGACCCACCATTTGCCTCATGCAGCGCGACACATCTCCTTCGCATGGAGTTGATCAGGTGTTTTTCTTCTGTGGCGTGTTGTCCCACTCCTCTTCAGTGGCTGTGCGACGTTGCTGGATATTGGTGGGAACTGGAACATGCTGTAATACACGTCGATCCAGAGCATCCCAAACGCGCACCTGTGTAATGATCAAGCTGTTTATTCAGCTCCTTGATATTCCACACCTATCAGGTGGATGGATTATCTGGCAAAGGAGAAATGTTCATTAACGGGGATGTAAAGAAATTTGTGCACAACATTTGAGAACAATAACTAAATATAAACACAACATTTAAAATTATGGTTTCATGAGCTGAAATAAAAAATCGTACACTTTCCACATGCACAAAAGGCTTATTTCTCATTTGTTGCACAAATTTGTAATGATAATTTTTCCTTTGCCAAGATAATCCATCCACCTGACAGGTGTGGCATATCAAGAAGTGGGATTGTCTCAATGGGGGTGTTGAGTACTTCTGTCGGTAATAAAGCCATTTTGTGGGGGAAAACTTATTCTGATTGGCTGGGCCTGGCTTCCTCGAGGGTGGGCCTATTCCCTCCAAGGCCCACCCATGGCTGCACCCCTGCCCATTCATGTGAAATCCAAAGTTTAGTGCCTAATGAATTTATTTCAATTGACTGATGTCCTTATGAACTGTTACTCAGTAAAAATCTTTGACATTGTTGCGTTTTTATTTTTGTTCAGTATATTTTGGACGCAAGTATGGGTATACGGACATGTCCACTGTCTAAACTGTCCCTGTCACGTGAGGTCTTTGGGTGAAGGTCTTGCTTTAAGTGTTCTGTATGTCCAGGTTGTTGATGTGAAGGGATATTGCACTGTAATGTTGGGAGGAGGAGGATGATGATGATGGTGTGTGTGTGTGTGTTAGCTGAAGGAGGAGATTGATAAACTGGAGGACCGTGTGGAATGGGCCAACAACGCTCTGAAGGGGGACTGGGGCCGATGGCAGAGGAGCATGAGAGGAGACCTTAAATCAGCCTTCCTCTCCACCGCAGAGAAGAATGTAGACTACTACGAGAAGGTGAGATACAAGATACTCTGACTGGTTAGCGAGAGGGATGGATGGATGGATAGATAGAGGGAGGGAAAGTTGGATTGAGACACTTGATATGGGATAAAGAGTTGGATAGATGAGTCGAATAAGAAAGAGAAGCAGGGTTAGGGGTGTGACTGGTATAAGCAGAGTGGGAGGTGGAGGCGACGGAAGAGAATAAGAAAAAGGTAAATTAGAGAAATAGAAAAGCACTTGGAGAGAATGTGAGAAAGACTAAATCAATTGTGTGTCAGGGAGAGAACTCTCCTGACTGATTCATTTTGGGGAAATGAGAGACAAATCTACACAACTAAAGTTGTTAGTGGTAATTTACAATGTATCTTTAGATATTTTTGGGATGGATTTTAACTGTAAATCATTCAATGCAAATTCAGCAGAAATATGGTTCTCTGTGCTGTGCAGTCTTTGTCACTGTCTGGACAACTGCCAGGAGAGGGTGGTAGTACTTCATTTTTATTCACACACAAATTACTATCAGTTTATAGAGGTTGTCAATGCAGATAATTCCAGAATAAATTGATGCTTCATCTTATGGATATTGTAAATAGTACGTGGACATCAGTTGCGGTCAGTGACTTTTAAAATGAGGGAGGACGATCATTTTATTTAATGAGCATGGCCTTATTTCTATTAAAGCATATTGGATGACTATTCATATTTCATTCACCCAGCTCTGTAACATTGATAGGTTTAAGCTACTACGTGATACTCAGATTTTCCTTATACCCATCATGAGGTTGCTCCTACCTAGCCTATGAGTGAAAGTTTACGACGTAGGTGCACAGGTCGAGAGAAATTAGTAATCAAGGTGACTCATTCAATACCACCTTGCACATTCTTGCCTACATCTGGCTGATCTAAGGTGTAATCATTAGTCCTACAGTTGCAAACAAGGACAAATTCAGTTATGTTTATCCCTGTTTCGTTCCATTTGCTTCCGTAAAAAAAAAAAAGTTTTTCAACAGAATGGACAGAATGGATACACCCCTGATCACACACCAAAAGAACGGTCACTTTCATAGCAGCCACATACAAACAGCATTGATCCCTTTGATCGTTGGATAATTCCTTCTCGCATCTATGCGCTCTCCTCTCACCGTTTCCCTTCTGTTGTGGACTTCAGTGCACATTACAACCGCTGTCTGTGACAAGGCGAGAACCTTTCCAAACATATCATCACCGCTAACCACTACACACAGCATACATCGTTGTCACCATATTAGCTAACGTCAATTCAACATAGTTGTAGTAGCTAACGCGTTAGTAAACCCGCTACAATCATGCAGTACAGTTGACAAGCAGTTTAACAGTTACGCAATGGCAGGTCCCGGTGGCAATACATTTATAAAACCAGAAGCTTACCTTGGCATGGAAGAGCTCTAGTGTTGGATAGCCATTACCAGCTGGCTAACATAACATCCCTCTCTGTTTGAGCCAGGTGTTTGAGTAGGTTTAACTAGCTAGCTCTCTTGCATCTCCTTAATTTTTCAGGAATGAATTTGTTCAACTATTGTCTTTCTCTTTGAGTCAACTACTCACCACATGTTATACACTGCAGTGCTAACTAGCTGTAGCGTATGCATTCAGTACTAGATTAATTCACTGATCCTTTGATTGGGTGGACAACATGTCAGTTCATGCTGCAAGAGCTCTGATAGGTTGGAGGACATCCTCCGGAAGTTGTCATAATTACTGAGTAAGTCTATGGAAACGGGTGAGAACCACGAGCCCACTAGGTTTTGTGTTGAAGTTGATGTACGCAGAGGAGGATGGAAATTAGCTGTCATCCAGCTACACCATGGTGCTACCGTACAGAGTGCTGTTGTCATTGCAACAGTGTGGATGTGAATATATTTAGTGTTTTATTTGAAAAGTATCACTTTTCTTTTAATGTTCCACTATAAAAAAGTTTTTATGAAATTCACTGGGGAGGATGGTCCTCCACTGGTGGACTTCGGGTAGTCGGCAACCCAAGATTTGAACTATCTAAAACAAAGCTGAATGTCAATGATGGTAAGGTTTAGGAATGTTTATTTGATCTAGCTAAAAGCTGAATTGCCGTAAAGTCAAAATAAAATATTTATTTCGAGGAAAATAAAGAGTGATGGATGAAGAGTTGATTGAAGCAGTTCGGGATGGAGTGGAGGGAGGGACGTCAATATTATCAGTGGAGGGAGTGTCACGGTAGCAGGCAGGGGATTCAGATCAGTCAGACACGGACAAGTCCAGGAGCCTCAGCTACTTATCTCGCAGTAACCGACGTAATGCCTTTCCATGTATAGCCACTTTGCTCAGTTGATATGTAGCTTATCCTCCAATACCGCCGATGGGTATTCAGTACGGAGTAGCTGCCGCTTCACCACGACGAGACATCGCAGTCCTCTCATCTCCTCAACCTTGAGCCGCTTTCATGGCAATGTCCCAAACAGTAACATTCACAAACTGGTTTCGCCATCAAGATGATCGGATTGTAATCTAAATGTGGCGTTAAACGGTGGATGAGGGGGGGGGGGGGGTACAAATCATTAAAAAAAACTCAATGTTCAACATTTACACGAATGATCAGCTTCTGGCTGCCGTTACGGCACCATTGTGATAAAAAAAAAAAAAGGCGTGACACAAGTAAAATGTGTAACTATCCTTTCTTAAATCCCATGTAATATATGTATTTAATAAAGCAGAATGTGTAAACATATACAACAGAATGGAAGCAAAAAAGAATGTTCTGTCATTTGAAGGGTAATTTTAAATAAACATGCATACAATAATGTGACATAGCTAGTTAGACCACAGTTGGAGCCTATTCAACCACCACTCCACTCCCCTGGTCCTGATGACCAGTGGACAACTCCACATAGCCCTGGCCTCTTTAAAGAAATCAAATGGAAACAAAAACCGCTTAAACCTCTCATGGATAACCAATGCAACTCCATAAGATAGGTGCTTACAGTAGCTATTATAATTACTGTGTGAACACTTTTTCGCAGACAGTTATTTTGACTACATTGACTAACTATCTCTTTAATGGGTCTGATGCTGCCTGTGAGATCTCATCACACTTGTCATTCATGTTATTTGGTTCCCCTTCCATCCAATTTGCAGTTCTAAATGGTGTGTTGTCAACACACACCCAGGTTCCCTTGTTTTAATGATACAAATCCAGACATTCTTCTTAATTCCATCGTGGATGAATATCCGTCTTCTCCGCTGTTTATGATTACGAAGTTGGCACCCATTGCTATGCATTCTGCTTGACCAACCCCACCTGTGTTCTTCTTGGAGGACACATAACAGCTGGTGCTAATCTTCCACCATCTGTCCAGACAGGGATTCTCGCAGAACCTAAGCCTGATCTGTAGCTGGTCTCTCTCCGTAGTCGTGGCATTTAGACTATTCCTGGACTGATCTTTCTCGGTGGTCATCAGTTTAAAACTATTCTGTAGCTGGTCTTTGTCTTTAGTCAGGTTGTTGTAACTGGTCTGTAGCTGGTCTCTCTGTAGAGTAATTACCAATGATGCCATAGTAGACACAGGTCTGTGATCCCAACCAGCAGCAGAATACACAGCAGTCCCAAACACACTGCAGCATCTCCAAAGGGTCTCTTCCACCACTGAAATTGTTCTGAATGTTGAGCAACAACTCATTTTCTTGGAATGGGCATGAAGGCTCTTACATTGTCATACATTTGGCCATCAATGTCTGTATTCTTTATTGCAGTAGGTTCATAGTCTTTTCAATGATTCCCTCTGACATCTTTACAAACTTGTGCTCAACTACAGAAACTTGTACTGTTACTTCATCTCTACCGTAGGTCTGGACATGAATGTCATCTCCCTGCCATGCTTCTGTGACTTTTTGGAAGTGACACTGTTTTAACTGTCAACCACAGGACTGCAAATGAACCTTTTTATTGAATAAATATATACAGTATATATTTTGAATCACAACATAAAGATGATGAAACAACTAATTTCTTCAATACCATCTCAGCATAATGGCCGATGAATCCCAAAAGAATGGTATATTTCTTTATTTACTCATCAGCAGAGCAGGGAAAAAATACTCCTCACCACCCCTAGTGCTCTGAATTTGCGTGGTTACATTTCTCCAGACCATCCCTCAGCTTTTTACTGAAAAAGCAGCAGGGAGAACACTTATTTTTTTATTTTTTTACTTCTGATTGCAGCTTTAAGCATTGAAGTGATATTTTAGCAGATAGAACAAAATGGAACCCAGTGAATTTGTACATGCTTCATATTGAAGTTTAGAAGCTAAGGTTACTGGGAGTTGCGTGGTGGCTAGAGTCCTAATGGATTGACACTCTCATCCACTGTGGTTGACACTTGCCATGTTTCGACACCCTGTCTTCAAACAGGAGTCGCATTTCAACCTCCCCTTTCTGACATGCTGCTGATGGCCATATAGGGGTGTAACTCTTTGAAGAGTTATGTATAAGTGTATGTGGCAATGTACAATACCAGTCAAAAGTTTGGACAACCTACTCATTTAAGGGTTCTAATTTATTTTTTATATTATAGAATAATAGTGACGACATCAACACTATGAAATAACTCATGGATTCATGTAGTAATCAAAAAGTGTTAAACAAATCAAAATATATTTGAGATTTTTCAAAGTAGCTTGCCTTGATGACAGCTTTGCACGCTCTTGAATTAGGTGTCCAAACGTTTGACTGGTACTGTATGTCTGCATTTTTCTCAGGGGTTCTTCACACCATGTGAAACCATCTGACAACTTTGATTAAAGGGGAACTTAAGGGGATTTTTGTTGTTGTAAATGCTGGCATGACATGCTTTAGATGGATACGGACACTTTTTAGGTGAAATGGTTTGGTATTGAAAGAAGTACCGCACTAGCCCATGTCACAATGTTTGATGCTCATACTCATTATGTTAACTATGTAGCACTATGTAGGCTACAATTTAACCTTAAATACATTTACAATTATGCACTCTTGTCTGACACCAGCTATAAACGGAGAACTTGACTCCAAGTGAACAAGCCGACAACTCCCCTTAGTGTATTGGAGATTACATTCTTAGGCCGGTTCCTCTACGATCATCTAAAGGCTAGGGGGGGGTTCTTCACCTCCCTGGGGGCTTCTGAAAATCACGACGTGGCACACTCCTCATACTGTTTGAGTCGCCCCAAGGCTGGGCTCAACAAACACAACCCACTTAAACAGGGAGAGAGGGAGGCGGGGGAGAGGGCAGAGAGATTCGGAGAAAGTGAGCGAGGGACAGGTGGAGGACATAATTGTGTTCTGTCTTAATCAGGCCTGTGACGTCAGCCCTCCGTGTACAGTCAGGCTATCTGTTCCAGGTAATTCTGATCGGTAGAGAACACATGTTCTAATACACCTCAATCCTATGGGGGAGGAGTGTACTGTATCATGTGATTCACAATGTGGCATCATTTATGAAGGACAATTCTACAAGTATTTTTGTTGTTGACACAACACAATTTGGTGAAACGAATAGAGCCATTACCTTGCTCTCTAACCAAGGTGCACATATTGAGGCGACACTGAATTGAAGAGGAGACGACGGTCATATAAATTATCTCCAGATGACTTGTATTTACCATCCACTGAACGTCTACAAACCATCTACTTGGGACTATTCAAATGGTCTTTGAGATGACGATTTGAAAGTAGTTTTTTATTGGCGGCACGTCAAAGTTTGCTGGCGTTGTATTTAGTTTTGTGTACTTATAGGAATACAAGGCAGCATGCTAATTGATCTAGATCCTCTAGACTGAATATGAACATGGCTTCAAGTAACTCCTCCATTAATACCAGGGGCTAAGGAGTAGGGTTATTATTATAAGGAGTGGGGTTATTATAAAAACATATCTAATAATTATCCAGTTGGATGAACACTCCAAACAGCCTACCCGGTCGCTCGGAGATGTCCGCAAGGTCCGTTGCCTTGTTTTGTAACACATTCCAATTATAAAACTGTGGGGGGGGGACACAAAAATGCAATTTCAAAATGTGTAGAGTACATGTCCCCCACGTCCCCAGTGAAAGTTGCACCCCTGATTATTACCTTTCAAAAAAGGAGTCTTGTCTAGGCAAGATCCATATCCGATAAGCCCATCTGTTTTCTTGTATGTCCTGAGGGTAGCATCATTTGTTCAATGCAATATACTGTGGGAAAAACCTCTTCCGTTGTGGAATACTTTGAGACAGAGTCCTCAGCTGCAATGGGTGTGTTGTGTAGCAGAAACAGAGGTAATTTGTCTTGATTGGTTCTTGCTGGCGAATTGGTGCACTAAGTAAAGACTCTCTGCATCCCAAATTGCCATCTATTATACTTATCGTGCACTACTTTTGACGAGGATCAATAGGACTCTGATTAAAAGTAATGCCAGTTGGGACACGTCCTTTGTCAGGGATTGAAGTGGTGGGACTTAAATTGGAAACGGCATATCCCGAGGCTGCATTTGTTGTAGCTGGGGATTTTAACAAAGGAAATGTAAGGAGAATTCTCCCGAAATTCCACCAACACATCTCTTGCCCAACTCATGGGAGAAATACATTGGGCCGTTGTTATTCTCCATTCTGAGACCGATACAAAGTGGACTGGTTGATTGAAGTAGGGTAATGTGTTCCAAAAACGAGTTGCAGTTTTTGAATGGTGGTGTCCATCTATTTGTTTTGCTGAATGTATGAATTACATGTTATTTCTGTGTCAAAGTGCCAATTAACAAACATTACAGTAATTCTCTGTGATAATTTAGTAATAGTTATTCCGGTGGTCTGTGCATTGCACACTGCATAAATCAATGCATAAATAGTAAATAAGGTTATCCCAGCAATAATTATAACCCTAGAGCAGTAAAAATACATAAATACAAAAAGTCTGACACAAAGAGATGGTTCAGATGTGAGACAGGCCTACACACAATCTATAAACTGTGCATATGTGCTATTTGCATATTTTTATAATTTAATTAGTCTCCAATTTTCTTTTATTCCAGGCTTTATCGTAAAATTCCGCAAATGGAAATACACAATGGATGAATTATTTCAGTTTCTCCTCATGGCTCAGCCACGTAATGTCAGGGTATATCTGTTGGGCTTTCTGGAATAAGAGCAAGCGTATATCGTGGTAGAAAGAGCAATAGAGGATAACATTTATTTCATTTTCTATTTCTTCGAGGTCACAATAATTACATAGTCTTTACCATTATACCAACCTGCTTTGGAGTCGGGCCTAAACTCCCAACATCCGTGCCTGACCTCACGAATGCTCTTGTAGCTGAATGGAAACAACAATGTTCCAACAATGTCGACCGATTAATCGGCATGGCCGATTTTAATTAGGGACGATTTTCGCGTTTTCATAGAAATCGGTAATCGGCCTTTTTGGACGCTGATTATGACCGATTACATTGCAATCCATGAGGAAAGTACATGGCAGGCTGTGACCACCTGTTACGTGAGTGCAGTGTCAAAATGACCTTGTGGCTGCAATGAGTCATGGTAAGTTACTAGCTAGCATTAAACTTATCTTGTAAAAAACGCAATCAATCTTCACATAATCACTAGTTAACGACACATGGTTGATGATATTACTAGGTTAACTAGCTTGTCCTGCGTTGCATATAATCAATGCAGTGCCTGTTTATTTATCGAATCACAGCCTACTTCAACTACGCCAAACGGGTGACGATTTAACAAAAGCACTTTCGCGAAAAAAGCACATTCGTTGCACAAATGTACCTAACCATAAACATCAATGTCTTTCTTAAAATCAATCCACAAGTATATATTTTTTAAACCTGCATATTTTGTTAAATAAAAGGCATGTTAGCAGGCAATGTTAACTAGGGAAATTGTCACTTCCTTTGCGTTCAGTGCAAGTAGAGTCAGGGTATATGCAGCAGTTTGGGCCGCCTGGCTCGTTGCGGACTGTTTCTTCCTAACAAAGACCGTAATTCATTTGCCAGACTTTTACACAATTATGACTTGACATTGAAGGTTGTGCAATGTAACAGCAATATTTAGACTTGGGTTGCCACCCGTTCGACAGAATACGGAATGGGTCCGTACTTAACTGAAAGAATGAACGTTTTGTTTTTCAGAAATGATAGTTTCCGGATTTGACCATATTAATGACCGAAGGCTTGTTTTTCTGTGTTTATTATAATTAAGTCTGATTTAACAGAGCAGTCTTACTGAGCGGTGGTAGACAGCTGCAGGCTCGTAAGCATTCATTCAAACAGCACTTTACTGCGTTTGCAAACAGCTCTTAGCAAAGCTTGAAGCACAGCGCTGTTTAACCCTATCAACTCCCGAGATTAGGCTGGCAATACGAAAGTGCCTATAAGAACATCCAATAGTCAAAGGTATATGAAATATAAATGGTATAGAGAGAAATAGTCTACATGTCTTAATAACTAGAACCTAAAATTTAACTGGGAATATTGAACCACCAGCTTTCATATGTTCTCATGTTCTGAGCATGGCACTTAAACGTTAGCTTTTTTACATGGCACATATTGCATCTTTTACTTTCTTCTCCAACACTGTTTTTGCATTATGTTTCATTTATTTGTGGCTGATTTTATCGATTTATTATATTAAGTTAAAATAAGTGTTCATTCAGTATTGTTGTAATTGTCATTATTACACGTATATATTTTTTTTATCGGTATCGGCTTTTTTTTGAACCACCAATAATCCGTATTGGTGTTGGAAAATCATAATCGGTCGACCTCTAGTTCGAACTCTAACATCTAGTGGAACACCCTTCCCAGGTGAGCATTTGACCACTGAAGTTGGTTACGATTCCGAACTGCAGTCAGGTCAAGACCCTGGTGAGGATAACAAGCACGCAGATGAGCTTCCCTGAGACTGTTTCTGACAGATTGTGCAGAAATGTTTCAGCTGTCTGGGTGGCTGCTCTTAGACGATCCCGCAGATGAAGAAGCAGGATGTGTGAGGCCAGTGGATGTACTGCCAAAAACTCTAAAATGACATTGGACGCGGTTTATGGTAGAGAAATTAACATTCAATTCTCTGGCAACAGCTCTGGTGGACATTTCTGCAGTCGGCATGCCAATTTAGTGGCCTTTTATTGTTCCCAGCACAAGGTGCACCTGTTTAATGATCAAGCTGTTTAATGAGCTTCTTGATATGCCACACCTTTCAGGTGGCTGGATTATCTTGGGAAAGAAGAACTGCTCTCTAATGGGTATAAACACATTTGAGAGAAATAAGTTATATATTTGGGGTCTCTGTGCGTGTGCAGTTGAAGTCGGAAGTTTTTTTTTTTCTGAGGTCTTGGCTGATTTCTTTTTTTTTTTTTTTTTTTTTTTCCCATGATGTCAAACAAAAAGGCACTGTGTTTTGAAGGTAGGCCTTGAAATACATCCACAAGTAAACCTCCATTTGACTCAAATGATGTCAATTAGCCTATCAGAAGCTTCTAAAGCCATGCCATAATTTTCTGGATTTTTTCCAATCTGTTTAAAGGCACAGTCAATTTAGTGTATGTAAACTTCTGACCCACTGGAATTGTGATACAGTGAAATAATCTGTCTGTAAACAATTGTTGGAAAAATGACTGTCATGCACAAAGTAGATATCCTAACAGACTTGCAAAAACTATAGTAAGAAATTTGTGGAGTGGTTGAAAAACACGTTTTAATAACTCTGACCTTTTTTAGTGTAAACTTCCGAGTTCAACTGTGTGTGTGTGTGTGTATATACACACACACACACACATGGCCAAAAGAATGTGGGGACATGCTCGTCGACCATCTCATTCCAAAATCATGGGCATTAATATCGAGTTGGTCCCCCCTTTCCTGCTATGACAGCCTCCACTCCCCTGGGAAGGCTTTCCACTAGATGTTGGAGAGTTGCTTCGGGGACTTGTTTCCATTCAGCCACACAAGCATTAACTTGTCACTAAGCTCAGGGTTTTGGGTCAGAACCCCAGGTGGTGAGGGTAGGCAACAACACCTCTGCCAAGCTCATCCTCAAAACGGTGTTCCCCCTCCTGTACTCCCTGTTCATTCATGACTGCGCGGCTGCTATTGTGCCTCTTCAACCTCAGGCAGCTGAAGAAATTTGGTAAGACCCTCAAACTTCTACACATACACCAGAACATTCTGTCAGACTGCATCACTGGCTGGTATGGAAACTGCACCTCCATCAACCGCATGGCTCTCCAGAGGGTGGTGCGGTCAGCCCAACGTATCATCTGGGGCCCGCTGCTTGCCCTCCAGGACATTTACAGTGCTCTGTGTCAAAAGAAGGCCAAAAAGACCATTAAGGACCTGTCAACCGAGCCATGGACTGTTTACTTAGCTACCGTCTAGCAGACTGAGTCAGTACAGGTGCATCAGTGCCAAGACCGAGCCTAAGAAACCGCTTCTATTACCAGGCCATCAGACTGTTGAACAGCAATCACTAGCAGTCTACCAGGTGACGCACACTCACACAAAACACACACACCCACATCGTTGCTATGGCACCGATAGACATTGCAGCTCTGCTTCTAGCTCCTAAACAATTTCAGTATTTTTTTAGTTTTGTCTTGGGTTATTAGCCCAGCATGTTTTTTTCTGTTATTACATACAGCCAGAAATGACTTTTTACAAGCATTTGCTACACGCGCAGTAACATCAGCTAAATATATGTATGCGACCAATTAAATTAAATTTGATTTAACACAGTCACATACATACACACACACTCTCAAATACTGTATTCCTGATGTGGCTCATTGTAATATTTCTACTACTGTACTTTGTATTTAGTTACACTGTTTCTACACACCGCATATTTATCTACTTGATTGGATCATTCTTTGTATGTCTTGTGGAAATCATTTTACTTTCAGAAAGTATTCCCACCCCTTTTTCTTACTGCCTGAATTGCAAATGGATTAAGTTGAGTTTTTAATTACACCCATTCACTACAAAGATACCACTCAGGGATTTCACCATGAGGCCAATGGTGGCTTTAAAACAGAGTTTGTCTGTGTTATAAGAACTGAGGATGGATCAACAACATTGTAGTTTATCCAGAATACTAACCTAAATGACAGTGAGCAGAATGAAGCCTGAGGTATATGATTGGGCCGTGATTGGGAGTCCCATAGGGCGGCGCACAATTGGCCCAACATTGTCCGGGTTTGGCCGGACTAGGCCGTCATTGAAAATAAGAATTTTTTCTTTACTGAATTGCTTAGTTAAATAAAGATTACATTTTAAAAAACTTCTTTTTTTTACCAGTCAACCTATCAGGGTAGTTACAAACAGCACAGGAATGAAATCAACATGATCACATCTTTACTAATGCTGCAGATATTAGCTTGAAAGCAGTATCCACATCCATCGGATGTAGTGATCACAATATAGTAGCCATATCTAGGAAAACCAAAGTTCCAAAGGCTGGGCCTAATAGTGTATGAGGTCATACAATAAGTTTTGTAGTGATTCCTATGTTATTGATGTAAAAAATATCTGTTGGTCCGTGGTGTGTAATGAGGAGCAAACAGACACTGTACTTGACACATTTATGAAATTGTTTTTTCAGTTGCTAATAAGCATGCAGCCATTAAGAAAATGATTATAAAACTGTTAAATCCCAGTGATGATGAGGAATTGAAAAAGTGTGGTTGAGAGGGATGAGACAAAAGGAATGGCAAATAAGTCTGGCTGCACAGCTGATTGGCAAACTTATTGCAAATTGAGAAATCGTGACTAAACTGAGTAAAAATAAGCAGAAACTACACTATGAAACTAAGATAAATATAGAATGATAGTTAAAAGCTTTGGAGCACCTTACATTAAATTCTGAAACAGATGGCTCATTCATCACAAAACCAACTGATATTGCCACCTATTTTTTTCATTGGCAAGAATAGCAAATTTAGGCATAACATGCCAGCAACAACTGCGGACACTACACATCCAAGTATATCTGACCAAATGATGAAAGACGAGCGTTGTAATTTTAAATTCCTGAAAACTTAGTGTGGAAGAGGTGAACAAAAATATTTGTCTGTCAACAATGACAAGCCACCAGGGTCTGACAACTTGGATGGAAAATTACTGAGGATAATAGCGGAAGATTTTGCCACCTCTTCAATTTAAGCCTACTAGAAAGTGTGTGCACTCAGGCTTGGAGGGAAGAAAGTCATTCCACTACCTAAGAATAGTAAAGCCCCATATACTGGCTCAAATAGCCGACCAATCAGCCTGTTATCAACCCTTAGTAAACTTTTGGAAAAAATTGTTTGACCAGATACAATGCTATTTTACAGTAAACAAATTGATGACAAACTTTCAGCATGCTTATAGAGAAGGACATTCGACAAGCACAGCACTTACACAAATGACTGATTGGCTGAGAAATTGATGATATAAAGATTGGGGGGGCTGTTTTGCTAGACTTCAGTGCAGCCTTTGACATTATCGATCAGTCTGCTGCTGGCAAAACATATGTGTTATGGCTTTACACCCCCTGCCATATTGTGCATAAAGAGTTACCTGTCTAACAGAACACAGAGGGTGTTCTTTAATGGAAGCCTCTCCAACATAATCCAGGTAGAAATAGGAATTCCACAAGGCAGCTGTCTAAGCCCATTACCTTTTCCATCTTTACTAAAGACACGGGCTTTGAGGAAAATCAGTGTGTTGATGTATGCGGATGACTCCACACATGTCAACTACTACAGTGACTGAAATGACTGCAAAAGTTAACAGATAGTTGCAGTTTTAGTGGGTGGCAAGGAATAAGGTAGTCCTAAATATTTCTAAAAGTATTGTATTTGGGACAAATCATTCACTAAACCTGAAATCTGAACTAAATCTTATAATAAATTATGTGGAAATTGTGCAAGTTCAGGTGACTAAACTGCTTTGGGTTATGCTGTATTGTAAACTGTCATGGTCAAAACATATTCATACAACAGTAGCTAAGATGGGGAGAAGTATGTCCATGATAAGGTGCTGCTCTACCTTCTTCACAGCACTGTCAACAAGGCAGGTCCTACAGGCCCTAGTTTGGTTTCACCAAGACTATTGTTCAGTCATGTGGTCAAATGCCACAAAAAAGGCTTTAGGAACATTTTAAATTGGGGCAGCACAGATATCCCTTGGATGTACACAGAGAGCTAATAATAATAATATGCATGTCAATCTCTCCTGGCTCAAAGTGGAGGAGAGATTGACTTCATCATTGCTTATTTGTGAGAGGTATTGACATGTTGAATGCACCGAGCTGTCTGTTTGAACTACTGGCACACAGCTCGGACACCCATGCATACCCCACAAGACATGCCACAAGAGGTCTCTTCACAGTCCAGAACAGACTATGGAAGGCACACCGTACTAAATAGCCATGACTTCATGGAACTCTATTCCACAGCAAGTAACTCATGCAAACAGTAAAATTAGATTTTAAAAATTAAAAAACATTATGGAACAGTGGGGACTGTGAAGCAACACAAACATAGGCACAGACACATGCATACACACACACGATAGCATACGCACTATACACACGTATACATGGATTTTGTAATGTGTCTATGTGGTAGTTGTGGAGTAGGGGCCTGAAGGCACACAGTCTGTGAATGTATTGTAATGTTTTAAAAAATTTAGAAACTGCCTTAATTTTGCTGGACCCAGGAAGAGTATGGGGATTCATAAGAAATACAAACAAGGCACTAAAGTAAAACTGCAAAACAAGTAACAAAGAAATGAACTTGAGAAGTACCCAACTTTCTTCATTTAAAAAAAACACGTTGTACTTGTTTTTACTTGTTAATTATTTGTGTGCTTGTTTGACTTTTTACTGCATACTTAGGAGCTAGGAACATAAGCATTTTGCTGCACCCGCTATAACATCTGCTAAACTGTGTGCGCGACCAATAAACTTTGAGTTGATTTTATTCAGGTGTTGAAGGCGGCTGGATGATGAGTGTGCCGTGGGCTTTGTGAATGATTCATGTAAGACCTTTAATAAGAGAAGAGTCTAGGAGGTCCGCACTCGACACTGAGAATCCAGGATGAGAGGTATGGGGGGTGGCAGCAGTAAGCCTGGGAGGGGCACAGAGCATTCCCTCATCTACCTCGCACCACCACCCTACTGCATTCTTCACCCTGTGATACCGCCAATGCAATAACCTGGACCTACTGGCGAGACTGAAAAGGAGAAGAGGAGAGCAGGGATGGATGCGTGACACAGAGAGGGGTAGATAAAGGGAGGAGTTAGATGGAGGAACTGGGGGAAGGAAGGAGGGGATGAAAGGAGTAAGGTGAATGGAAGTTTGGACTGGGAAATGGTGGAGAAACTGGGGAAAGGGCTGTACTCGGAGGACTCAGTGAGGTGTTTGCTCTTCCTGAGATGGAATATTAACATCAATTATGGGCTTGGATAAATCTCAGGGTGCATGCTTGTCTGACTCATCAGTTTGCCTGGGGGTTATAGACCCATTTTCCATACTTTGTTCCATACCTGTCACATTCGATCTTCTCATGACTGTAACCATACTGAGATACCCAGGGCTAGGTCACACAGAGGTCATAGTTCAGTTCTCTGACAATTACTGTAATATAGACATATTATTACTAGAATGTGAAAAGCCCCTCAGACCAGAGGTTTATATTTCTGTGACTAACCACTGTGTACCTTTTTTTTAAATTTCCAAACCAATGCCCTCTCAAATGGTTTGTAAACAGGATTTATTATTTCCTACAGATATCGTGTCTGCATAAACGCTGACGGAGAGGAATATAAGGATATTTTAGATATCTATCTATTCTAATCTTAATGGTCCTTTGTTGGTGTACTATGAATTCTATTTGCATTAGATTTAGAATCTGCCTGTTCATCACTGTACCCACTCTGCATAAAGCACAGCAACTGTGTGTCGTTCTGTCAGGTTGCAACATCAACGGAACCCCATGGTTACTCCATAGCAACTACAGTTTCTTCAATGATGTTTCTTCAACTGGACATGGTTTTACTTGCAAGGTGTTCTAGATTTGCAACAATTATCTACCTTGTTCTTATCACCTCTACCATGGCATTGACAGTCAATTCAACTCTTCTGACTACCTGAATATTGATGTGAAGGAAGTCTGCTGAGCTCAAGTCCATAACTTTCTTCTGGACTAGTGCAGCCGCTCTTGTGCTTAAAGATGTGTGTGTGACTACGATGTGTGTGCATGTTTGCTTGTGCATGCATTCTTGCATCCACTGGTGTTCATATGTAATGCTGCCTGATTTATTTCAGTTTACCTGTCTTCCGGCTAAACCACTGGAGCCTAGAGGGAGAAAAGGAGGATGGCTAATGATGTTAACGAGGCTAGCGGTCTCTTCCCCCCTTAACAATCTCCTTAATTAGCGCGCTAGTCACACTGCTACACAGGACCCATTACCTCAGCTGGAGCTGTCACAGGCTGTGTCAGGACCAGCACTGATGGAGCTCCTCTACCAGATAAACACACACACACACAGGCACTCCCCTCTCAGCGGCAGAGTGTGTATTGACATTTGCCTCCTTGGTAATGCACCGATAGCCACCCCTGATTGGATGGTGACTTATCACCCCTGTGGAGCTCTGCGTCAGTGCACACGTCAGTCCAGACATGCTGGGACCAAGGACAGATTATACCCTTCAATTTTGGGTCCAATTATTCACTTTCGTTATAGTTTGGGTACCTGTACATGTTGGTCATGTCATACTGAAGATGCACCGGGCGTTATGTGTGAAGGCAGAAGTTCTGAAACGAGACACCATAATGAACGTCAGTCGTGCACAGGGGGATCACCTGCTGGGTGTCGACGAACAGTGACGATTCAACATGATGGCCGACGTTCTGTGGTCAGAGGCGATGGGATGGCCAACCGCTCATTATGGTGTCTTGTCCTTTACAGTGCTCAGGTGTGAGGTTCCTCTCTCTGCATCCCGTTGTGCTGCCATAGGCTTTTTAGTGTTGCTTCAATCAGACAGTCATCCTCACAGCTCCACTGCAAGGTATGAACTTAAAGGGCTTTGTATCTCCGGGAAGAATGCTGCGTTGGCGGCAGGGTTGTACTTCTCTCCCAGTCGGGTCTTTTTAAATGGATTTAGCTGTCGCCCCATTTCCCCTGAATGTTTTATTCAACAGTCTGTTGTCTTATCTGTATTTGAGGGCTTAAACACTGTCTGGAAGGAAGGATAAGTTGCACTAGCTATGTATTGCTTTCCTCAACCACAATAATTCTTAAACACACAGTCTTATCTTGATAAGTACTAGTCAAACCTGTTTATTTATCCCACAACATGCGGTATCATTAAGTATAAACGTTCAAGTTTGAATAAACTCAACCTCAAGGAGTTAGCTGTGGAAGTAAAAAAACATTTTTATTTATTTCTGTCAGCCAATGTTTCACCTCTTTCCTCTGTGTCTTGGTCTTTCCTGTGATCAGCTCTGTGCATCTGATCCCATTTAGTATTCTAGCCAGCTGCTGAGTCACAGAGAAATCTGCTATTCACCATTTTTTTTCCCTCTGCTCGTGTGCTCTGTGTACCCCGTGTAGCTCACAGCAGCTCTGTCCCTGTGCTCTGTGAAGCTTGTGGCCCTTGGTCTAGTCTATGGTAACTCTTTCCGCCCTCGCTATTCGCCCCCCTGTACTTAGCACAGCTCTGCTCTCTGTCCCTATCCTTGTATAACCCATGGTCCCTAGTGTACAGCAACTCTGTCCCGGTTCTCTAGTTAGCTCTGTCCCTGTATAACCTATTGTGTAAACCAGTTTTGTCCATACTCTGTTTAGCCCTGTGCTCTGTCCCTGTATAACCTGTTGTGTAAAGCAGCTATGCCCAAACTCTGGTTAGCTCTGCCTTCTCTGGGCCCTGTCAGTGAGGCTGATGGGTAAAGGTCAGACTGAGTCTGTGTCCCATGGTGAAGGTGTCATCATGATTAAGCACTAGTGACATGGCAGTCAGCTGGCTACCCACGAGAGCCTCCTGCCACTGTCATATTGGCAAAGTTTGGAAGAGGAGAGAAGGATGGAGAGTGGAGTGAAGGGTTGGGTGGGTGTGGAAGATTGGGGTGAGCGGAGGCAGGGTGAGAGGAGAATGGGATGTTTAGATGGGGGGAGGATGGAGACTGAGGAAATAGGGCTGTTTGGGTGGGTGCTTGGCTCTGTTTGGGTCAGAACATTAATCACAACCTTGTCAAGTGACAAATAGATGAGACAGAAGTCCAGGGAGCAGCCGGAGCCTGTGAACAAAATTGGCTGCTGAATCGAGGCATGCCATGTGTGTCTGACTTACGGCTGGCCATTAAACAGACAGCTATTACTTTGGAAGTTTAGATGAGAGTGGAAGGTTTTATTGATGTGTGGAAACATACTGACTGGCTCGAAAGTTCACAGACCTGCCGTTTCAACTGAGTGATTGTGTGTGTGTGTGAGACTTACCGGTCTGTCATAACCTGATGATGTGGGTGTTCTCTCCTCCAGTGTCTGGCAGTGTGGGAGACCTTCCTTCTCTCCCAGAGAACAGAACCCAGCGAGGAGACTGACAGAGACAACACCCCCTAACCTCCACGATGCACTTCTCCATTACGCAACCCTCTGCCTACCACCCCCTACCCAGGGGGCACAGCCAAAGACATCTTCCAGCACAACCCGGAGGACTCCTGGAATTTAACCCTAATCATTCCAATGAAGCTTCACTTTAAAGTCACTTTAGCACAGACTGTGATAAATCTGAGAGATCTTTAAATATGCATGATCAGCCAGCCGCTGCCTTAGGGCTTCTGTATGTACAGCCCTGGATCTGAGGGTAGATATACTGAGTACACTGATGGATCCCCCATGATTTTCACAGCAATACGATGACATACTTGTTTACCTGTTTTACAATGACTCACTATGGTATTTTGATAACAGAAAATAAACTAAAGAGTGCCACATTTTTTTTCATTTTATACTATACACATTTTTCTCTTTTTGTAAAGCTTTAAATTGGGTTTTTAAGATGTTGGCATAATAAATGGATTGCTACATTGCATTTTCTCAGTACATGGTGTTTTATGGAGCCTAAGCTATTGGCTTGTAGTTAGTCTTAGCAGTGAGCAGTAGCAGCCTCTAGGACTTCTCTTTGGATGGCAATGTTCTTTTCATGTAGGTGCTTTTCAAGATATTACGATCTGCGAAGCTTATGACGAACACTACCGTCTGAAAAGGAAACCATGCTAAACTCTTCAGAAAAATGCAATCTTTTCCATTGATCATGAAATATAATCCATTTTCACACGTCTCGTTACATCAAACCAGAATCGCTCTACTATAAATGTCATGGTGCAACTTGTTATCTAAAATAGTTATATTTGTGGCATACATTTTGTTTTGCTTTGTCAGCTTGATGGGGATTTTCATGCTGTACGTGTGTGAGAACGGACAGTTGAGTAGAGATGCATGTTCCCTGCTTAACTAGGTTACCCACTCTAAAGGCCTAATCACATTCAACATTAAAGAACCCTTAAAATAACAGTGCCCTGAAATTAGGCCCCTTATCTGCACTTTATTGAATATAGAACGAGCAACGAGAGGAAAGGAAAGCACATACTTGTTAAACCAAGAGCTATAACCAGAGGTACTTCCCAAATGGCACCCTATTCCCTATATCGTGCACTACTTCTGACAGGGCTCTGGTCAAAAGTCATGAACTATAAAGGGAATATGGTGCTGTTTGGGACACATCAGAACTGGCATCAATACAGTGTTCCAAAGCATCCCATTAGAATATAATATATTGTGTGTGTTAATCAAGTTTAAACTATGGACCATGTTTGGTGGTTTCTCATGGACTCCTTTACCTCCGCAGTTCCAACTGATTCCTTTTGATCAAGCCGTTCTGAATAACTAATAGTATACCGCTGAGGTGAGGACACATCATTCTATTCTGTATTTCGTGTAATACTTTTCACCAGGACCCATTGTGCTCCATAGGGGATCGGGTGCTATTTAGGACACACATAGCCAGATTTCTTTCTCTGGCTATGCTGTAGTGAACGCTGGCCCTGCCATGTGGGTATGAATACTGCATGGCAGTATGGCAGGGCTTTCCAAGATGCCCGCCTGCCTGCCCCACTGCCGGGTCAAAGAGGAGGGGTGCAGGGGGAGTCTTCCTCCATTCGCTATCTGATTCAACATTAATCAAGATGGAGACACAGGAAGCTGATGAATGATTGGAGAGGTTTAGCTCTTTTAGTATGCATCCGTAATGGCAACCTATTCCTTTTATAGTGCCCTACTTTTTTTTTACCAGGGCCTGTAGGGATCTGGGTTAATGTAGGGAACTATAAAGAGAATCAGCTGCCATTTGGGACACAAATGTAGACTGCTAATGACTATCTGAGGGATGGATGTGTTCAAGTTTCTTTGCCAAGTTTAATGGACGCATTGAAAATCTTATTCAATGCTCACATAACAACTGTACGAAATATAGGCTATAAATATACCAGTGCAACAACCAGCAATGAAATCAGTAATAAAACCAACTAGCAAAAGAATAAATCTGATATAAATCAAACAATGCATTGACTGGAGGGCTTTCTCACAGAGACTGTGTTCAATAAACAATACTTTATCTTTTTGACATATACGCCTCTCAGAAGACATCTTCTGTGTTTACGCAATACAAACATTGACATTTTTGCTTTGGGGAGAGCAGAGATGGGCACACGAACACACTGTTTTAGACAGTTGGTGCCCAAAACAGTCACGTAGTTACTCCTAGTGAAAACATTTGCATTTGATTTATACAAGAGGGCTATAATGGCAACAGGAGTGCCTATCATCACCAGTATCAGGTGTGCTACCGTGTAGGCTGCTGAGGGGAGGATGGCTCATACAGTAATAATGCCTGCAATGGAGAGAATGGAATCGCATCAAATCATGTGTTTGATGTATTTGATACCATTCCACCTATTCCGCTCCAGCCATTACCACAAGCCCGTCCTCCCAAATGAAGGTGCCACCTACCTGTGTGTGTGCACAGTTCCAGAGATGGATAGTTAACACATATAGAGTGATACAGCCCAGTTGGCGCAGTGTCACTCACACAGTCATTAGAATGTGCAGGAGGGATGCTCTACATCCAGCACTTCAAACAGCTTAGAGCTTTCACTGGTGGTGAGGTGAAAAGAGAGAGGGAGGTATAGCTTTACCATACACTACTGAATGGATTTTGAAGCTCTCTATTGCGGTGTTTGTGAAAAAAGAGTCTTAGGGGAGTGGGGAAGGCGGTGGGAGGAAAGGAGAGAGAGAAAGAGGGAAAAAATAGACAGGAAGGAACTTGTATTGGTCCATTTCATTTGGTTGTCTTATTAAAATACCTGCACCAGTTCCTCTCCTCTCCCCTCTCTCTCTCTCTGATCCCTCTGGCTCGGAGCGTCAAGCCAACTGTAACTGTGGCTTACTTCCTGGTTTCTGTTGTGTGTTGCGGTAATTAGAGTGGTGGGTGTGAAATTGATGCGTGGCGGTGGCAGGCGCTGGCAGGCATCGTGGTCATGTCAAATCCCTGGAACGCTCCAATGTGCAGACAGCAGGAGAATGTTATGACAGAGAGACAGAGATGGGCTCTGGCAAAGGACAGCCTAAAGGGGGGGAAAGGTAGAAGCTTCTATTTTCTTATTATTTATTTGTCTATTTTGGTCTCTGGGTGTGATTTTTTTCAATATGTCAAAATATGCCTGTATACAACATGATGAAGCAATGGACCATTTCCCTTCGAGGAACTAAACAGTCAGTCATTTATCTCATCTAGTCATGCTATCGAAATAAATCATAAAATACATTTTGTGTGCTTTTCATTCAGTGCTGACGTGGAAAAGTATAGCAGAAGTTCCAATGTGATCCAAATATTAAATCTTGGTCAGTGTACAGAGTTTGTCCTGAAGGCAGAAGACCAGACTGCGACTGATGTAATGGGACATAATCAACTGGACCCGCTAGGCACATGATGAAGTCCTGCTGTATTTCCACTGTGATTGGTGTCGCTCTGATCTTCTCCAATGAGCTTCTATTAGACAGCGGCTGCATCCCAAACGGAGCCCTATTCTCTATAGTGCCATTTGGGACAAGCCCACTGAGTCTGGGTAACCCTGCCTTCTAGAATCTGATATCGCAGATTGCCGGTCTTCTCTAACCATTTAGTACAAATAACAACCCCAGGAGAAAATATTGGTTGGCTGTTTAGCATTATAAACAGCTTTTTGCTGTTTGTAACTAACTTCCTGAGAATGGCAGTCAGCCAGTTAGACAAGGTTTAGACCAGAGAAGCTGTTACCAACACAACAATACAACCCTACACCCGTGGCCATTATGAGGACAATGGAGAAAGTTTGACATACCTGCTATACATGTACTGTTCACATTCAAGTTTAAATTCATACAGCCTGTTGAGGAGCTGTATACAAGGACTTACAAGGGATAAAGATAGTAATTTCTCACATTCTGAAAATAAGCGTCTGAGTGTTCTAATCTGGAGGTGTTTCCTGATAGGCATTAGAATGTTTTCATAGCACTATTTACAACAGCATCATCTTGTGTAAAACCCTATATTGTTCACGTGACATACTTAAAAGACTTAACTGCTGGGATGTTTTGAAGCCTAATTGACAGGGATTTTCAGAATGCATTTTGATTGTGGCTCCTGCTTATCTTTCTCCATATCCCTCTTCTCAGAAAAGATGAAAAGAGAGAAGGAGAATCCTCTGTGCAGCGCTTGGGAGGGTTCCGAACCAGATAATGGACCCAGCGGCAAGTAATCAGACCTTTTCACTCAGTCACCATCAATCAGTCTCAGATCATAACAAACCTCAAAATCCTGATTCCAGCCTTTGCCTTTCCTGGAAGCGAAGCTGAACATTGGGTAATGGCAAAGCTCCATAAAACCAGAATAAAAGGAAAACACATCATCGTGTTCAGTAAATGTAACATGAATGGCTCATAAAGGTAGTCAACAGATGCCGACAGATGTCCCCATGGTTTTATTTTGTATCTTGTTTGTGTGTGTGCCCGCGGATGTATGCGCATGCTCGTGCGTGTTTGCGTGCATGTTTTTTGACTGACTGACGTCCCTATGGCACTCTTATTTAATGGCTCTGTAGTGGCTCTGTGTATGAACAGCGGGAGAGAGTGCAATAGCCAGTTGTGTGTGTGTGTGTGTGTGTGTGTGTGTGTGTGTGTGTGTGTGTGTGTGTGTGTGTGCGCGTGCGTGCGTGCGGGTGGGGGTGACACTGTAACTACAATGTGGGTTGGTTCACCTGCTGGGATAAATTATACTGTGGAACCAGGAAGCAGCTATTATGAACATAAACACCCATATTGCTGTGCCTGTACATGTAGCAACATTCATAAATACCAATATTAGAGATGCTGCTTCAGCCACCCTGCAAAACTCATCTTGACCTTCCAGAATACAACAAACACGTTTTCTACTGCCAAGGAGGTTCAAGACTTCTTCTATAAGCACATCAAGCCCAACAGACAAAGGGATGAGCCGACAGATCTAGGCTAACCCCAATTTGGCTGGCTCAATATGTAGGTATGCTATCCACGCACAATCACGCAGCCTAGCTTATGTCTGTGATGCAGCCCTCAGCATCAGACAATGATGAGGACACCCCCTCAATGGGGTTAAAGGAACACTGTTATTATTGTTGTTGCTGAAGATTGGACTTAGTTATTATTATATTGCCTAAGTTCCAGGGCATTTAGACAATGATGACTCCACGCTAAATGAATGAACAATGGTCAACATATTGAAGTGCCATACATTTACATTTACATTTAAGTCATTTAGCAGACGCTCTTATCCAGAGCGACTTACAAATTGGTGCATTCACCTTATGACCTCCAGTGGAACAGTAGTGCATCTAAATCTTTTCAGGGGGAGGGGGGGTGAGAGGGATTACTTTATCCTATCCTAGGTATTCCTTAAAGAGGTGGGGTTTCAGGTGTCTCCGGAAGGTGGTGATTGACTCCGCTGTCCTGGCGTCGTGAGGGAGTTTGTTCCACCATTGGGGGGCCAGAGCAGCGAACAGTTTTGACTGGGCTGAGCGGGAACTGTACTTCCTCAGTGGTAGGGAGGCGAGCAGGCCAGAGGTGGATGAACGCAGTGCCCTTGTTTGGGTGTAGGGCCTGATCAGAGCCTGGAGGTACTGAGGTGCCGTTCCCTACACAGCTCCGTAGGCAAGCACCATGGTCTTGTAGCGGATGCGAGCTTCAACTGGAAGCCAGTGGAGGGAGCGGAGGAGCGGGGTGACGTGAGAGAACTTGGGAAGGTTGAACACCAGACGGGCTGCGGCGTTCTGGATGAGTTGTAGGGGTTTAATGGCACAGGCAGGGAGCCCAGCCAACAGCGAGTTGCAGTAATCCAGACGGGAGATGACAAGTGCCTGGATTAGGACCTGCGCCGCTTCCTGTGTGAGGCAGGGTCGTACTCTGCGGATGTTGTAGAGCATGAACCTACAGGAACGGGCCACCGCCTTGATGTTAGTTGAGAACGACAGGGTGTTGTCCAGGATCACGCCAAGGTTCTTAGCGCTCTGGGAGGAGGACACAATGGAGTTGTCAACCGTGATGGCGAGATCATGGAACGGGCAGTCCTTCCCGGGAGGAAGAGCAGCTCCGTCTTGCCGAGGTTCAGCTTGAGGTGGTGATCCGTCATCCACACGGATATGTCTGCCAGACATGCAGAGATGCGATTCGCCACCTGGTCATCAGAAGGGGGAAAGGAGAAGATTAATTGTGTGTCGTCTGCATAGCAATGATAGGAGAGACCATGTGAGGTTATGACAGAGCCAAGTGACTTGGTGTATAGCGAGAATAGGAGAGGGCCTAGAACAGAGCCCTGGGGGACACCAGTGGTGAGAGCACGTGGTGTGGAGACGGATTCTCGCCACGCCACCTGGTAGGAGCGACCTGTCAGGTAGGACGCAATCCAAGCGTGGGCCGCGCCGGAGATGCCCAACTCGGAGAGGGTGGAGAGGAGGATCTGATGGTTCACAGTATCGAAGGCAGCCGATAGGTCTAGAAGGATGAGAGCAGAGGAGAGAGAGTTAGCTTTAGCAGTGCGGAGCGCCTCCGTGATACAGAGAAGAGCAGTCTCAGTTGAATGACTAGTCTTGAAACCTGACTGATTTGGATCAAGAAGGTCATTCTGAGAGAGATAGCGGGAGAGCTGGCCAAGGACGGCACGTTCAAGAGTTTTGGAGAGAAAAGAAAGAAGGGATACTGGTCTGTAGTTGTTGACATCGGAGGGATCGAGTGTAGGTTTTTCAGAAGGGGTGCAACTCTCGCTCTCTTGAAGACGGAAGGGACGTAGCCAGCGGTCAGGGATGAGTTGATGAGCGAGGTGAGGTAAGGGAGGAGGTCTCCGGAAATGGTCTGGAGAAGAGAGGAGGATAGGGTCAAGCGGGCAGGTTGTAGGGCGGCCGGCCGTCACAAGACGCGAGATTTCATCTGGAGAGAGAGGGAGAAAGAGGTCAGAGCACAGGGTAGGGCAGTGTGAGCAGAACCAGCGGTGTCGTTTGACTTAGCAAACGAGGATCGGATGTCGTCGACCTTCTTTTCAAAATGGTTGACGAAGTCATCTGCAGAGAGGGAGGAGGGGGGGAGGGGGAGGAGGATTCAGGAGGGAGGAGAAGGTTGCAAAGAGCTTCCTAGGGTTAGAGGCAGATGCTTGGAATTTAGAGTGGTAGAAAGTGGCTTTAGCAGCAGAGAGAGAAGAGGAAAATGTAGAGAGGAGGGAGTGAAAGGATGTCAGGTCCGCAGGGAGGCGAGTTTTCCTCCATTTCCGCTCGGCTGCCCGGAGCCTGTTCTGTGAGCTCGCAATGAGTCGTCGAGCCACGGAGCGGGAGGGGAGGACCGAGCCGGCCTGGAGGATAGGGGACATAGAGAGTCAAAGGATGCAGAAAGGGAGGAGAGGAGGGTTGAGGAGGCAGAATCAGGAGATAGGTTGGAGAAGGTTTGAGCAGAGGGAAGAGATGATAGGATGGAAGAGGAGAGAGTAGCGGGGAGAGAGAGCGAAGGTTGGGACGGCGCGATACCATCCGAGTAGGGGCAGTGTGGGAAGTGTTGGATGAGAGCGAGAGGGAAAAGGATACAAGGTAGTGGTCGGAGACTTGGAGGGGAGTTGCAATGAGGTTAGTGGAAGAACAGCATCTAGTAAAGATGAGGTCGAGCGTATTTCCTGCCTTGTGAGTAGGGGGGAAGGTGAGAGGGTGAGGTCAAAAGAGGAGAGGAGTGGAAAGAAGGAGGCAGAGAGGAATGAGTCAAAGGTAGGCGTGGGGAGGTTAAAGTCGCCCAGAACTGTGAGAGGTGAGCCGTCCTCAGGAAAGGAGCTTATCAAGGCATCAAGCTCATTGATGAACTCTCCGAGGGAACATGGAGGGCGATAAATGATAAGGATGTTAAGCTTGAAAGGGCTGGTAACTGTGACAGCATGGAATTCAAAGGAGGCGATAGACAGATGGGTAAGGGGAGAAAGAGAGAATGACCACTTGGGAGAGATGAGGATCCCGGTGCCACCACCCCGCTGACCAGAAGCTCTCGGGTGTGCGAGAACACGTGGGCAGACGAAGAGAGAGCAGTAGGAGTAGCAGTGTTGTCTGTGGTGATCCATGTTTCCGTCAGTGCCAAGAAGTCGAGGGACTGGAGGGAGACATAGGCGGAGATGAACTCTGCCTTGTTGGCCGCAGATCGGCAGTTCCAGAGGCTACCGGAGACCTGGAACTCCACGTGGGTCGTGCGCGCTGGGACTACCAGATTAGGTGGCCGCGGCCACGCGGTGTGGAGCGTTTGTATGGTCTGTGCAGAGAGGAGAGAACAGGGATAGACAGACACATAGTTGACAGGCTACACAAGAGGCTACGCTAATGCAAAGGAGATTGGAATGACAAGTGGACTACACGTCACGAGTGTTCAGAGAGTTAAGCTTACGTAGCAAGAATCTTATTGACTAAAATGATTAAAATGATACAGTACTGCTGAAGTAGGCTAGCTGGCAGAGGCTGCGTTGTTGACTAAGTAGGCTAGTTGGCATTGGCTGCGTTGTTGACACTACACTAATCAAGTCGTTCCGTTGAGTGTAATAGTTTCTACTGTGCTGCTATTCGGGGCTAGCTGGCTAGCTAGCAGTGTTGATTACGTTACGTTGCGTTAAAAGAACGACAATAGCTGGCTAGCTAACCTAGGAAATCGCTCTAGACTACACAATTATCTTTGATACAAAGACGGCTATGTAGCTAGCTATGTAGCTAGCTACGATCAAACAAATCAAGCCGTTGTACTGTAATGAAAATACAGACTGGGGTTGCTTCCTTGTAGAGCTACAGCACATTGCATCCTTATGGGCTAAACTGTTTAGGATAGATTGTTAGTCCCCTATGGGCTTCCACACAATTCCTTTATTACATTTTTATGTTTAACTTAATTTAGACCACATTGCTAATAACAATGAGGATATTTGTGACCCATCACATGGATTCAGTCCTATGAAGCAACATTTGAAATTGTGTTTTTTACATTGGATAAAAGTAGAGACACGGAGCTAGAAAATGGTATATCATACACTGTAGTTGAGGAACAATGGGAAAGTTATTCTGCTTTGAAAGTTGATAAAACTTGTAACCCCACTTTTGAGAAAATGGCCCATGAATGTCCTGGTACACCTACTGGAGAGCTCTTTGCCTACACGCATTCAGCATCGATCACACCTTCTTAAGCCTTAGCCCCACCCATCTCTTTAAGAATTCACATGTGAGGCCATGTGCTAAACAGAGTGAATACGGTAATGTAGCAAACAACCAAAGATTTCAAGACTAAAAATTGTTAAAGTAGTAGCAAAAAGTAGTAGCAAAAATAACTTCATCTAGTCCTTGGTCTATATCCTAATCTGACTTTGGTGCAGGTCATGTTGTTCTTCACATTACTGTCTCTGGTAAACACACGCTACATAAAATAAAATCTATGTTTATTGGTCACATGCACAGGATGCAGAAGGTATAAATGGTATAGTGAAATAGTTACTTGCATAGTAGAGTCTTTAGCTAGCAACAACTCATACTACCATGCACTGTGCATGAATCTGCAGGTAGCTAAAGCTAACCAACTATACTGAACAAAAGTATAAATGCAACATCCAACAATTTCAAATAGTTTACTGAGTTACAGTTCATATAAAGAAATCAGTCAATTTAAATAAATTCCTTAGGCCCTATTCTTTGGTCACAGATACCTTAAAAAAGGTAGGGGTGTGGATCAGAAAACCAGTCAGTATGTGGTGTGACCACGATTTGCCTCATGCAGTGCGATACATCTCCTTAAGATAGAGTTGATCAGGCTGTTGATTTTGACCTGTGTAATGTTGTCCCAATCCTCTTCAATGGCTGTGTGAAGTTGCTGGATATTGGCTGAAACTGGAGCATGCTGTCGTACACGTCAATCCAGAGCATCCCAAACATGCTCAATCGGTGACATGTCTGGTGAGTATGCAGGCCATGGAAGAACTGGGAGCTTAAAAACCTCTCTAGGGTATGTGGGACGCTAGCGTTGCAGAGCGCCAAATTCAAATACAGAAATACTCATTACAAATATTCAGAAAATATACAACTATTTTACATTGGTTTAAAGATTAACTTCTAGTGAATCCAACCACGGTGTCAGATTTCAAAAATGCTTTACGGCGAAAGCATACCTTACGATTATTTGAGAACATAGCCCAGCAGACAAATCATTACAAACAGTAACCAGCCAAGTAGAAGAGTTACACAAGTAAGAAATAGAGATAAAATTAATCCCTTACCTTTGATGATCTTCATATGGTGGCACTCAGAAGACATTCATTTATTCAATAAATGTTTCTTTTGTTCGATAAAGTCTCTCCTTATATCCGCGCATTTATATATGTTCGCGCATTTTCTTCAGTAATCCACAGGCTCAAACGCAGTCACAACAGGCAGACAAAAAAATCCAAATTGTATCCGTAAAGTTCATAGAAACATGTTAAACGATGTTTATATTCAATCCTCAGGTTGTTTTTAGCCTCAATCATCTATAATATTTCAACCGGACAATAACGTTGTCAATATACAAGGTAAACAAGAAAGGCACTCTCTCTGGTCACACGCATGAAAAAGCTCTGTGACACGGCAAGGTCTACTCATTCAGACTGCTCTTACTCCCTCATTTTTCAGAATACAAGCCTGAAACTATTTCTAAAGACTGATGACATCTAGTGGGAGGCATAGGAATTAGTCCTAAGTCAATGGATACTGTAATGGCATTGAATAGAAAACTACAAACAAACAAAAAAATCCTACTTCCTGAATGCATTTTTCTCAGGTTTTCACCTGCCAAATCAGTTATGTTATACTCACAGACATTATTTTAACAGTTTTGGAAACTTTAGAGTGTTTTCTATCCACATCTACTAATTATATGCATATCCTATCTTCTGGGCCTGAGTAGAAAGCTGTTTAATTTGGGCATGCTTTTCATCCAAAATTCCAAATGCTGCACCCTACCCTAGAGAAGTTAAAGGAATTATGTACAGATCCTTGCATGCTGAAACATGAGGTGATGGCGATGATGAATGGCACGACAATGGGCCTCAGGATCTCGTCACGGTATCGCTGTGCATTCAAATTGCAATCGATAAAATGCCATTTTTTTATGCCTGCCCATACCAAAACCCCACCTCCACCATGGGGCACGCTGTTAACAAAATGACATCAGCATCATTCTGCCATCTGCCCGTTACAGTTGAATCCGGGATTAATCCGTGAAGAGCACACTTCTCCAGTGTGCCAGTGCCCACTGAAATCAGTTATGATGCCAAACTGCAGTCAGGTCAAGACCATGGTGAGGATGACAAGCACACAGATGAGCTTCCCCGAGACGGTTTCTGACAGTTTTGCAGAAATTCTTTGGTTGTGCAAACCCACAGTTTCATCAGCTGTCTGAGTGGTTGGTGTCAGACGATTCCACAGGTGAAGAAGCCGGATGTGGTGGTCCTGGGTTGGCGTGGTTATACGTTGTCTGCGGTTGTGAGGGCGGTTGGACGTAAACCAATTTATGATGGAGCGAAATGCTAGTGCCTGGGAATACAATTTAAAGTTTGGTACAGATAGTCCTCCTACATCTTTCCCAGAAGGGGGAAACATGGGAAACATTGAACTGTATGAAATTCAGCCATGGCAATATATTAATTTTGACAATAGATATTCTATATTCTATAAAGCAACTGGGATATTATTCCATCTACTGAGGACGGATTGAATTGATTAGAGTGTTCTGTTAAAGTTGCTGTCAATGGTTTCTCAAAAGGGAATTATATCTACTTACAAATATTTAACATGGCAAACAATTGGGATTCCCTAAGTAGAGATGGAGTCCTCCATCGGGGTATTGAGAGGCAGTAGGGCTGATTTGGTTAGATTCATTTTATAACTTGAGATGAAGCTAAATATATCTCTGAGCTTCAATGGGTTTGGGAGCGATTGAGATACATTGTCGAGATATATAAAAAATATCGCTCTGCGTATAATGAGATGAAGTCATCAGTATATTTTTGTGAAATTTGTGTTTTTTTCATCGATTGACGAATTGCATGGGCCAGGGGTTCCATGGATAATAAGAATAGCTGAGGCAAAATTGGATCGCCTTGTCTACTGCTAGTGATTCTGAACGGAGCAGAGCAGATATTGACTGTTGGCTGAGGGATTAGCATGTAGTATTTGAATTATATTAATGAAATTGGAGCAATTACCATATGTTCCAAGAAAGACCAGACATATGACCAATTTAGGTTTATCAAAAGCTTCTTCTGCATGGAGAGAGCTGTTGTTTCTAATTAACCTTCTAATGGAAGTTGTCCGAGGATAAATACTTTTTAACAAATCTACTTTGGCCAGTGTGGATCAATTTGGGTAATTATGTCTCGAGACAGGACTACAACATTTTGGAAAACAGTTGAATATCTGTGTTTATCAAAGATAGGGGGCGATTGTGAGAACACTAGGTGACATACTTACCTATTTTTACTAAAAGCATAATTCTCCCAAATGAACCTTTGTGGACGGCTGTATTATTCATTTTGAGCAATAGTGGACCTAATTGATTCAAACATTTTAAATAGACAGGAGGAATACCGTCCAATTGAGGTGATTTGCCTTTATTCATTCATTCATTCACTGTAACTCAGTAACTTTGAAATTATTGCATGTTGCATTTATATTTTTGTTCAGAATATGTAACTGATAATCAAAAGGACATGCCCATACTCCAATATGTCACAATAATGCCTTGTTATCTGAAGGCTGGCCATTTGCACCCCCCCCCCCCAATAGTCCAAATGTGGAATCTGTACCTTTGCCGATATCATATACAGTAATGGCTTTAGAACATTCCAAGATGTGATAGATACATACACATTAGCAGGCAACTATTCAGAGCTAGCCATGCAAAAAGTATGGTCCACAGATCTAATTGATTCTGAACCACCCTTTAACTGGAACAGAATATGAACCACAAATGTATACATTTTACATTTGTTCACAGACTGTATTTAACACCAAGGCCCCAACTCCCAACTGTTCACTGTGTCCCCTAATTAGGTTGGCACATTCCTTCATATGATGTGGATAAATGCATGTCATATGCAGTTAAATGCTTCAGAGGCAAAGTTACAAAATTAATTTAGAATTGAATACATTTTAAAGTGGAACAGACAGTGTTTTAACTACTTTGCAGATTTGAAACAAGCAACAACAAAAAATAACTTTATAAGAGGTTTTATAAATGGGTTCTATTCGGCACAAAATTCCATGAAGTCAGAATTGTTGGCAGAATATATGGACGCAGTTCAATGCATGATTAATATAATTCACTAATATATTTATTGGTACATTAGTTCAAAAAATATTCCTATCAGATTGTAAATCACAGCTGGCCTGGTACATTGTTTGCTGCCTCCACCCATTAGGAATGCGCTGTTTCAGTGTCAATGACTCAATATTTTGGACATAAATGGACAAATCTAACTAATGCTGGGAATGACAATACAATCACACTAACAAGGGCAATAATCCTAAATCAATCATAATGTGGCTAATAGGCTAGTGTATATATTTATGTAGCTATTTAGTTAGCAAGCTAACATCATGGAGCCTGACGTTAGCTAGCTAGCCAGCTAGCTGCTGAGAAGATGTCATGTTACCTTTTCCCCTCATATCATTTTTTGGTGGCTACAGCTAGAGATGCAGGTGTCATTTGTTTAGCTAGCAAGAAATGTGAATCGCTCTGCTGAACTTAAATGACTGTTATCCATTTAGCATATCTCTTGTGTTCATAAATTCACTCGGACTTACTCCGATTTCAGAGCACACATCTGAGTGTGCCAGAGTGCAATATAACTGATGCATTTACAAACACGCAACACCCGCTGAATATGACTGTCAAAAAAAGTTATTAAATTATTGCCAGCAGCACAGTTAGTCAACCACGCTCTAGATAACATCAAAACAGCCTAACCAGTTCTGCTATGCCGAGTAAAATGGTCAGAGTGAGGTGTTCTCTCATTTGAGAGTGAGGTGTTCTCTCACTGGAAATAGCTAGCAAGCTAGCCAACTTTAGCCAGTTAGCTTGGGTGCTTGACTGCCAACATTGTGAGGAACGCTTGGATCAACCCTACTCCTCGGCCAGAGTCCAGTGTCAATAGTGCAGTGTGCACCTGAACGCTCAGAGAGCGGAACGCTCTGAATTTAAGAACAGAAATCTGACAATTCTCTGAATTAGTAATGACCTATTGCGCACTCTGACACACTTGAACAACTTAGTTGTCAAACAAATGTATTTGGCATCGATCAAATGAGTCGGCAGGCAGGCAGGCAGGCAAGTTCTCATTCAGTTGTCAAAATGTGGTTTACATATTTGCAGAAATCCATTCAGGTGTATTTTGTGGCTTTTGGTGAATGTGTTCTAATGATCTAAAGTTACGCTGTTGCTGCTGCCTGTAAACACACAGTCCAGTTCAAAGTGAATGATGGCAGGTCCTACTGCCTGTAAACACACAGTCCAGTTCAAAGTGAATGATGGCAGGTCCTACTGCCTGTAAACACACAGTCCAGTTCAAAGTGAATGATGGCAGGTCCTACTGCCTGTAAACACACAGTCCAGTTCAAAGTGAATGATGGCAGGTCCTACTGCCTGTAAACACACAGTCCAGTTCAAAGTGAATGATTGCAGGTCCTACTGCCTGTAAACACACAGTCCAGTTCAAAGTGAATGATGGCAGGTCCTACTGCCTGTAAACACACAGTCCAGTTCAAAGTGAATGATTGCAGGTCCTACTGCCTGTAAACACACAGTCCAGTTCAAAGTGAATGATGGCAGGTCCTACTGCCTGTAAACACACAGTCCAGTTCAAAGTGAATGATTGCAGGTCCTACTGCCTGTAAACACACAGTCCAGTTCAAAGTGAATGATGGCAGGTCCTACTGCCTGTAAACACACAGTCCAGTTCAAAGTGAATGATGGCAGGTCCTACTGCCTGTAAACACACAGTCCAGTTCAAAGTGAATGATGGCAGGTCCTACTGCCTGTAAACACACAGTCCAGTTCAAAGTGAATGATGGCAGGTCCTACTGCCTGTAAACACACAGTCCAGTTCAAAGTGAACGATGGAAGGCCCGTATGGCAAATGGTTTATTTGCATAAAGTCCTACTGTAGCTCTGATTGGCTATGGCGAACCGGTCTGCATAAACTCTGGTCCTGGACAAGACAGATGTTTTTATTAGGTTTTATTTAGTACAGTGTCTATCAATTTTCTGATCGCACGGCCGCTTTCCCACTCTATATTGCTATAGAACTTTCACAAATGTCTTACTCTACGTGATTCCCAAACATTCTATGAATTTATGAGTGCCAGAAAATGGCCATATCTAAGTGCTCTTCTTCCTGGGGATGTATATGAACAGATTTTAATAAGATTTCACGTTGCTGAAACACTGTCAGTTCCACTTTAAATATTCAATGCTTTCCATCTATTTTGTTACTTAACGATGATAGCCCCATGAATCTCTTAATCAATCAGAGATGATTACTGCTGGCAGGCAGCACTGCTGCGATAAAAAGCATGGTTTTCGGGTGGGGAGGGAGGATGCGGGTGGGTGGAGGGGACTGAGTTTGGGTTAACTTTGAATGTATTTATTTGATTGGTTCTGTACATGTAACCCCCCTCTAAAAACGAAAAATGACAAAACTGAATAAAAAGTTGGCCACAAAAAAAAGATACACCAATATCACTGGGGCTGGGCCTCCCGGGTGGCACAGTGGTCTAAGGCCTTAGATTTGCGCCAGGTGGCACAGTGGTCTTAGACCACTGCATCGCAGTGCTAGCTGTGCCACCAGCGATTCCGGGTTCGAGCCCAGGCTCTGTCGCAGCCGGCCGCGATGGGGAGGCCCATGGGGCGGCGCACAATTGGCCCAGCGTCGTCCGGGTTAGGGAGGGTTTGGCCGGCAGGGATATCCTTGTCTCATCGCGCACTAGCGACTCCTGTGTCGGGCCGGGTGCAGCAGGCCGCGACGGCGAGGCTCTTGGGGCGGCGCACAATTGGCCCAGCGTCGTCCGGGTTAGGGAGGGTTTGGCCGGCAGGGATATCCTTGTCTCATCAGCTGATATCTCGTACATTAGCTGATATCTCAAAGTGCTGTATAGAAACCCAGCCTAAAACCCCAAACAGCAAGCAATGCAGGTGTAGAAGCACGTTGGCTAGGAAAAACTCCCTAGAAAGGCCAAAACCTAGGAAGAAACCTAGAGAGGAACCAGGCTATGTGGGGTGGCCAGTCCTCTTCTGGCTGTGCCGGGTGGAGATTATAACAGAACATGGCCAAGATGTTCAAATGTTCATAAATGACCAGCATGGTCGAATAATAATAAGGCAGAACAGTTGAAACTGGAGCAGCAGCACGGTCAGGTGGACTGGGGACAGCAAGGAGTCATCATGTCAGGTAGTCCTGGGGCATGGTCCTAGGGCTCAGGTCCTCCGAGAGAGAGAAAGAAAGAGAGAATTAGAGAGAGCATATGTGGGGTGGCCAGTCCTCTTCTGGCTGTGCCGGGTGGAGATTATAACAGAACATGGCCAAGATGTTCAAATGTTCATAAATGACCAGTATGGTCGAATAATAATAAGGCAGAACAGTTGAAACTGGAGCAGCAGCACGGCCAGGTGGACTGGGGACAGCAAGGAGTCATCATGTCAGGTAGTCCTGGGGCATGGTCCTAGGGCTCAGGTCCTCCGAGAGAGAGAAAGAAAGAGAGAAGGAGAGAATTAGAGAACGCACACTTAGATTCACACAGGACACCGAATAGGACAGGAGAAGTACTCCAGATATAACAAACTGACCCTAGCCCCCCGACACATAAACTACTGCAGCATAAATATGCACTAGCGACTCCTGTGTTGGGCCGGGCGCAGTGCATGCTGACCAGGTCGCCAGGTGTTTCCTCCGACACATTGGTGCTTATGGGTTGGATGTGCATTGTGTCAAGAAGCAGTGCGGCTTGGTTGGGTTGTGTTTCGTAGGACGCATGGCTCTCGACCTCCGCCTCTCCCGAGTCCGTACGGGAGTTGCAGCGATGAGACAAGACTGTAACTACTACCAATTAGATACCACAAAGTTAGGGAGAAAAAACATACAAAAATATTACTGGGGCTGTACATGTTCAGAAACACTGTACCTTAAATTACTGCCCCAATATTACACCTTTGTACCTAAAGGTACTGTCCCAATATTACACCTTTGTACCTAAAAGTACTGTCCCATATTACACCTTTGTACCCAAAAGTACTGTCCCATATTACACCTTTGTACCTAAAAGTACTGTCCCATATTACACCTTTGTACCTAAAAGTACTGTCCCATATTACACCTTTGTACCCAAAAGTACTGTCCCATATTACACCTTTGTACCTAAAAGTACTGTCCCCATATTACGCCGTTGTACCAAAAAGTACTGTCCCATATTACACCTTTGTACCTAAAAGTACTGTCCCATATTACACCTTTGTACCTAAAAGTACTGTCCCATATTACACCTTTGTACCTAAAAGTACTGTCCCATATTACACCTTTGTACCTAAAAGTACTGTCCCATATTACACCTTTGTACCCAAAAGTACTGTCCCCATATTACGCCGTTGTACCAAAAAGTACTGTCCCCATATTACGCCGTTGTACCCAAAAGTACTGTCCCATATTACACCTTTGTACCCAAAAGTACTGTCCCCATATTATGCCGTTGTACCAAAAAGTACTGTCCCTATAGTATCCTAACAGTAACAGTGCACTGCAGCAGGTGAGGGGTTAAATAGAGTGCGCCCTTGTCTATAAAACACTCCTAATTTATTATCCTGTGGTGGGATGGGAGCTTTAAGAGATGTCTTGTCCAGAGCCTTCTGTGGTGGACCAACCAGGCTACTGTTCCGGAAGACAGCATTTGGCTTGAGTAAGTCATCGATCAGTGTTTGGGCCTGTGTGGACAGAGCACTGCAATTATAGTCAGGCTCAGTGATTCATCATGACTGAAACAGGACCAGGTTGTGTCAGCCATTCAAATATGTCTCTCTCAATCTGTAACTGGATCCAGTCAGAGGGGGGGGGGGTATGGTTATGGGAAAAGACCCACTGCTCTCTACTGATGAGGATTATAATGGAATATAATAATAAAAAATGAAGAGAGCAATAATTAGGGGAAGTTATTTAGATCAAAGTTGCAAGCCCTTATGGAAAATACACATGATTTCACATGTGAAGTGTTCATGTTATGAGATTTTCTTGTGATCAAATAACCTTTCACATGTGAAATCATGTGAAACCATGTGGTTTTGGAACACTTCACATGCGATGATATTTCACATGAAGTCTCACATGTGGATTCTTTCACATGAGATTTCACAGGTGATGCCCGGCAAACAGACATTTGTCGTTAAGATGTACCCAGAGCATCAAGCATACACTATACAGTGCCGTTGGAAAGTATTCAAACCCCTTGACTCCACATTTTGTTACGTTACAGCCTTCTTCTAAAATTGATTAAATAAAAACAATCTTCATCAATCTACACACAATACCCCATAATGACAAAGTGAAAAATGTTTTTTAGACATTTTAGCAAATGTATGAAATGTTTCCATTGATCTTCCTTGAGATGTTTCTACAACTTGATTGAAGTCCACCTGTGGTAAATTCAATTGATTGGACATGATTTGGAAAGGCACACACCTATCTATATAAAGTCCCACAGTTGACAGTGCATGTCAGAGCAAAAACAAAGCCATGAGGTCAAAGGAATTGTCCGTAGAGCTCTGAGACAGGATTGTGCCAAGGCACAGATCTGGGGAAGGTACCAAAACATTTCTGAAGTTCCCTCAAGAACACAGTGGCCTCCATCATTCTTAAATGGAAGAAGTTTGGGACCACCAAGGCTCTTCCTAGAGCTGGCTGCCCGGCCAACCTAAGCAATCGGGGGAGAAGGGCCTTGGTCAGGGAAGTGACCAAGAACCCGATGGTCACTCTGAAAGAGCTCTAGAGTTCCTCTGTGGAGATGGGAGAAACTTCCAGAAGGACAACCATCTCTGCAGCACTCCACCAATCAGGCCTTTATGGTAGAATGGCCAGACGGAATCCACTCCTCAGTAAAAGGCACATGACAGCCCGCTTGGAGTTTGCCAAAAGGCACTTAAAGACTCTCATACCGTGAGAAACAAGATTATCTTTGGCCTGAATGCCAAGCATCACGTCTGGAGGAAACCTGGCACCATCCCTACGGTGAAGCATGGTGGTGGCAGCATCATGCTGTGGGGATGTATTTCAGTGGCAGGGACTGGGAGCCTAGTCAGGATCGAGGCAAATACTGTATGAATGGAGCAAAGTACAGAGATCCTTGATGAAAACCTGCTTAGGACCGACACTGAGCACACAGCCAAGACAACACATGAGAGGCTTCGGGGTACGTCTCTGAATGTCCCTGAGTGGCCCAGCCAGAGCCCGGACTTGAACCCGATCGAACATCCCAGGAGACCTGAAAAAGCTGTGCAGCAACGCCCCCCATCCAACCTGACAGAGCTTGAGAGGATCTGCAGAGAAGAATAGGAGAAATTCCCCAAATACAGGTGTGCCAAGCTTGTAGCATCATACACAAGAAGACTCAATGCTGTTTTTTATCATAGTGATAGAAAACGCTCAAATTGCTGAAATAAGTACATGAAATCAATGATGAGAGAATAGTGAGATTAACTGATTAGTAAAATAGCAGTGGAGATGTCACTCTTTTGCTTAGAGATGTAGTATAGGTAATGAATCTGTAGATGACTCCTGAGAATGCTACGGAGTTTGTGGTGCAGGAAAAAGATCAGCATACTCCGAATCCAGAGATTGTGAGTCCCAGGTCGGGTCATATTGAAAAGTCAGCACTAAGTGATCATGTCAAGTGTAATCATATTGATTAAAGATGTTTACGCTATTTTAGCTGAACAGCGTACCACTTACCTTGAAACACCCATACCATTTTATTATATTTTCATGTTTTCACCTCACATGTAAATCTCACATGTGAATTGCAGTTTCAAATTTGAAATGTTGGTGAAATTTTGCATCCATCCCCATGTCACATTTATTTCACGAGATCTTGTTTTCACATGTAGCTTAATGTTATCACATTAACTTCACATGAGATCACGTGAAATTCATGTGGTTTTTCCGTAAGGGTGGTAAACACTCTTGGCTTTTGGGTCTATTTGCTTGAGGGAATTTTTTTCCTATGCTATTTTTATGTTATTTGTTTCCTAAAGAATGTGTGTGATTTAAACACAGTGAAAATGCTGAGGGTTTAAACATCACTGACATTGGTGTTAAGGCTTTGTAGTATGGCTGAGAACAAACATACCTATCCTGTTTTATCATTAAATCCGTAACGATGGCATTTTCTCCATGTAAATGATTCACTTTGTCTTCTATCACTTTTGCATTTGTAATGAGCTGATTTCAATGCGTTGGTTCGAGGGCTCGTGCTGTAGCCTAACACACTCCCACAGCTGAGTAGTGTGACAAGATTAGAGCTGTAAACATGAACATTCTCCCGTCATTTTTTTCTCTCCCAGATGAGAATGAATTTCACGGACGCCAGAGGGTTAGAAGAGAGTTAAACCTGAACTGCAGATGTTTGGATGTGAGGAATATCGTAGTGTCGTCCCATTTGATATCTGGGCCACGGTCCTATGCAGTAGAAGAAGTGGGGGATGGGATGGAGATAGAGGAGAAGCTCACTGCCAATCTCGTTCCTCTCCCAGTGAAATCTCCTAGACAGCTCCAGAATAACCCCTGCTGGGAGAGATTTAACACGTCCAATTCCAACTGTGCTCAGACGCATTCCCAAACGGGCGTCGACGATCCTCCACCTCAGAAGAATAGAAAAGTTGCTCAAAGCAAAAAATATTCCTCACCGCAATCTGAACAAACAAACATCAAACAACAGAGACTGAAGCAGCGACTGCTGCCACTGACCAGGTCCCATTGGGGCCCAGCCTCTTCATGTGTTTTGTGTGTAGAGCAGTCTGCAGAGGAACTAGAAGTGCCATGGCGGTGTAGGGCGATGGTGGCACAGAACCCTGAACCATCTCGGCTCCCTTCCAGAATCCTGCCAAACCTCCAAAACACAATTAGAGCATCTGGCTGTGAGATACTGGAGCTGTGCCGACGTTTGTCCTCTAGGATGAACTATGTGAACCATGTGAGCCCGACCACATCTGGAACTGGAACTAGACCAGTGGGTTGGAGGTTGCTTGGGAAGCCCGTCGGGGACAGCGGAGCACAGGTGCGGGTCAGTCAACCAGAACACCACTCCTGGAAAGTGAGAAAGTTCTCTGGGGCATCAGTTGACAGCCACAGTCTCACCAGCCTTCTGCATAATAGTGATTGTGGTTCTGGTGTATCCAGGGGCAGCCAGACCCAGACACATCTTCCAGATACTGGGCTCTCTGGCTGTGCTAAAGACAGCAAAGGAGACAGCCAACAGCATGGACGGAAGGTCAGCGGATCCAGGAGGGACCAGAGAGGTGGAGGTGGGGTTGGAAAAGGGAGACAGATGCCCAGAGAAGAATCCTTGCGGTGGGGTGAAGGATCAACATGGCCTTGGGTGAGTATTTCCACAGCTCCATGGCGACTCTCTGTCACTCCACTCAGAGTGTACACATCCTGACAGACTGGCAGGTCAGCTCAGTACTGCCAGTTAAGTGCTGCCACCATCATTTACTAGTTGCATGTGCATAACAGAAGCTGCCCATCTGTCAACCACGCCTGTATTCTTCACCTCCAAATAAAATTGGAACGTAATTATCGTTGGAAAATCTCAATTCTAAATTAAGACCACATTGGTACCTTTTTAATTTCTCTCGTCTATGTAAATGACTGTGAATGGAAACATAATGACATCCTGCTTTACTGTAATAATACTACTATTCTTCCGGCTTTCTCGTCAAACATTAGGTATTATCAGCAGCACCCTTTACAAAACGTTTCAGTCTCAATTGAAACAGGTGCTTTCAGCTCGCAACAAAGATCACAAGGACATTGTTATATTTAGAATTGCTTCAAGTGAACACAATTCAAGACCAGAATATGAATGTCTTTCTTTATGTAGTACGTTCTAATAGGTTTGTAATAACTCTATAGGTTCTTTAGAAACCCCAGGATCCATTTGGTCCAATACATAATTAATTTCCATGGCAACACAAAGTGGATCAAGTGGATCAAACGGCACATATGCTTGGGAAGTCTTTGAAGATTTGAAGTTCACATATGGATGAATGTTCGCATAGAGATTGAATGGGTGCGATTTTGTCAATTGAAGACATTGTATTCAGGACGACAGAGGCACTTCAAAGTCATGCAGAGTAGTCTTTCAATCTCATCATTCCTCATTCAGAGTGGATATTGTATGGTGACAGTAATAGTAAGTCTGAGAGACTGTTTTCTCTTCTCTATGAAATGGACTGTATTTGTCACATCATCACATATCATCTTTTTTTCTTCTGGTATGTTCCTTCGAATAAGCGCTCCTATAGCACTTTAAGTATTTCCGATAGAACTAAGTTAACTAACCAATTCCTTTCCCATGTGTTTTTTTGTAACCCGAGGTGGGAATGCTGTTGTAAATCACAGAGAGAAACCCCCTCAGAAGTGGCCTCTGTGCACCTGTAGATGTCTGTATGTATCACATGTCTCAAAGTAGGAGTGCTGATCTAGGTTCAGATCTCCACGTCTATGTAGTGTTATTAAAAGATGATCTAACAGGCTAAACTGATCATAAATCAGCACTCCTCCGAGACACTTGATACATCCCACATGGGACAGATAAGACAGATCAGTGTGCCAGGAGATTCTATAGAATGAAGGAAACCTGTGTCACAAATGGCAGCCTATATCCTATATAGTGCACTACTTTTGACCAGATCCCCTAAGGGTTTTGGTGTCGTTTGGGAGCCAGACAACAGCTTCAGAAATGCTCTGTTCTACAGCATATATCTCTACTCTGGTGACTGACTGTTATAAATGGCTCTCTGCCGCTTGTTCCCTCTTGTGATGGATGGTTGTTTGTTTGTTTGTTTTCTTGTCTGTCTTCCGTAGGACTCCGAGAGTCAGTCAAGGAACCAGCGGCAGAACGAGTCCCCAACAGACTGTGATGTCACCCTACTGCACATTGTGCATCTTTTACAGTGTAGGTCAGTCAATCTGTCTCATGTCAGGGAAGAAGGACAATTTGGAGATGATTTTCAACATATCCTTCACAACAGACAAACTTGACTCAAGCAACATAGCAAGATATTTAGTATTCAGAGTAGGTTAGTGAATGGACAGGAGGAGCGAGCAATCTTGATATAATTATTTTTTATTCCAAGACTGTAAATTGAATTTTGTCTACAGTGTAAAAGGTCATGATAAAAAGACAAAGGAATGAAATAGAAGTTTGGTAAAACAACTGGGTGACCAGAATATCAACAACATCCATACAAAATGATTCACTATGCTAAATAATGACAATGTAACAGTCTAACTTCAAACCAGGGAAGAACAAGAAGAAAAACCTGTCATTTAAAAAAAAGATCAGTAGCTAGGTTGCATGAAAGTCTTGCCTATGGACCAAAAGTTTAACAAAAAGGTATGAATGTGTAGATTAGCAAAAAGGTATGAATGTGTAGTTTAACAAAAAGGTATGAATGTGTAGTTTAACAAAAAGGTATGAATGTGTAGTTTAACAAAAAGGTATGAATGTGTAGTTTAACAAAACGGTATGAATATGTAGTTTAACAAAAAGGTATGAATGTGTAGTTTAACAAAAAGGTATGAATGTGTAGTTTAACAAAAAGGTATGAATGTGTAGTTTAACAAAACGGTATGAATGTGTAGTTTAACAAAACGGTATGAATATGTAGTTTAACCAAATGTATGAGTATGTAGTTTAATCAAATGTATGAGTATGTAGTGTAACCAAATGTATGAGTATCTAGTGTAACCAAATGTATGAGTATCTAGTGTAACCAAATGTATGAGTATGTAGTGTAACCAAATGTATGAGTATGTAGTGTAACCAAATGTATGAGTATGTAGTGTAACCAAATGTATGAATATGTAGTGTAACCAAATGTATGAGTATGTAGTGTAACCAAATGTATGCGTATGTAGTGTAACCAAATGTATGAATATGTAGTGTAACCAAGTGTATGAGTATGTAGTTTAACTAAATGTATGAGTTTGTAGTGTAACAAAAAGTTCTGAGTATGCAGTAGAGGTTGTAATACAACATAAATAGAGGAAATATTAAAGTCAAAGTATAACAAAATCAGAACATAGTCATGTGCACTTGTATAACATGGTATAGCTATGTTAAAGTAATACTAGTCCATTAACACATGTACTGTACTTTTTGTGAACAAACACACACATACATACAGTGCACAACCATAAGAAAATAGACAGCCATAATGTCTGACAGAAGGATATTGACCTACAGTATGTATACATTTTATACAGTTCACTTTTTCCATCATTTGAATATAATAACACTAACCGTTAGGTCTTGCGATGCACATGTTAGCAGATTTGACAAATCCTGAATGTTCTAGACATAATTACGTATATTTTCCAAGCAGCAGCGGTATGGGCGGCCATCTTGCCTGCGTTTCTGAGTCAAGCTTGATTTTAAAGTGCTGCTGTTATCATGTTCCTGTGTTGTTGTGTCCTTTATGATAGTTCAGTGCTTTAGTGATCATTACAAAAATATAGATTTCAGGGGCAACATAATGGGGACATCAATATTATGCTCTGCTCTTCTCTACTCATGGGCAAAACAGTCAGAAAATGAATGTTATTGCTCCTCTTAAAACTATTTTCGCATTGACTGGGGTTGGTCGATCGAATCGCAGCTTGCATCGCAAAGTGCAGTTTTTTCCCCTGCATACTCTGAGGTGTCTTAGGACGAAAGACCCTTTTCAAATTTCACCAGTGACAGATGTGGTATTGTTGAACCTCAGTTACATACATTAATATCTGAGAGAATCATAGTAAGACAATGACGTTTCACCATAACACAACAAATCTCAATATTGGCCTGTGAGACAGTGACACAGTTCCCTGTCACATGCGTTCACATGTATCAACAATAGACTTAAAGTAATTACTAAACGATTAGCGACATTGTGCTCCATTCACTGTATCCCTTCCACACCAGAGAGAGAGCTGAATAAAGAGAGAGAGAGAGAGAGAGAGAGAGGACACACACGCTGACACACAGATGACAACCAACCCCTCTTCGAGCTCCAAGTGATGGCGTATCAGCTTTAGGAACTGCCACATGAAGCGACATGAATAAAAGTGAAGCAACATGAATAAAAATGAAGCAACATGAATCAAAGTCTAACCAACATCATTGGTTTGCATTTCTCATAATCTGGGGTTGAAATATATGTCCCTGTATGTGGCAACAGGGACATTTTTCAATCTACAAATTCAACACAACATACAGTAGGCTACATTTGAGAAAAATAATGCTCCCTAGCTTCCCATTATTTAGGATACTGATAATGTAACAATGCTTATTGTACACAAAATAGAGTCCAATGATGAAATATAATTTACATGAAGCGATGGCAGAATGAATAAGAACATATCCGACCAACATTGTGGAAAAAATGTATCAGTCACTTCCATGATGAAGTCCTCTCTTCTACAGTATAAAGTGGCATCTGGATCACAGCGTGTCAGCATTTCTGCTTATAATGACAAGTCGAGTTAATTCAAGTTGAATCAGGTCAATTTTCCTCATTTAGGGATTAAGTCCAAAAATAGATGAAATAAATGCAGTAAACACATGGAGAAACACAGCAAAGAGCTTCCCATCAAGCTATTGAGGAGTTTTTACATGACTGCGGCATAGGATATGATACAGGGACTGACAAGACAACAACACAGACAGACCTTATACAGTAGCTGTACATAATGACTTAGCGTTGCACCCCGACTATTACATTTTTGATTGGACGGTGAAGAGCGTTGATGTCCAATGGGTTTGCAAAACGGACGATTCAACGTCATGTGACTTCAGCGAAGGTGATGTGATTCTAAAAGGAGGAAAGAAAGAAAACAATTACGTGAGACAAGTTACACAAAAAGTATTTGTTTTTTTATCTCAAGAAATGAAAGCTTTTGAAATGAGGCAGGGTTAAGTAAGTCGTTAAGAAGCTGAACGCTCTAAATTCTAGTTGCTATATTCTAGTTGCTCTAGATTCTAGTTGCTCTATTCTATTTGCTCTATTCTAGTTGCTCTAGATTCTAGTTGCTCTAGATTCTAGTTTCTCTATTCTAGTTGCTCTTTTCTAGTTGCTCTAGATTCTAGTTGCTCTATTCTAGTTGCTCTATTCTAGTTGCTCTAAATTCTAGTTGCTCTATTCTAGTTGCACTTTTCTAGTTGCTCTAGATTCTAGTTGCTCAAGATTCTAGTTGCTCTATCCTAGTTGCTCTATATTCTAGTTTCTCTGTTCTATTTGCTCGATTCTAGTTGCTCTTTCCTAGTTGCTCTAGATTCTAGTTGCTCTATTCTAGTTGCTCTATTCTAGTTGCTCTAGATTCTAGTTGCTCTATTCTAGTTGCTCTATTCTAGTTGCTCTAGATTCTAGTTTCTCTATTCTAGTTGCTCTAGATTCTAGTTTCTCTATTCTAGTTGCTCTAGATTCTAGTTGCTCTAAATTCTAGTACTATAAAGCCCATGTTTTCCCCCATGTGGATATGGGAAACAACATGTCAGTTTATTTCCTGGTTCTTTCATAAAACTTTAATGCATTATGATAGATACTGCGTCTGCTGCCTTCATCAATGAAGACTAGGGATGCTGTACTGTATGCCTATGAGCAGGGAGGGAGTCATCTTCAGGTAGCTTTTCTCAAAAAAGCTCTGTCAGTAAAGCAAGGGAGAGGGGGAACCCGATTGTATTTTAGTGGTCATACAGTATGCTTTCAAAAGTAGCCAAAAGTGGCACTTCAAGATTAATGTGAGAGCCTTAGAACGACCCATACTAACGCAAGAGGGTGGGATGGCGGGGAGTGGGCATGCAGAAACAGGGGGGGCAGCTGTGGGTGAATAGGGGGGGTGCAGGGATGTACTGTAGCTATGTGCTACCTTGATAATGTGGTTCAACTGCCATATAACCCCTGTCCGCTCCTGCCCAGATCTGAAACCAACCAAACGAGCCCGTGTCAGATGCAGTGGTCTCCTTTTAAGCAAACTACAACTGGTAAAGGCTTCATATGGCATTCATAAAGTCTTCATAAGCACCTTATAGAGGTTTTATGAAGGCTTCATTGAGCCTCAAAAGTTGTGGTTTGTTTAAAATGGGACTGATGCAGTTATTTGTCAGTGTTGCTGGGTAAAGAAATGGTGGAAGAGTTACCCCACCACAGTCTGACTGCTGTAGTTGAACAGGCTGCTAATACGTCACATCACATTATCCATAGCGCTACTCACTAGCTAGTCACTAGAATTTGCAGATGTTCTTTTCTTTAGCATACATTTGTGCATGCTGAGTTTGATGTCAGATGTCTTGGGGCTATGTTTAGAACAGGTTATTTTCCGGCTGAGGGTGTCATTGGCAATGATGAAACATTGCTAGACTTTTTTTTATGGCATAATCAACACCCATAAACAGTGTTAATGTTGACTTCTGTGTGTTAATTCTTCAAGTGCAATAACCTGTCATAGCAGCTGATTGAATATACACTACATGGCCAAAGGTATGTAGACAAAACTTCAAATGAGTGGATTCAACTATTTCAGCCACACCCGTTACTAACAGGTGTTTAAAATTGAGCACACAGCCATGCAATCTCCATAGCAAAACATTGGCAGTAGAATGGCCAATACTTTCAACGTGGCAACGTCATAAGATGCCACCTTTCCAACAAGTCAGTTTGTCAAATGTCTGCCCTGCTAGAGCTGCCTTGGTCAACTGTAAGTGCTGTTATTGTGAAGTGGAAACATCTAGGAGAACAACGGCTCCGATGGACGAATTTGGGTTTGGCGGAAGCCAAGAGAACGCAACTTGCCCGAATGAATAGTGCCAACTGTAAAGTTTTGTGGAGGAGAAATCTGGGTTCCGCCTAGGATCCTTAGTTTCAGTGCAGGGAAATCGTAACAGCATACAATAACAAAGCTACAGCAATGACATTCTAGACTATTCTGTGCTTCCAACTTTGTGGCAACAGATTGGGGAAGGCACAAAGCAAGGTCCATACAGAAATTATTTGTCAAGATCGGTGTAGGAGAACTTGACTGGCCTATACAGAGCCCTGACCTCAATCCCATCGAACAACTTTGAGATGAATTGGAAAGCCGACTGCGAGCCAGGCCTGATCACCCATCAATAGTGCCCGACCTCACTAATGCTCTTGTGGCTGAATGGAAGCAAGTCCCCGCAGCAATGTTCCAACATCTAGTGGAAAGCCTTCCCAGAAGAGTGGAAGATGATGTAGCAGCATTATTTTGGAAATAGATATTAAATGAGCAGGTGTCCACATACTTTTGGCCATGTAGTTTATATCAACAGAAACTCATCAGAAATGAAAAGAGAAAGAAGGAAAAGAAAGCACTTCAACCAGGAGTTGCCAAATACTATGGACACTGAATAGTCAAATTCATCTTGGCCTGATTGGAATCTCCTTTGGCCCATTGGCTGCCTGTCTAACAGGCCCAGTTGGTCAGATGGTCAGCCAGTCTGTCTGTGTAGTGTCTGTGTCCCAAATGACCCCTATTTTCTACATAGAGCACTACTTTTGAACAGACCAAGTAGTGCACTAGAAAGAGAATAGGGTGCCGTTTGGGATGCAGCCAGTGTGTTCCAGAGAGTTGGCAGGCAGGCTCGGAGCCCTCACACAAACGGGTGCATACGTTTATTGCCTTGTGTTCTGCAGGTGCTCGAAGTGCCCAAAGCGGCCTCTGATCCAGCGAAAGAACCCCAGAATGCGCTCTTTGAACGATTGAGGAGGCTCATCCTCATCGTCTGTCTCCTACAGGAGTTTAGTGGTATAGATATGCATAGAATGTTTAAGTTACACTGAGTGTACAAAACATTAAGAACACCGCTTTTTCCATGACAGACTGATCAGGTGAAAGCTATGATTCCTTATTAAATCCACTTCAATCAGTGTAGATGAAGGGGAGGAGACAGGTTAAAGAAGGATTTGTAAGCCTTGAGACAATTGAGACATGGATTGTGCATGTGTGCCATGGACAAGACAAAATATTTAAGTGCCTTTGAACGGGGTATGGTCGTAGGGTTGAGTTTGAGGGGTGTAGGGGATAGGGTATGCCCACAGAGTGTAGGGCAGGGATGGGTAACTCCAGTCCTCGGTGGCCTGATTGGTGTCACACATTTTGCCCCAGCCCCAGCTAACAAACCTTACTCCAATAATCAACACATTTTCAGTTTAGAATTAGTTTAATCAGCTGTGTTTGCTATGGATAGGGAGAAGTGTGACACCAATCAGCCCCCCAAGGACTGGAGTTGCCCACCCCTGGTGTAGGGTGTAGTGTATAGGCCATGGGGTTGAGTACCTGCGAGGCGATGTACTTCTCCAGTGGGCTCTCCACTCTGGACATGTTCATCATGGGAGCACTAGGCATGTTGTCCTGCGGGGGGTCTTCACTGAGCAACAGCTTGCCTTTGAAGTTATGCACCACACACACCACCTAGAACACACACAGCAGGGGGAGACAGGAGGCACGCACGCACGCACGCACGCACGCACGCACGCACGCACGCACGCACGCACACACACACACACACACACACACACACACACACACACACACACACACACACACACACACACACACACACACACACAGAGGGTGGAAGGGAGACACAATAGTCTCTATCAACATAACCATTCTCACACAGACAGGGGAGAAGACTTACATATAGAATCATATAGGATTCTGCCCTCCATGATTCCTTAATGAGACGTTTCAATCTGCAATGGCTTGAAGCCGGAAGAAATTGCTGTAAAAATGTGTGTGCGCACATGCACGTGCACTCATGCCCAATATGTGTGTATGCGTGTCTGATGTGTGAGAGTTGGCCTCTTTAAGCTTGATATGCATGCCTATCCTGAAGCGAGTTAGCTCTCACAATGGATGGTGTATGACACACTCCAGTAAAGGCCAAAACCAGGCTTTAAGCTTCAAAATGAGGTGATCAATCTTACAGTTGGCGTTAACAAAACTCTGTGTGTGTGTGTGTGTGTGTGTGTGTGTGTGTGTGTGTGTGTGTGTGTGCGTGCGTGTGTGTGTGTGTGCGTGTCCGTGTGTGTGTGCCATTCCCTCCCGTTCTCATTCTTCTATACTGGATGCGTTTCGCCCTGCGGTGATAGGGGGAGAATAGAATACATATCTGAGCCCTTTGTTGCTCTAAATTAGTTGCTTTCATTCCTTTCTCCTTTTTCGTTTCCCCGAGCCAATCCATTCCTTTATGCAACACACCATTCCAAAGCCTTTCAAAAGCCTAAAGTTTATTGCTCCCAATAAATTATCTAGCTCCTACTGAGCAGGAAGGTGTTGATAATTGGTACAATAAAAAGCACAAAGCAAAGAGTTGGGTAATGTCTACCATTATTTTATTTTTTTGACCATTTACTCATCAACAACAATAACAATTGTTTTTCAGCATTGTTTTTGTTGGATGGCGTTTACTGTGATAGTAGTGGTATTAGAGTGAGAGGAGAGGAAGACGGAGAGGGTAGTTCTTCCCAACGGTGGGTGTAGCTATGAGCACTGGTCGTATTGGAACCCCAGTCACCTTACCATCGGGCAAGGAGAAAGATATCTACAGTCCCAAATGAGCTAACGCAAACACTCCCTAATGCTAGGGGTTGTTACAGTATGGTACTCAGCTATTACAACATTACAACTATTACATTACAGCTATTACAACAACAAGGGACCGGGGGCTGTGACACAGCGATGCCATAGTGTTGTAGTGGATTTAAAAAAATCTGTATTACTTCTCACATTTTCATATCTCCTCTTGCACTTCTTGTTTAAGGAAGACTTTAATGATTCGTTAATGAGGTGACTAACAGTCAGTCACTATTTATTTTTATCTGTATTTAACTAGGCAAGTCAGTTAAGAACAAATTCTTATTTACAATGACGGCCTACACCAGCCAAACCCGGGCGATGCTGGGCCAATTGTGGGCCACCCTATGGGACTCCCAATCACAGCTGGTTGTGATACAGCCTGGATTCGAACCAGAGTGTCTGTAGTGATGCCACTAGCACAGAGATGCTGCGCCACTCGGGAGCCCCCTAAGTAAAACACTTCTAATATAAGCCTGTCTGCCCTCGATTCTCAATTTGATCTGTCGTGATATGAACCGACTTCCGACAGATTAATGACTTTACTCAATCAGATCATCAATCAATGTGAATTTGAGACACCTCATTAAAGTAGCGTCTGATGATCAATCATATGCTTGAGCACCAACCTTGGAATGGTAAACAATAGCATCATGCCACAATAAGAGTTAAATCGTTTTACACTTATTTCATTTCAATGCAATCCTGAGAGGCAGCAAGGATGCTCTGTCTATATGGATGATTTTAAGAATAGAAAACATTTAATATTATTCAAATCACATGAGGTTAACTCTCCTTAGACGATAACCAATGGAAACCTTAGAAGTAGAAGGATAAGATATAAATGGAGGGATCTAATGTGTTTGGCTCGCACCAAGTTTGATCGATTAGAATCATTTGATCGATTAGAATCATTTAGGAAAGGTGGTACTTTATAGCATTGAACAGTGAGCACTGTTCAATGCACTGTTCAGCTTTAATGAAGAGGTCTTTCTTCAGAGTAAACAGCATATTCTCCTAGCCTAGCCCAGCCCACTTCCCTATTCATCTCGCTTCCTTGTGCTAGAGAGAGAGAGATCGAAAGAGAGGGAGCGAGAGAGGCGGTTTGATCTTATTTCTCTGGGTCCCCTATCTCTTTCATCCGCTGACATGCCTTATCTGAGCGGAGCGCTGATTACTGGAACTCTCAAACGCGTGTCTCACAGTCTAACATGCATGCAGCACAGACCGTGCACAGAGAGTGTTAGAAACAACACACCTGCACATACAGTGCCTTCGGAATGTATTATGACCCCTGGACTTTTTCTTCATTTTCTTACATTACAGCCTTATTCTAAAATTGATTTTTTTTTAACATCTCAACATTCTACATACAATACCCTGCAATGACAAAGCGAAAATAGAAATAGCTTTTTTATATAAGTATTCAGACCATTTGCTATGAGATTCGAAATTGAGCTCAGGTGCATTCTGTTTCCATTGATCATCCTTGAGATGTTTCTTCAACAGTCCACCTGTGGTAAATTAAATTGATTGGACATGATTTGGAAAGGCACATACTTGTCTATATAAGGTCCCACAGTTGACAGTGCATGTCAGAACAAAAACCAAGCTATGAGGTCGAAGGAAATGTCTGTAGTGCTCTGAGACAGCATTGTGTTGAGGCACAGATCTGGGGAAGGGTATCAAAAAAAGTCTGCAACATTGAAGGTCTCCAAAAACACAGTGGTCTCCATCATTCTTAAATGGAAGAAGTTTGGAACCACTAAGAATCTTCCAAGAGCTGGCCGCCCGGCCAAACTGAGCAATTAGGGGAGAAGGACCTTGGTCCGGGAGGTGACCAAGAACCCCGATGGTCACTCTGAAAGAGCTCAGAGTTCCTCTGTGGAGATAGGATAACCTTCCAGAAGGACAACCATCTCTGAAGCACTCCACCAATCAGGCTTTTATTGTAGAGTGGCCAGACGGAAGCCACTCCTCAGTAAAAGGCACATGACAGCCCGCTTGGAGTTTGCCAAAAGGCACCTAAAGACTCTCAGACCATGAGGAACAAGATTCTCTGGTGTGATGAAACCAAGATTGAATTCTTTGGCCTGAATTCCATGTGTCACGTCTGGAGGAAACCTGGCACCATCCCTACGGGGAAGCATGGTGGTGGCAGCATCATTCTGTGGTAATGTTTTTCAGTGGCAGGGACTGGGAGGCTAGTCAGGGTCGAGGCAAAGATGAGGGAGATGTGAGTCTCCAATTCATTCCAGTCATGGGCAGCAGAGAACTGGAAGAAAGACGACCAAAGGAGGAATTGGCTTTGGGGGTGACCAGTGAGATATATCTGCTGGAGCGCGTGCTACGAGTGGGTGCTGCTATTGTGACCAATGAGCTGAGATAATGCGGGGGTTTACCTAGCAGAGACTTGTAGATAACCTGTAGCCAGTGGATTTGGCAACGAATATGAAGCAAGGGCCAACCAACGATAGCGTACAGGTCGCAATGGTGGGTAGTGTATGGGGCTTTGGTGACAAAACGGATGGCACTGTGATAGATTGCATCCAGTTTGTTGAGTAGAGTGTTGGAGGCTATTTTATAGACGACATCACCGAAGTCAAGGATCGGTAGGATGGTCAGTTTTACGAGGGTATGTTTGGCAGCATGAGTGAAGGATGCTTTGTTGCGATATAGGAAGCCGATTCTAGATTTAATTTTGGATTGGAGATGCTTAATGTGAGTCTGGAAGGAGAGTTTACAGTCTAACCAGGCACCCAGGTATTTGTAGTTGTCCACGTATTCTAAGTCAGAGCCGTCCAGAGTAGTGATGCTGGACGGGCGGGCAGGTGCTGGCAGTGATCGATTGAATAGCATGCATTTAGTTTTATTTGCGTTTAAGAGCAGTTGGAGGCCACGGAAGGAGAGTTGTATGGCATTGAAGCTTGTCTGGAAGTTAGTTAACACAGTGTCCAAGGAGGGGCCAGAAGTATACAGAATGGTGTCGTCTGCGTAGAGGTGGATCAGAGAATCACCAGCAGCAAGAGCAACATCATTGATGTATACAGAAAAGAGAGTCGGCCCAAGAATTGAACCCTGTTGCACACCCATAGAGACTGTCAGAGGACCGGACAACAGTCCCTCCGATTTGACACACTGAACTCTATCAGAGACGTAGTTGGTAAACCAGGCGAGGCAATCATTTGAGAAACCAAGGCTGTTGAGTCTGCCAATAAGAATGTTGTGATTGACTGAGTCGAAAGCCTTGGCCAGGTCGATGAATACGGCTGCACAGTAATGTCTCTTATCGATGGCGGTTATGATGTCGTTTAGAACCTTGAGCGTGGCTGAGGTGCACCCATGACCAGCTCTGAAACCAGATTGCATTGCGGAGAAGGTATGGTGGGATTCGAAATGGTCAGTAATCTGTTTGTTAACTTGGCTTTCGAAGACCTTAGAAAGACAGGGTTGGATAGATATAGGTCTATAGCAGTTTGGGTCTAGAGTGTCAACCCCTTTGAAAAGGGGGATGACCGCGGCAGCTTTCCAATCTTTGGGAATCTCAGACGATACGATTGAACAGGCTAGTAATAGGGATTGCAACAATTTTGGCAGATATTTTTAGAAAGAGAGGGTCCAGATTGTCTAGCCCGGCTGATTTGTAGGGGTCTAGATTTTGCAGCTCTTGCAGAACATCAGCTATCTTGATTTGGGTAAAGGAGAAATGGTGGGGGCTTTGGCGGGTTGCTGTGGAGGGTGCCGGGCAGTTGACCGGGGTAGGGGTAGCCAAGTGGAAAGCATGGCCAGCCGTAGAGAAATGCTTATTGAAATTCTCAATTACAATGGATTTATCGGTGGTGACAGTGTTTCCTAGCCTCAGAGCAGTGGGCAGCTGCTCTTATTCTCCATGGACTTTACAGTGTCCCAGAACTTTTTTGAGTTAGTACTACAGGATGCAAATTTCTGTTTGAAAATGCTTGCCTTAGCTTTTCTAACTGCCTGTGTATATTTGTTCCTAACTTCCCTGAAAAGTTGCATATCACGGGGGCTATTCGATGCTAGAACGCCACAGGATGTTTTTGTGCTGGTCAAGGGCAGACAGGTCTGGAGTGAACCAAGGACTATATGCTTCTACACGTGCATTGCTTGCTGTTTGGGGTTTTAGGCTGGGTTTCTGTACAGCACTTTGAGATATCAGCTGATGTACGAAGGGCTATATAAATAAATTTGATTTGATATCTATTTCTAGTTCTAAATTTTTTGAGAGGGGCATCCTTATTTAAGATGGTGAGGAAGGCACTTTAAAAAAATAGCTAGGCATCATCTACTGACGGGATGAGGTCAATGTCATTCCAGGATACCCCGGCCAGGTCGATTAGAAAGGCCTGCTCGCAGAAATGTTTCAGGGAGCGTTTGACAGTGATGAGGGGCGGTCGTTTGGTTGCAGACCCATTACGGATGCAGGCAATGAGGCAGTGATCGCTGAGATCTTGATTGAAAAAAGCAGAGGTGTATTTGGAGGGCGAGTTAGTTAGGATGACATCCATGAGGGTGCCCGTGTTTACTGATTTGGGGTTGAACCTGGCAGGTTCATTGATAATTTGTGTGAGATTGAGGGCATCAAGCTTAGTTTGTAGGATGGCCGGGGTGTTAAACATGTCCCAGTTTAGGTCACCTAGTAGCACGAGATCAGAAGATAGATGGGGGGCAAATCAATTCACATATGGTATCGAGGGCACAGCTGGGGGCAGAGGGAGGTCTATAGCAAGCGGCAACAGTGAGAGACTTGTTTCTGGAAAGGTGAATTTTTAGAAGTAGAAGCTCAAATTGTCTGGGCACAGACTTGGATAGTAATACAGAACTCTGCAGGCTATCTCTGCAGTAGATTGCAACACCGCCCCCTTTGGCAGTTCTATCTTGGCAGAAAACGTTATAGTTAGGAATGGAAATTTCAAGGTTTTTGGTGGTTTTCCTAAGCCAGGATTCAGACGCGGCTAAGACATCTGGGTTGGCAGAGTGTGCTAAAGCAGTGAGTAAAACAAACTTAGGGAGTCGGCTTCTAATGTTAACATGCATGAAACCAAGGCTTTTACGTTTACAGAAGTCAACAAATGAGAGCACCTGTGGGGTGGGAGTGGAGCTAGGCACTGCAGGACCTGGATTAACCTCCACATCACCAGAGGAACAGAGAAGTAGGATAAGGGTACGGCTAAAGACTATACGAACTGGCCGTCTAGCACGTTCCGAACAGAGAGTAAAAGGAACAGGTTTCTGGGCACGATAGCATAGATTCAAGGCATAGTGTACAGACAAAGGTAAGGTAGGATGTGATATACTAGAGATGTTTTGATGTCAGCATATGTAGGAGGTGGAACAACCTAGGCATTGAGTAATGAAGAGATATAAGAGAGAGGCATGCGTAACCAAGTGAACATATGGGTCCAGTGAGTGGTTGGGCTGGCTGGGGACACAGCGATTCAGACAGTTAGCAGGCCGATGCTAACAAGCTAACAGTTAGTAGGCCGGGGCTAAACAAGCTAGCAGCTAGTAGACCGGGGCAAGGTAGCAGTTAGCAGGCCGGGTTAGCAAGCAAGCAGTTAGCATGGGCTAGCAGTTACAGACCGGGCAGGTAAGCTAGCAGTTAGCAGGCCGGGTTAGCAAGCAGTTAGCAGGGGCTAGCAGTTAGCAGACCGGGTTAGCAAGCAAGCAGTTAGCAAGGGCAGTTAGCCAGTTAGCAGGGGCAGTTAGCCTTTGGGGGGCGATGGGGGTAAGGCAAGACTAGCGTGGAATTAGTAGTCCAAGTAGCTCTAGGTAGCTAGCAGGCCTAGCTGGTTAGCATAAGCCTTCAGGGGGGCCTGTTGGGAGCAGATTAGTATTCCAGCAAGGGCTAGCTGTAGAAGTTAGCCCACAAACTCTGGGATGGAAACCGGGCAGTTAGCTAGTGGTGAAGATCCAGATGAAAATGTTAGCAGTTAGGTCCGTTATGCTCGGGTAGAGTCACGTTGTTCAAGACGAGAGCAGAGGTTAGCTGATGAGCAATGGTTTGCTGACTGAAGCTGGTAGTTAGCTGGCTATTTTCAGTTGGGGACAGATCCGAAGTAAATATAAATATTTTAGAAAAAAAAAATGCAGGGGTAAGTCTGCAAAATATTTTTTGCGATAAAAAGATGTAAAACGATATATACAAGGGACACGACAGGACAAAGACGTCTGACTGCTACGCCATCTTGGATTACCACGACTAAGACTAAGGTCTTCAGACTGGGGCAAAGGTTCACTTCCCGACAGGACAAGCATAAAAGCAAATTTAAAACAACATGTACATATAAAAGCATACGACGAAGATCTGAAGCAGAATAACAGAGGAATGTTATGAACATGGCAGGATCTTATAGAGTTTAACTTAAAGGAATGGGAGCGATATGGGAATGGTGTGGCTGCTAATATCCACATTATGTTTCTCCTGTTCTGGGTAAGGTACAGATATAGATAGTAAGGCCAGTGACTGGTCCAGACATCTGGGACCCCTAGGGAGATGTGTTCACACTCCAACCCCAGCCTCATGGGCCTCCACTGGACTACCGAGCCAGAAACAGACCCATGGCCCAGTCACCTCCAGAGTCGACCAGGAGAACTAGGTGAAGGGAAGATTGCGACAAATGTTCAGCGACAGCAGAAGTACAAACACACAACCACTGTCATTACTGTTCACTGTAAAATCCTTTGTGAGTGTTTGTGCATAAGCGTGCACATGCATGCACGCATGTCTATATCTCAACTGTGCCTCTGCAATCCTTTATCATCCTCGCCACATTTCAATCTGCGTTAAGCCAACTCCTATTTGAGATCATTGCTTCACTTCACTCCATGCTTGGCTTCCCTCTCTGGCCATGATGGATCGCCAGTGCCCAATGGGGGAACGTTACTGTGTGAAAGGGAAATTCCATTTCTATGTGGAGCAGCAGTACAGAGGAACTGCAGAGCAGCACAATGGGCTTTGCAGGCGTTCCAGCTCCAGTGGATCAGGGGAAAGGCTCTTAGACTCCATAGGAGGGCCCTTGGCGAGGAGGGACAGGTGGGAGAGGACCAGAGGAATTAAGTGGGGCAACTGCCAGTTTGCAGGGTTGGTCAAATCAAATCAAATGTTATTGGTCGCATACACATATTTAGCAGATGTTATTGTGGGTGTAGCAAAATGCTTGTGTTTCTAGCTTTAACAGGGCAGTAATATCTATATATATATATATATATATATATATATATATATATATATATATATATACATACAGTACCAGTGGGAAGCACACATGCAGAGATCATCCGTTCACCTACTCTGTCTCACAAAAATCTCAAATTTTGACTCATCAGACCAAAGGACAGATTTCCACCAGTCTAATGTCCATTGCTCATGTTTCTTGGCCCAAGCAAGTCCTTTATTATTATTGGTGTCCTTTAATATCTTCTGTATACCACCCCTCCCTTGTCACAACACAACTGATTGGCTCAAACGCATCAAGATGGAAAGAAATTCCACAAATGAACTTTTAACTGTTAATTTAAATGGATTCCAGGTGACTACCTCATGAAGCTGGTTGAGAGAATGCCAATAGTGGGCAAAGCTGTCATCAAGGCAAAGGGTGGATACTTTGAAGAATCTCAAATATAAAATATATTTTAATTTATTTAACACTTTTTTGGTTACTACATGTCTTCACTATTATTCTACAATGTAGAAAATAGTAAAAATAAAGAAAAACCCTTGAATGAGTAGGTGTGTCCAAACTTTTGACTGGTAGGGTAAGTGAGTGATGTGACAGGTAGGGTATGGGTTAACAACCCTATTCCCGCTATAGTGCACTACTTTTGACCAGAGCCCACCATGGTATAAAGTAGTGCACTAGATAGGGAATAGGGTACCATGTGGGACACAACCATACTGATGCTGATCCAGGTTCTACAACCCAGTAGTATGGTGTCGAATTTAGGACAGCCTCACAGTCCCAAGAAGTTGGTGTTGATGCTGTCCTAATACGCACACCAGATATTGTAACAATTTTGATGCAGCTGCAGGACAGGTTCTTACCAGGAAGGTAGCGATGGCCAGTCCTATGATGAAGCCAGCGATGACATCAGACCAGTGGTTCCGATACTCAGCCACTCTGTTGAGTCCTGTGAGGAAGGCCAGACACATCAGACCCAGCGACAGCACAGGCTTGGCTAGCCGCGTCCCTTTGGCTTTCACCGTGCACGTGATGTAACTCTGGTGAGAGGGAAGAAGAAGATGGGAATGGTTCAATGAATTTCACTGTTATTCCCTCACATTTTATAGACAACTAGATGCTTTCTCCTAGGGAATGTACATATATTTATAGTTCTTTACAAAGAAGTAGACATCCTCCCACCCTTACCTTCATACCGATAGACTGCACATAGCCAAATCAGTTCTTAATCTTCCTTATACGGCATTGGTGTCATCTCTCAAACAGAGCAAATGGGACCGCATACAACATATAGGAATCATAGACATCTTGAGAATGCCAATACTATATTAATTCAGCAACAACAGAGTGTATCAATGCCTGCTACAGTATATATGTGTCCCCCGTGTGACTAGGACTGTATAGAGCTGGGTCTCTATTCAAGTAAATGGTTTCTCATCTAAAGTACAGTATATCCGAGGTGGGTACAGGGCTGTCGGTGGATGTGTTGTCTCTAACTAACTGTCGCCTCTTTGCCCCCCTGCTCTACCTGAGAGGGAAAGACAGATAGACACAGACCGGTGGAAAAGAGAGACAGACACAAAGATAGAAAAAGAGTGTGGTGGTGTGTGGGAGTGAGACAGACAGACAGAGAGACAGACAGACAGAGTGAAACACACAGAGTACACAGCTGCCCCTGTCTCAGTGCTAAATTAGGAAGCCTGTGAGTCAAGCAGAGAGAAAGTGCCCGGAGCGGTGCCTCCTCTAACCCAGCTGGGACACAGATGATAGAGGGGGACTAAACAGGCCCTGTCACTCTTCTTAATTGTTTTAATCATTCTGATATGACATGGCATGGTGACAGTGGGACTCAAAATTCTCAAAAGTAACTTAGAAGTGACTGTAACATTCATTTAAACATGTTGCAAATGAGCTTAAAAGGCAATTGAATGGCCCTTAAAATGTAACTAAACAAACGGAGAGAAAACAAATGCCCATTGTCCCATTGTCGTTACATGGCTGGAGAAGTAGAGGAGAGGAAACATGATTAAGAGTTTTGTTTTCCCTTGTTGTAGTCCTCTGAAGTGAAGCCACACGCTTTATAACGAATCCCTCATGTCAGAGCGGCAGATGAGTAATTGTATTTTTCATTAGTGCAAACTCTACGCTCTGAGGGCACATTACCCATTGTTATCTCTCTCTCTATGGACTCAAAGGTTGCATGCACCCTGACCCATTTTCATTCCTTCTCTTCTCTGGGGGTTAGAAAGAGATACACAACATTAGATATTTTTTTAAATCTTTCTCTATCTCGCTCTGCGTTAGTTTATGACATCTCTACATGACATGAGTTGACGTCAAGTTTTAAAAAAATTATGCACTGTTCCAAAGGCAGAAAATGCACTAGAAAAGTTTTCCATTTTAAATCAGAGATTTTGTATTGATTTCCGCTGGGTTAATGATAGCAGTGATATAGCATGATGATCATTGTCACGGTTGATGAACCACTGCTTTACGAGACAGTCGTTCCTTCCTGCAGGATAACAAACTACGATGAATACCATCACCACCTCCTTCACCATATCTCCCCATGCAGAAAGAACCTGATTAAAAACAGTTAAACCCAATGATAAGCTCTTCTGTGTGTAAAATGAAATCCCAGTAAATCCCCCAAAAGGCGATAGTGGTTCAGTCTTACTGCTGATTGACCTTAACATTTGGAATGGTCTGGCCCATTATGTGGTGATTCACTGTATCCCCAGAGCTTTCATTAAAACAGTGACTATACTGTGGTCAGGGTAGTGGTGGTGTGTGTGTGTGAAGGGAAACTTTCTCCCACTCAGGTCAAGGGCATTGCTCACAGTCCTTCCCAGGGGCCATGGGTGGTAAGTTGTTAAAAACGTATACATTTCACACATGACGACACTCTTACTATGTCCCTCCAAAAATGTCCTCCGAGGCAGTAATCCAATTTACCCAATGGGTGAGGTCAACTTGATTTCAACCATCTAATAGCCTTACAGAATGCTTTACACAGGAGTTGAAGCTCCGACCTACATTTTCTTTTTTAATGTCACATATTAAGTGACATTTGTACTGTCACTAATCAAGGATTGTCAGTTAAATGGGAGTGGGACACTATAAATCTATTCTGAAGAGATGAAGAAGAGTGACAATGTCCTTTACTGACAACCTTTCAAAGATCAATCTCTCCCAGTGTTAGCATGCTGTAATACTCTACTGACTGACTGGATATACTGTCAAACCCATCCTGTATAGAGGTCTTAAGGTTTTAAAACCACAATCTGTACATTTTGCACATAAAGATAAAGTCAAATTACTTCATTCATTATATTTGGTTGTGCATACCATCAAATAGTGGACTGCCATTGAATGTCTTTGGACTGCCTTTCAATGGGAACATACCATTCTCATAATAATGAACTAGGTAAGCCTATTATACAGTACAGTATACAACAACCACATTGTCTCATTCAGATTATCCCATACAACAGATTCTAGATGATGTCCACAAGCCAAGCATTTGATCCTGCTATGGGCTCATTACCAGCAGCCTGTAATAATGCTCCAGACAATGAGGGAATAACAGGAGTAATCACCAATCTCCATAGTGCTGCTTTACAGACGCATGCAGAAAGCTATCTTCTGTCAGGGGTTCACTTCGGTGTCATGATAGGGGCTGTACCAAATGTTTGATGTATTATAATAATTGATTTTGCTTATGTTGTATTATAGGGTACTAGACTACCGATTAACAATATATATATTAATTATATTGTTATATTATTATATTGTTCCACAGTCTTTTCTCATTTCTGCCTCTGTCCGAGAAATGTGTGACTTTGACATAATTTGAGTCAATTGGAGGCGTACCTGTGGATGTACATTTGAAGTCGGATGTTTACATACACTTAGGTTGGAGTCATTAAAACTCGTTATTCAACCACTCCTGTCACGACCGACGTCCGCCAAAGTCGGATCCTCTCCTTGTTTGGGCGGCATTCGGCGGTCGATGTCACCATCGCCGATCCACTTTTCATTTTCCATTTGTTTTGTCTTTGTATTACACACCTGGTTTCAATTCCCCAATTACTTGTTCATTATTTAACCCTATGTTCCCCTATGCCTGGTTGTAAGTAATTGTTTGTATGTAGTACGGCCCGTTAATATGGGCTCTCTTTATTGTATTATATTTGTATATTTTGAGTAAAGTATGTTTATTTATTCATATCTGCTGTCCTGCGCCTGACTCCTCTACACCAGCAACACACAGACCACATTACAACTCCACACATTTCTTGTTAACAAACTATAGTTTTGGCAAGTCGGTTAGGACATCTACTTTGTGCATGACACAAGTCATTTTTCCAACAATTGTTACAGACAGATTATTTAACTTATAATTCACTGTATCACAATTCCAGTGGGTCAGAGGTTTACATACATGAAGTTGACTGTGCCTTTAAACAGCTTGGAAAATTCCAGAAAATTATGTCAGGGCTTTAGAAGCTTCTGATAGGCTAATTGACATCATTTGAGTTCATTGGAGGTGTACCTGTGGATGTTTTTCAAGGCTTGCCTTCAAACTCAGTGCCTCTTTTCTTGACATCATGGGAAAATCAAAAGAAATCAGCCAAGACCTCCACAAGTCTGGTTCATCCTTGGGAGCAATTTCCAAACACCTGAAGGTATCACGTTCCTCTGTACAAACAATAGTACGCAGGTATAAAAACCATGCAGCCGTCATTCCGCTCATGAAGGAGACGCAAAAAGTAGAAATCAATCCCAGAACAACAGCAAAGGAGCTTGTGAAAATGCTGGAGGAAACAGGTACAAAAGTATCTATATCCACAGTAAAACGAGTCCTATATCGACATAACTTGAAAGGCCTCTCAGCAAGGAAGAAGCCACTGCTCCAAAACCGCCATAAAATAGCCAGACACGGTTTGCAACTGCACATGGGGACAAAGATCGTACTTTTTGGAGAAATGTTCTTTGGTCTGATGAAACAAAAATAGAACTGTTGGGTAATAATGACCATCATTATGTTTGGAGGAAAAAGGGGGAGGCTTGCAAGCCGAAGAACACCACCCCAACCGTGAAGCATGGGGGTGGCAGCATCATGCTGAGGGAGTGCTTTGCTGCAGGAGGAACTGGTGCACTTCACAAAATACATGGCATCATGAGGGAGGAAAATTATGTGGATATATTGAAGCAGCATCTCAAGACATCAGTCAGGAAGTCAAAGCTTGGTCGCAAATGGGTCTTCCAAATGGACAGTGACCCCAAGCATACTTCCAAAGTTGTGGCAAAATGGCTTAAGGACAACAAAGTCAAGGCATTGGAGTGGCCATCACAAAGTCCTTACCGCAATCCTATAGAAAATGTGTGGGCAGAACTGAAAAAGGGTGTGCGAGCAAGGAGGCCGACAAACTTGACTCAGTTACACCAGCTCTGTCAGGAGGAATGGGCCAAAATTCACCCAACTTATTGTGGGAAGCTTGTGGAAGGCTACCCGAAACGTTTGACCCAAGTTAAACAATTTAAAGGAAATGCTACCAAATTTTTACTGGGATTAAATGTCAGGAATTGTGAAAAACTGAGTTTAAATATAGTTGGCTAAGGTGTATGTAAACTTCAGACGTCAACTGTACCTTTAGGCAACTAGTCAAACACTGGAACTAGTAAAAGGGATATTTGCTACGTGGGATATACAGTGCCTTCAGAAAGTATTTACACCGCTTGACTTTTTCCACATTTGTGAACAACCGGCTCGATTTCGGTCTTATGTAGCAAATTTAGAAATTTAGTTTTTTTACATTGGATAAAAGTAGAGACTTAGAGCTAGAAAATGGTATATCATACACTACATTTGAGGAAAAATGGTAAAGTATTTCTGCTTTGAAAGTTGATATTCCCGCGTTTGAGAAAATGGCCCTTGAATGTTTTGGTACACCTACTGGAGAGCTGTCTACGTCTCTGTCTACTTCCATTCAGCATTGTTCACACACTTTTAAGCCTTAGCCCCACCATTCTTCAAAGATTCACATGTGAGGCCATGTGCTACACAGAGTGTGTACGGCAGTGTACAAAACAACCGAAGATTTCACGAATAAGGCTGGTTTATACTATGTATATCAACATGTCTGTAGGCAGTTGTCACAGTGACATCCTGAATATTCTATTGTCGTCTGAAATTAAACTTTTTGTTGTTATTATGAAAAAGTATAAACACAAAAATGACAGGTTGCATGACATTAGCAGCCTTATTTTAACACCAATAAACCCATCCGTTTAAAAAATGTATTTAGTAGAGGTCGACCGATTAATTGTAATGGACAATTAATTAGGGCCGATTTCAAGTTTTCATAACAATCGGAAATCGGTATTGGCCGATTTTTTAAATAAAAATGGTAAGATTTTTTTTTGTTGTACACGTTTTGTAACGGATCTAATATTTAATGAATCAAAACTGAACACTGAAATACAAAAAACAATAAGGTAAAGGAACGAAAACCGAAACAGTCCTGTCTGGTGACATACACAAAGACAGAAAATAAACACCCACGAAACACAGGTGGAAAAAGGCTACCTAAGTATGTTTCTCAATCCGAGACAACTAACGACACCTGCCTCTGATTGAGAACCATACTAGGCCGAACACAGAAACCCCCCCCAAAAAAACATAGACTGCCCACCCCAACTCACGCCCTGACCATGCTAAAACAAAGACAAAACAAAGGAACTAAGGTTAGAACGTGACACCTTTATTTAACTTCTTGACGCTACCCATCCCTGTCGCGGGATCTTTTTCCTCAGCAACCGCTGAATAGCATAGCGCCACAGTCAAATAATATTACTAAAAAATATTCATATTCATGAAATCACAAGTGAAATATTGCAAAACACAGTTTACCCTTTTGTTAATCCACCTGTCGTCTCAGATTTTGAAATTATGCTTTACAGTGAAAGCAATCCAAGCGTTTGTGTAAATCTATCGATAGCCTAGCATTATGTACACTTAGCATCAGGAAGCTTGGACACGAAAATCAGAAAAACAATCAAATTAACCGTTTACCTTTGATGACCTTCGGATGTTTTCACTCACGAGACTCCCAGTTACACAACAAATGTTCCTTTTATTCCATAAAGATTATTTTTATACCCAAAATACTTCCGTTTGTTTGTCGCGTTATGTTCAGAAATCCACAGGAAAGAGCGGTCACGACAACGCAGACGGAAATTCCAAATAGTCTCCATAATGTCCACAGAAACATGTCAAACGTTTTTTACAATCATTCCTCAGGTTGTTTTTAAAATATACAGTGTATGAAGATCAGATAACATTTTATGACCAACTTATGCAGAAATCCAGGTAATTCTAAAGGGTTCACATACTTTTTCTTCAATTTAGCGAACCAGGCAACTAAAAGCAACTAAACACTGTTTTGGTTAATTTCTATCATGTTAGCTAGATAGCCAGTTCAAATAATGACCATATCATATTGCTGAAATTAAGATAATTTGTCTTCGTTGTTACAGGAAAATAAACTCACAACAAGATCATTATTTACACGTAATGGCAAGTTAATTACAGAAAATAGCTTATGGTTGTGAGTGTGACAAAATAAAATCAGGGCATTCTAACTGAGAATTTTGTAACTTGGACACTGTCTCATTGGCCTGACGTTATATCCTAATTTCACTTTGGTGCAGGTCATGTTGTTCTTCACATTACCGTCTCTGCTAAGCACACACTATATCAAATAAAATCAACATTTATTGTCACATGCACAGGATACAGAAGGTGTAAACAGTACAGTTGTCACAACTTCTGCAGAAGTTGGTCCCTCTCCTTGTTCGGGCGGCGTTCGACGTCACCGGCTTTCTAGTCACCACCCATCCATGTTTCATTTAGGTATTGTTTTGTCTTTATTATACACACCTGGTTTCCATTCCATTAATTATGTTCCTTATTTAACCCTCTGGCTTCCCTCTCTGTTTTGTGCGTTATTGTTTGTCATGTGGGTTCGTGTTTTTTGTGCTCAGGATTATTGTGTTTTTCCTTGTTGGAGCATTACTTATATTTTGAGTACATTTCGGACAATTACTCATATCTGTGTCCTGCGCCTGACTCCGCATTTTTCCATTCACCAACACCCTCATAACAGTGAAATGGTTACTTGCATAGTATTTTGTTTAGACATGTAGCTAGCTAGCTAAACATTATACAATGGGTGGGCCTAATCCTGGATGCTGATTGGTTAAAACTGCATTCCAGCCTGTGTCTATTCCACAAGTTACGACTGGCTAAAGCTATGATGTTGAAATGCATATTTACTCTGTTCCATCTCACTGCGCAATCCACTGCCTCATCAGCCCAGCCAGGCAATTTATGAACTTGATCGCCACTATAAAAAGCATCTAGACATTATCTCCTATTTATTTTAGACTAGCATTTGGTTTTTCAATAGCGGAGATTTGTATAAACCTTGCTGTCTGTCTCTTCGACATTTGCAACATTGTTTCAATATTGAAATTCGATCTCCAGCTGTCCCATAGTAATGAACGTGCCGGGAGTCGGGATGAGAGAGTCAGGCAGACAGCTTTTCTCAGCCAGTCAAAATCATGAATCAGCTGGCATAATTTTTATGGATCAATACAAAGAAATGTCAATAGCGAACAGGTAAAACAAAATTAATTGCAGCTTCAGTTTTAAGTGATTGTGTTAGCTGGGTTGTTGGCTAGCTCCTCCGAACAACAGTGTCCAAATGAGAGAGCATAATTGCACATCATTAGCTCATTGTTATGGATGTATCCAAATAGCTTAAATAGCTTAAACAAACACAAATGCAGCTACCTTGCTGTTATTCTGGCTGCATTGTGACTGTAAGTTATCCGTAGTTGGCTAGCTAGCAAGGGATAAAATCGTTGCCAGCCAGTATGGCAATAGAACATTTAGAACGAACGACTGGGTCGCGTCCATAGATACAGAACAAAAAAACCTAATGATTGTGTTGCATCTCTGGCAACGGAATCGATAGAACGAACGACCAGCCGGCTTGGGTAGCATCCTTTGATTTGTGTCGGGACTATATTTTGTGGAAGGATGAAATAGTATTAATAAATTCTTAAAAATAATATTTTTATAAAAATATGACAATCATTATTTGAATATGTTGGTAACCCATTGTACTAAAGTGAAATTGCCCTCGAAGCTGGTGTTTGGAGGATATATTGGCACAGGTGTTGTTAGGCCCGACATATTCCCAACTCATAATGTTACTACCCTGCATGAATCTGCTGGTAGCTAAAGCTAACCAACTAGCTAGGTTCAATGTTAGCTAGCTAGCTAACATTAGGCTATAACTAGCAATGCAAATGGCTGCCCTTAGTTTGAAGATGTAATCCGGAGACAGGTGTTTTATACAACAGCCTTTTTCTGTATGTTCTTTTTTAGACTCCCCCCGCATTATTTGAAATTAATAAAAAATGAGTCAATAAGTTTTCAACCATTTTGTTATGGCAAGCCTAAATACGTTCAGGAGTAAAAACATGCTTAACAAGTCACATAATAGGTTGCATGGACTCACTCTGTGTGCAACAAGTGTTTAACATGATTTTTAAATGACTACCCCATCTCTGTACCCCACACATACAATTATCTGCAAGGTCCCTCAGTCGAGCAGTGAAATCCAAGCACAGATTCAACCACAAAGACCAGGGATGTTTTCAAATGGTTCGCAAAGAAAGGCACCTATTGGTTGATGGCAAAAAAAGAAGCAGACAATGAATATTCCTTTGAGCATGGTACAGTTATTAATTACACTTTGGATGGTGTATCAATACGCCCAATCACTACAAATATATAGGTGCCCTTCCTAAGTCAGTTTCCGGAGAGGAAGGAAACCGCTCAGGGATTTCGAGTTTAATGGCTGTGATAGGAGAACACTGAGGATGGATTAACAACATTGTAGTTCGTCCACAATACTAACATACAGTGGTTCCTCCTTTAAAAGTTGCAGTGTACTGCGGCGCAGCTTGCATGGTGCCGCAGAATTCTATGGCACGTTATTTAAGTGTGAACCACTGGTACCATTAATGCTTGTTAGTGCTAGTTTGAGAACCAGAGGGCATCTTTGAGAAGCATTTGATAGCCTTTAATAATGGCTTTACTAGAGAATGCGGACATGCAGGAGACCGGGATTCAATTCCCTGACGGGGGGAAGGAGTAGGCTGTCCCTTTAAATAAGAATGTGTTCTTAACTGATTTAATATGTGTTATTTCATAGTTGTGATGTCTTCACTATTATTCTACAATGTAGAAAATAGTACAAAATAAAGAAAAACCCTGGAATGAGTAGCTGTCCAAACTTTTATTGGTACTTGCTTAATTAATTAGATTAACATTATAGTGTTTCTATTCCAAGAGAAATTCCGTCAGGATGGTACGGAAAATATTGGCGCTGTATAAAGTGACAGTCGGGAGTAGAACGTGGCGCTGTTGAACATGACTGTCGGGAGTACAGTACTGGGCTATTTAGCTAAAGAATCCCTGTGTCATGCGGGCATGTGGGAGACCGGGGTTCAATTCCCCGACAGGGACGAAGGTGTAGGCTGTCCTTGTAAATAAGAATTTGTTCTTAACAGACTTGCCTAGTTAAATAAAGGTTACACTAAGAGTATAGCATTTCTACACTCGAATTATCTAATTGTAGTCTAACCAATACCCAAACGGAGATTCAGTGAAAATACAAATCTCATTGATTTATCAAGACCAGTCCCAATGCTTGTCTCAGAGCAGCATGAAATGGTGCTAAAATAGTTGTAGGATATTGCTTCTAACTTCAATATGCTCTTTAAATAAATAAGACCTACACCACTATTAACAGCACATTACTCACTAGTGAGACTCATGTCGCCTACAGTATATCGAAAAATATGATGTGACTCTCCGCCAATAATTACATATAGAGGATTGGAGGATATGTCTGTAAATCAGTGACATTTATTCCCATAGTAATTCGTTATGGATCCATAACTAAATAAACATTGGCATTTTGAAAGACTATTTTTTATCATCATTTTATTAACGAAAACATAAAGATGCCATTATTAGTTACATTGTTTTAGTATGAAACGTGCAAACTGGCACTAATAACAGAACCGCAGGAACGTTTCCCTTGTCAGCACCATTATTAGTGCAATGCCCCTTAAAGTGTTGCCAGTGTGGCGGGGTGGCTAGGTCGGTCTTCTGTGCATGGCTCTGCGGCCCATCCCGTGCCCCCTGCCCTCGTGCCTTGAACCTCGCGCTCTTTCAGTGGATACATTTACATCATTTACATTTAAGTCATTTAGCAGACGCTCTTATCCAGAGCGACTTACAAATTGGTGCATTCACCTTATGACATCCAGTGGAACAGCAACTTTACAATAGTGCATCTAAATCTTTTAAGGGGGGGTGAGAAGGATTACTTTATCCTATCCTAGGTATTCCTTAAAGAGGTGGGGTGGAGAACTGGAGAACTGCAAGGCAATCCCATTGTGTGCCACTCGGGAGCCATGAACAATATGACCAATATATATTGTCCTCCTAATAACAGGGTTTATAATATATATGTGAGAATATCCAATGGGCTTTCATATCATTCTAAATTAATAATAATAATAATAATCACTTTCTTTAAAAAAATAACAATATTTTGGAGATGATTTCGTTTTCAAATAAACGTAAAATGACCGAGGAAATTATACCTGGCCTACACTACTACAGTAAGACCAAAATAATCCTAACAAAATAAAATAATAAAAACCTTAGTGTAATAACAGTTTGAGTAAGTAATACTGAAGTCCACAATTATCAGTTTCTATTTAGGTTTATGTCGCCCATTCATTGTCAGTTAGAGATACAGCAGGACCCAAAAGCATAGTCAATGCTCTAGCTCTCCCTTGCGCTGGTCTGGAGCAATGAAGTGGTACCGTACTGAACCACAAATTACCTCTAAGTCCCACGGTGTAAGCTCACAATTTTTAAAGGAGGAACCACTGTAAATGACAGAGTTAAAAGAAGGAAACCTGTACAGAATACAAATATTCCAAAACATGCATCCTGTTTCAAATAAGGCACTAAAGTAATACTGCAGAAAATACAAAGCGTTATGTTTGGGGCAAATCCAACACAACACATCACTGAGTAACACTTTTCATATTTTCAAGCATGGTGGTGGCTGCATCATGTTATGGGTAAGATTGTCATTGACAAGGACTAAGGAGTTTTTTAGGATACAAATAAATGGAATAGAGCTAAGCACAGGCGAAATCCTAGAGGAAAACTTGATTCAGTATGCTTTCGACAGACACTGGGAGACAAATTCACCTTTCAGCAGGACTACCTAAAACACAAGGCCAAATACACACTGGAGTTTCTTACCAAGAAGCCATTGAATGTTCCTCAGTGGCCTAGTTACAGTTTTGTCATAAATCGTCTTGAAAATCTATGGCAAGACTCAAAAATGGCTGTCTAGCTATGATCAACAACCAACTTCACACATGTTTAAGAATAAAAAAAAGATAACGATATATGTGTGTTTTATTTTGTATTAAAAAAATATATGTTTGACTTTTTATTCCACTTTGACATTACACAGTATTTTGTGTAATGGATTTCATTTTCATTTTTTTTGTCAAATAAATTAAAATTAAATCCATTTTAATCCCATTTTGTAATGTTCTGAAGGTACTGTATGCCTTAAGATGATCTAACCCATCACAGATAAGAAAATCTGACAGAGTTTGATCTGGGAAGTGTATTCCCCTGTAGCTGTAGTCTGCAGTGAAGTTAGGATTCCTTATGAAAGACACTGCCATCAGACTGTGGTCCTCTGAACAGGACTCATATTTATTTACATGTTGTCTCAGTGTATGAGTGCTGATCTAGGATCACTTTTCCCTTTAATGTCCTACTCCAGTCTTTCTCATAGCCAAATAATTCATAGCCAAGATTTTTTTTAAATATATCAATATGTTTGTTATGAACTTCTGTCATGTTATATATATATATATTAACCATCCCACATGAAATACTACAGTTTACTATAGAATACTACAATACTACAGTGTTCTGTAGTAAACTTTAATATACTGAAGAATACTATACTACACACTGAAGTATTCCTTGATCATGTGTAGTTGTTACTACAGAATGTTGTAGTATACTGTAGAATACTATAGTAAATACTACAGTATTATCTGCAAAAACTCTGAAATAAATACTAGAGTAATGTCCACAAAAACACTACAGTCTGCAGAAACATTACACTTTTTTAGCTATAGTAAATACTACAGTATTTAATGTGCTTATACCTTGTCCATTCCCCTATCCCATATCCCAATTTTTGCCACCTATAAGTGAGGAACTTATATCCCATGTATAGACCATATCTTGTGTTCCGTACAGGTTATAGAATTGCAGACTGAAGCTGTTTCTGAAAAGGCACCTTATTCCCAATATAGTACACTACTTTTTACCAGGGCATTCCTGTGCTTATTACTGTAATTCACCCTCAAATCATTCAACTAGCAACACTTTCCAGAGTGAGTAGGGGGAATCAGCAGCATCATCTTTAAATCAGTGAATGATATTATTTTAAGCGGAATTCGATCAACCAGCCAAACATTGTGTCCAAATCTGATATTCGTAGCAATTTTTTTTTTTTTAAGAAATCCAAGAATCAGTCAACACTGTTCCAGTGTGTTTGTGCATGTTAGTGAGTGTGTGTGTGCACGTGTGTGTGTGTGTGGACGAGTGCTTTCTGCTTTCTGGCTTCTGTGTGTGGGCTTATTGGAGCTGATGAACAGAATCTGATTCTCTGCAGCATGCTGTGTCTGCCTTCCTGCACATCTGCATTCCAAATGCAGGTAGTCAAGGGTGATGATGTCACTACTACCACAGGCTAGTCAGGTGAGTATACAGTCACCTCCAAAATGATTGGCACCCTTGATAAAGATGAACAAAAAAGACAGTATAAAATAAATAATACAAATAACTAGCTATATTGTAAGCTCAAAAAAATAGAGAAATAATATTATTTTATACTTATACAATTGCTCAGAATAATAGATTTTGTTTAACAAATAATAAATACAAATCTCAAAAAGATAGGTGTCAAAATTACAATGCTTTGTGGACCCTCCCCTTGCGAGGATAACGGCACTCAGCCTTTTTCTATAATGTTTTATGAGATTGAAGAACACATTGGGAAGGATCTTAGACCATTCCTGATGATATGTATTGGCCATTGAGAGGCTTTGAAGCCACCGGTCGGCCATTTTGGCACTCTCCAATAGCAGCAGTCCTCTATGGGAATTAATAGAGTTCTACAGTATTTCAACTAAATGTTTCAAGAACAAAATTACATCTATTTAAGTATTTTGTTATTGTAGCGTGGACAATAACATATGTACTCTCGAAAAACAATATATGGAGAAAATGTTTTTATGTATTTTTTCTTTTTTACTTTTTATGTTTAGCTCTCGTAATATAATTTTATATATGTATTCATGTGTGTGTAATAGAATAAATGTGTCAAAAACAAATATAGACATTAATAAATGCATTTCTATAGCTTCCAAGATCTTTTTACAATACAGGAGGAAAATAAATACAATCAAATTGTATTTGTCACACGCTTTGTAAACAACGGGTATAGACTAACAGTCAAATGCTTACTTACAGGTCCTTTTTCAGCAATGCAGAGTTAAAGATAACTGCCAGGTCACTGAACTCCTCCATATAGGCGGTCTCGTTGTCACTTGTCAGTGATCAGGCCTACCACCATCACGTCATCAGCAAAGTTGATAATGTTAGAGTTGTGCGTGGCCAGTACAGGAGGGGGCTAAGCACAAACCCCTGAGGGGTCCCCGTGTTGATGGTCAGCGTGGTGGATGTGTTGTTGCCTGCCTTCACCGCATGGGGGCAGCCTGTCAGGAAGCCCAGGATCCAGTTGCAAAGGGAGGTGTTCAGTCCCATGGTCATGAGCTGAGTCGTTGTAATAGTTTCGGACGCTACAGACATACAGACGTGAGAAGACCGATTTTTGGGATGTCTCGTGGTCTGACAAGCACCACTCTAGCTCTGCCACCGTTCACCACAGATGCGGAAGGGCATTATCAGTGGATGCGGTGGATTGAGATGCAGCCCATGCTAAAAAACACATCACTAGTGTAAACAATGTCAAATTGTCCTCTTTTTAGTTGATAAAGTCATCCCAAATGTAATCAGCTGTTTTTAAGTGTGTGTAATCCTAATTTTAAGAAAATGTAATCCAGGCTGATTACAGTTACTTCATTTTAGTAATCGGATCACTGTCACGCCCTGACCTTAGTTCCTTTTTGTCTCTATTTTGGTTTGGTCGGGGCGTGAGTTGGGGTGGGCATTCTATGTTGTTTTTCCATGTGTTTGGCCTGGTATGGTTCCCAATCAGAGGCAGCTGTCTTTCGTTGTCTCTGATTGAGAACCATACTTAGGTAGCCTGTTCCCACCTGGTGTTTCTGGGTAGTTGTTTCCTGTTTTGTGTTGTGTCACCTTTCAGGACTGTTTCGATTTTCGTTGTTTCACTTTGTTAGTTTGTATTTCGTGTTCAGTTATATTTAATTACATGGACACTTACCATGCTGCGTTTTGGTCCAATCTTTCCTGTTCCTCAGATGAAGAAGATCGTTACAATCACAAAATGAAATCGAGAATCGGCTTTCTATTTCGCAACAAAGCCTCCCTCACTCACGCCGCCAAACTTACCCTAGTAAAACTGACCATCCTACCAATCCTCGGCTTCTGCGATGTCATCAACACAATATAGCTTCCAATACTCTACTCAGCAAACTGGATGCAGTCTATCACAGTGCCTTATACCACCCACCACTGCGACCTGTATGCTCTAGCCGGCTGGCCCTCGCTACATATTTGTCGCCAGACCCTCTGGCGCCAGGTCAACTATAAGTCTTTGCTAGGTAAAGCGTCACCTTATCTCAGCTCACTGGTCACGATAACAACACCCACCCGTAGCACGCGCTCCAGCAGGTATATCTCACTGGTCTTCCCCAAAGCCAACACCCACTTTGGCCATCTTTCCTTCCAGTTCTCTGCTGCCAGTGACTGGAATGAATTGCAAAAATCGCTGAAGCTGGAGGCTTATATTTCTCTCACTAACGTTAAACATCAGCTATCTGAGTAGCTAACAAATCGCTGCAGCTGTACATAGTCCATCTGTAAACAGCCCACCCAATCTACCTACCTCTTCCCCATATTGTTTTTATTTACCTTTCTGCTCTTTTGCACACCAGTATCTCTACTTGCACATCACCATCTGCTCATTTACCACTCCGTGTTAATCTGCTAAATTGTAATTACTTCGCTACTATGAACTATTTATTGCCTACCTCCTCACTCCATTTGAACTCACTGAATATAGACAATTGTTTTCTATTGTGTTATTGACTGTACGCCTGTTTATTCCATGTGTAACTATGTGTTGTTGTTTGTGTCGCACTGCTTTGCTTTATCTTGGCCAGGTCGCAGTTGTAAATGAGAACTTGTTCTCAACTAGCCTACCTGGTTAAATAAAGGTGAAATTAAAAAATAACATAAAACACATGATCCCTGTTAAATTGTAATCCATTACTACCCAACCCTGAGCATATAATATAGCTCGGTATTAGTATTATTTATTTTATATAGTCTTTTTTGCTCATCTTTATCAAGGGTGGCAATCATTTTGGAGGTGACTGTACATACTCCTCCAGCAGAACTCAGAGACTAGGAGAAATACATCTATACGCATATCAGCAGCCAGAAAAAAAGACAGAACTGTTCAGAGACATGGAGATGTCCATTTTAATGCAAATCTACCAGCCAGATAAAAAGCAAAGCTTCAGACCAAAACAATATAGAGAAAGTTTATCTACATACTGTGTGGGTGATGGAACAAATTTGATTGAAAAAAGTGAAATATCAAATGTGAAATCTTCAAACAATTGCATCTTACCAGCAGACTCTCTTCGACCAATGAAAGGCTGCGACTCGAAACCAGAGTCCAAAACGAAAAACAACATTTTGAGACATGACAGCCTAGACCAATCTGGCAAGAATTGATGACCAGATTATACAGGTTTAGAGACTACCAGGATATTTTTTGCAGTGTTCATCACATCTAGTCTGACTCATAGCCATCAAAGAACACCAGCCCAACCAAGACCGGCATCTATTGGGCCTACTCACTAAATCCACTTCAATCATTAAGATGTTCAAAAGCCTGGCCCTCACAGAATCTTGGAATTACCCTTTCACGCCTAGATACAGTTCTACTTTGTATTCCTATTACTACTATATAATCCTAATATGTATTCCATAGTTATTACATGGGAGTTAGTGAGGAGTTGTAACAGGGACTCACTCACTCTCTCAACATGTATCTTTGGTACATAGGTTCCTACTCACCGCAAGATAGAGAGCTGCGTAGACGCTGAGAGCAGCTTCTTTGGAAGGGAAGGTTTTACGTGCACGCAGGATATCCTCCTGGTTCCCGGTGCAGGCCTCTTGGTGGCTGATGTAGCGGAGGGCGTGCTGGCAGCCCAGGGCCGTGAAGTTGGGCTTACACACCGTCAGGAAGTGGGGGGACAGGTTGCCCGTCACCACCTGGCCCGCGTTTACAAAGATGTCCACAGTGAACAGCCCGAACGTGTACACTCCTGGAGAGAGAGCGAGATATACCTGTTAGGGGCTGAACATGTACACTCCTGGAGAGAGAGAGAGATACCTATTAGAAGCTGAAAATGTACACTCCTGGAGAGAGAGAGAGATACCTATTAGAGGCTGAAAATGTACACTCCTGGAGAGAGAGAGAGATACCTATTAGAGGCTGAAAATGTACACTCCTGGAGAGAGAGAGATATACCTGTTAGGGGCTGAACATGTACACTCCTGGAGAGAGAGAGAGATACCTATTAGAGGCTGAAAATGTACACACCTGGAGAGAGAGAGACACCTGTTAGATGCTTAACGTGTACACTCCTAGAGAGAGGGGGCCTAGATTCTGGTTATCAGTTATCATACTGTGTGGATAGATTGATGAAGTCTGCACAGGAAAGGAGGTCTAAAAGGACACTCATCATACATTATTGAAGGCACACTGAAAGGCAGAAAGATATACACTACCGTTCAAAAGGTTGGGGTCACTTAGAAATGTCCTTGTTTTTGAAAGAAAAGCAATTTTTTTCCCTGAGTTTTAATGGAGACGCCTCTTCACTGTTGACGTTGAGACTGGTGTTTTGTGGGTACTATTTAATGAAGCTGCCAGTTGAGGACTTGTGAGGTGGCTGTTTCTCAAACTAGACACTCTAATGTACTTGTCCTCTTGCTCAGTTGTGCACCGGGGCCTCCCACTCCTCTTTCTATTCTGGTTAGGGCCAGTTTGCGCTGTTCTGTGAAGGGAGTAGTACACAGCGTTTTCCGAGATCTTCAGTTTCTTGGCAATTTCTCGCATGGAATAGCCTTCATTTCTTAGAACAAGAATAGACTGACGAGTTTCAGAAAAAGTCCTTTGTTTCTGGACATTTTGAGCCTTTAATCGAACCCACAAATGCTGATGCTCCAGATACTCAACTTGTTTAAAGGCCAGTTTTATTGCTTCTTTAATCAGGACAACAGTTTTCAGCTGTGCTACCATAATTTAAAAAGGATTTTCTAATGATCAATTAGCCTTTTAAAATTATAAACTTGGATTAGCTAACACAACGTGCCATTGGAACACAGGAGTAATGGTTGCTGATAATGGGCATCTGTAAGCCTATGTAGATATTCCATAAAAAATCTGCCGTTTCCAGCTACAAAAGTAATTTATAACATTAACAATGTCTACACTGTATTTCAGATATATGTTATGTTATTTTAATGGACAAAAAATTTGCTTTTCTTTCAAAAACAAGGACATTTCTAAGTGACCCCAAACTTTTGAACGGTGGTGTATATAAATATATATACATAATATATATATATATATATATATATATATATATATAGAGAGAGAGAGAGAGAGAGAGAGAGAGAGAGAGAGAGAGAGCGAGCGATAACAATGGGTAATGTGCCCTCAGAGCGTAGAGTTTGCACTAATGAAAAATACAAGTACTCATCTGAGAGAAAGAGACACCGAGAGAGAGGCACAGAGACAGATAGGGCAAGATGTATCTTCAAACAGAGGGGGGGTAACAAGTGAGGAAGAGTGAGAAATAGCTTTCCCCACACTCAATCAGTAATGAAACACTGTTTTACCTGTGGAGAGAGATATTTAAATAAAAGGAGACACAGATGGTTAAATAACATGCTGTAATGAAAGTGACCTTTCTTATATTTTGAGACACCCCTGCGTGATTCCAAATGTTGTAAATATTACATTATGTCTGAAAGTAGGAGTAGAAATTACTAGTCAAATTCCTAGCACGCTAGCAACAACCCTGTGTGTGCCAAACATAAGCAAACCGACATTCTCCTCACGACAGAGCTTTGTTCCTAGAATTGTGTGAGGACGCATAAAGCAGTGTGATGCTCAAACACACAGGAGTAACATCAGATCCCTTAATAAAACGATATCCTCAAAGCACATCTCCCAGCTGAACCTACCAACACACACACACACACACACACACACACACACACACACACACACAACGGAAATGTGTCACAGAGCCAAAAGACATGTGGAGGCTCCACTGCCCATGACTATTGCCCTTAAACCAACATAGGCAGAGTCAGTGTGTTATAGGGCTCTCCAAAGGAGAGGAGAGCCTTATAGCTCTGTCTTTCACTCAAAATCTCCACAAACAAGCCCTCGCTAGACACACAGCCAGAGACAAAGCCGGCAGGAGGACGCACTATTTGCTGCAGCAACAATGGGGAGCTTTTGCAATTACTGTCAAGGCTCTGTGTTTCTGCATCTTAATGTGTCTTTCAGTTTTGAAACCCACTTAGCTGGAAGAGCAGAGAGGTAGGTCTTCGTTATTGTTGAGAGTGTCATTCTGTTTTTTCTCTGTCATATTCCAGTCACCTCAGTCTCTTCTTCTTTACTCTTTCTTAAAGGGAATGAGGGAGCTGAGATGAGAGAAGGGGGTGACAGAAGATGCTGACAGACACATTTATACTTCAATCAGATGTATTGTTTCAACAGTGACTCACTAGATCAGCATTTGGCAGAGGATTTTAGAAGACATTAGCCTGACATTGTCCCACTTAGCAGCAAAAAATAAGCAGGGTTGACTGTCCATGGAAATGGCTATGTTTGGCGTTTGGTTTAATGACAGAAATACGTAGCTAGCGAAACTAATTCCTTAGCTGGCACCGTAGACGGGGCGGAAATCGTACTCTTATTAAGCAGATAAATGAAATTCAATTTGCACAGTTCAATAAAAAAAGCAAAAACGTCAAAGGCTTTATCTTTTCAGTGTCATTGATCCCATTTCTTGTCATCAGTGTGTGTGTGGTCGGTGGGAGGTGAATAGGAAGGCTGGGTGGGTAAAGGCTGTGTAGCCTTGAAAACTTTCATGCTGACTGAGGTTTCACTGCATCAGACTGCAGCAATAGGACAGGCTCTGGAATTAGATCAAAGGTGCAGGTGCAATGGCTCACTGACTGTCTCACACGGCATAAGCACGCACACACACACTCACGCACGCACGCACATACACACACACACACGTACACTATTGTTCAAAAGTTTGGGATGACTTAGAAATGTCCTTGTTTTTGAAAGAAAAGCAAATGTTTTGTCCATTCAAATAACATCAAATTGATCAGAAATACAGTGTAGACATTGTTAATGTTGTAAATGACTATTGTAGCTGGAAACAGCAGATTTTTATGGTATAACTATATAGGCGTACAGAGGCCCTTTATCAGCAACCATCACTGCTGTGTTCCAACTCACTAGATGAGCATGTTGTGTTAGATAATCCAAGTTTATCATTTTAAAAGGCTAATTGATCATTAGAAAACACTTTTGCAATTATGTTAGCACAGCTGAAAAATTTTGTCCTGATTAAAGAAGCATTAAAACTGTCCAACTTTAGACGAGTTGAGTATCTGGAGCATCAGCATGTGTGGGTTCTATTACACGCTCAAAATGGCCCGAAACAAAGGACTTTCTTCTGAAACTCGTCAGTCTATTCTTGTTCTGAGAAATTAAGGCTATTCCATGCGAGAAATTGCCAAGAAACTGAAGATCTCGTACAACGCTGTATACTACTCTCTTCACAGAACAGCACAAACTGGCCCTAACCAGAATAGAAAGAGTGGGAGGCCCCGGTGCATAACTGAGCAAGAGGACAAGTACATTAGGTGCGGCAGGTAGCCTAGTGGTTAGAGCGTTGGACTAGTAACCGCAAGGTTGCAAGATTGAATCCCTGAGCCGACAAGGTAAAAATCTGTCGTTCTGCTCAAGGCAGTTAACCCCCTGTTCCAAGGCCGTCATTGAAAATAAGAATTTGTTCTTAACTGAGTTGCCTAGTAAAATAACAAACCAATTTTCTTTTTTTTTAAGAGTGTCTAGTTTGAGAAACAGATACCTCACAAGAACTCAACTGACAGCTTCATTAAATAGTACACGCAAAATACCAGTCTCAACGTCAACAGTTGGCGACTCCAGGATGCTGGCCTTCTAGAATGAGTTGCAAAGAAAAAGACATATCTCAGACTGGCCAATAAAAATAAAAGATTAAGATGGGCAAAAGAACAAAGATACTGGACAGAGGAACTCTGCCTAGAAGACCAGTCGCCTCTTCACTGTTGATGTTAAGACTGGTGTTTTGCGGGTACTATTTAATGAAGCAGCCAGTTGAGGACTTGTTAGGAATTATTCAGAGACTGATTGTTTAAAGATGATTATATAGAGCTTGGCTGTGATATAAACCTGCACAGGCTCTAAAGACCACTATTGCCCACCCCTGGAGACCGTTAGTAGTATAGTAATATTTATTGGGATCCACAAGGCAGCGACTACTCTTCCTGGGGTCCAAATAGGAAACAAAACAACAAATAGAACACATAATATACAGTTTTTTTAATCACTTTGGTACTATTTCCACAAGTATGTGGTAAAATGTCACAACTCTTAATACAAAACTCAAAACAGATCATCAAAAAGGCTGTTTTTCAATTTTTTTGCACATTTTCAATTGACTAGGTACAACACACAAAATCACACTTTTTCACTAAACCTAATCAGCATTTCATCTAGAAATAACTTTCATATAAAGTAGTTGCCTTTCACTGATTCTCTTCTCATTAAATACATTTGACCATCACTTAATCCAATTGCACTTAATGGTTAATCACTTAACCGTTTGGTAAACCTATAGATTTTAAACTGGTTTGTCTACTATATACAGATGATTTTGAGAACTAAAGAAATAAAAGGTGTGTTTGTAAAGTATAAACATCTAAATTAAATGTATGATACATGATAACCATACATAATGAATACTCATTTTTGCTAACTGATTTCACATTGTGGTAACCACAATTGGTCACCATATAAAAGGGGTGTGTGAACACCTGCCATTTCTTTCAACACAGAGAAGGATAGACAGCAAGGGAGAGGAAGAAATCAAAGAACTCGTGGACAAGGGGCCTGTCACAGAGGTGGGCATGGGCCCCGTCAAAGAGGTCAAAGAAGGGGCCATGGGCCTCGTCAAAGAGGTCAAAGAGGTGGGCATGGGCCCGTCAAAGAGGTCAAAGAGGAGGCCACGGGCCTCGTCAAAGAGGTCAAAGAGGTGGGTATGGGCCCGTCAAAGAGGTCAAAGAGGAGGCCATGGGCCTCGTCAAAGAGGTCACAGAGGTGGGCATGGGCCCCGTCAAAGAGGTCAAAGAGGAGGCCATGGGCCTCGTCAAAGAGGTGGGCATGGGCCCGTCAAAGAGGTCAAAGAGGTGGGCATGGTCCCCGTCAAAGAGGTGGGCATGGTCCCTGTCAAAGTGGTGGGCATGGGCCCCGTCAAAGAGTTCAAAGAGGTGGGCATGGGCCCCGTCAAAGAGGCGGGCTTGGGTCCCAGCAAACAGGTGGACATCAGAGAGAAGGGGGCAGATGGCAGGGAACTGTTGTGTCTAATGAAGTCCGGGCCATCATCGTTGACCATGTGGTAATCAGAGGCCTTACCATGGCAGAGGCTGCCAGATCACCCCAATCTGAAAAGATCAACTGTCAATTCGATCATGATAATATTGACAGTATACTCTGTTCTACCCTCAGAATTGACAGAAGACCACATGGTGATGGCCGTGGCATGTGCTGACCGACCAGCAGGAGTGGGCAGTGGTGCAATGGTGAGGGCCAGGAATGACATATGGTTGTCCAAAACAAAGCAGGCTATTGAGGAGAACGATGACATCTTTGCCAATGTGGCTTCCATCAGTCTACCAACAATCGCCCGCCTTTTGAAGAGACACCTGGTGCCTTTTGAGAGAAACAGCGACCAGGTGAAACAACTGCAGGCCGAGTATGTTCAGGTACAGCACTTTATACTGTATTACTGTTACTATTTGATGCATATGCTACTTTTGTACTATCACAAGTATATAAAAACTTTAATATAAGATTTACATAAGTATTCAGACCATTTTTCTCAGTACTTTGTTGAAGCACCTTTGGCAGCGATTACAGCCTCAAGTAAAAAATCCTACAATGTGATTTTCTGGAGAAAAAAAAATCACATTTTGTCTGTCATAGTTGAAGTGTACCTATGATGAAAATTACAGGCCTCTCTCATATTTTTAAGTGGGAGAACTTGCACAATTGGTGGCTGACTAAATACTTTTTTGCCCCACTATATATATAAATACATGTTTTATTATATATTTTCCTGTATTATTTCCCGCACACCCTACCACCCCACCCCTAATTGGAGTAAACTAATAAACAATAACACTTAGGCTTCTACTTCCAGCTTATACAAACTATATACATTTTACGGACACAACCTATTTTACAATAGTTATATTTTGTTTGTTTTCAGACCTGGCCTTCCTCTATTTCTGATGTCCATCCAGTTTGATTTATATTTTCCATATATTTTTAACTGCTATTTCACAAAAGTTGTGAACCTATATACATTTTAAAGACACAGTATATTTTACATTTGTTATCTTGTTGTTATTAGTCCCACCCTTCAGCTCCATTCAACCCCTCCCGTTTATCTCTTAACACCATCCATAGTAGATTTCTATTTGCCATATATTTTTCAACCATGCTGTGTTGCTTCACAAAAGTTCTGAACCTTTCTATTCTCATAGTTCATACAGATTGTAAATTAAAGAAAACATTTTTCGATAAAAGTATTATTATATTATTGATCGATTGACTATGACTTTTCAAATCACCCAGTATTGCTATCTGTAGCGTTAGCTCCAGGTAAATGTTGTATTTCTTCAGCCATTCTTGGACCTGTGACCAAAAACAAGCTATGGACAGTACCAAAAAAGATTGGATGCAAGAATTTAGTATAACAATTTAAATTGAACAATTCTAAGTTTTGAATCTGGCATCATTTTGTGTGTCAATTCATAAACCATGTGCCATGGAATTGGTACATCGAAAATCTATTCTCAACTATTTTGCAATCTATATGGCACTGCTGTCAATTATTTGGTCCTTAAATGAAACTGGTATATATTTTTATGTAGCACAATTTCCTTTAATGCAATTTAGGTCTTTAAGACAGACAAGTTCCTTACTTTTCCCCCCTTCCAATTGCCTCTCATTTTTGCGGTAATGCTGCAATTAGTTGGTTGCAATTTTGGGTAGAGCAGACATTTTCATATTTGAATTAGGTGCAAGTGTGACATAACTCCACCAGTCCTATTTATGATATAATTTACAAAGATTAAACTTTTTTAAATTTTTTATTATGTTTGAGTTTAACCACAATATTTGTTATATTATTTATTCTGTCTTTTCTGGTGGATTAAACTGAAATTGCAACCAACTTTCTATGGCTTCTTTAAAGATAACGATATTTTGGCGATAATTTAATTTTCAAATAACCGAAAGTGAGCGATTGTAATCTGAAAAAGGCCATTCTTGAACATGACATTCTCACTAATTTGCTAGAGAACCAGTTCGGATTTAAGTATAACCTTTGTATGACTGACGCCTTTAATGAGAGGTCTAATGCTTAAATATGTAATCATTTCTGCCATTCCGAATTCATATTCATTATATAAATAGGCCCTTTTAATTTTGTCTGACTTGCCATTCCAAATAAAATATAATATTTTTGCTCATGTAATTTAAGGTCGCTAGGTATAGGCAAAACTATAAGCAAATAGGTCAACTGATATAAGAGTTAATCAGTGTTTTTTCTACAAATAGAGAGGTATTTTTCTTTCCATGTTAGCAAAATCTGATCAAGTTTTGCTAACTTTCTAATAAAATGTATTGGAGTGAAATCATTTCTTTCTTTTGGGATATGTATACCGAATATGTCCACATCTCCGTCAGATCATTTTATTGGTAAACTACACAGTAATGTAAAAGCTGTATTTTTAGAGAATCCAATACGTAATATAGTACACTTATCATAATTTGGTTTTAATGCAGAGAGGTTAGAAAAAGTATCTAGATCCTCTACGAGGCTGTGGAGGGATTCTAATTGTGGTTTTAAAAGAAAACATCAATCATCAGTGCACAATGACACCTTTGTTTTTAAGCCATGGATTTCTAATCCCTTAATATTATTATTGGATCTGATTTTAACAGCTAACATTTTGATGGCAATAATAAATATATATGCCGATAGTGGACAACCTTGTTTTACTCCTCTTGACAGTTTACAACTTTCTGATATGTAGTCATTTTTATTATGTTACACCTAGGGTTATTATACATAACTTTAACCAGTTTTATAAGAGATTCCCCAAAATTGAAATATTCCAGGCATTTATATGTATAAACTCGTCGTACTTTATCAAAGGCCTTTTCAAAGTCAGATTTGAATACCAGGCCTGGTTTCCCAGAACTTTCAGTGTTTTATTGTTTACACTTGTCTTATATTGTCTAATGTACATTATGTCCATGTAAAAAACCTGCCTGATTAGGATGAATAATATCCAACACTAACTTTTTAATTCTATGCGCTAAGCATTTAAGCTAGACTTTTTGCATCACAACACTGAAGTGTAAGAAGCCTCCAATTTTTTTATGGATTGGATCTTTATATTTACCACTTGGATCCTGTTTCAGTAATAATGAAATCAGATCTTCTTGTTGAGTGTCCGATAATATACCATTTATATAGGAGTGGTTAAAACATGCTAATAACAGTCCTCTGAGTATATAAAAAAAAAGTTTGGTATACTGTATGCAATCCAGCCCTGGAGTTTTCCCTGACTTAAAGTGTGTAATTTGGCCTTCACATGAGTCTTTCTGTACCGATGTTAATTTTATATTATGATTGTATGAAAAAAATGCATACAATCAGCTATGGTTAGTGGAGATAGAGGAGACTGAAACAAAAACATATGCTTAAAGTACTTTACTTCCTCTTTCAACATATCGTTTGGTGAATCATGGGTGACTTCATCATTTGTAACAAGTTTTAGTAAATTATTTTTGGTAGCATTTCTATGTTGAAGATTAAATAAGAATGTGGTGCATTTTTCCCCATATTCCATCCAGTTCGCTTTATTTTTTAAATAATATATTACACTGGATCTTTCTTGAATAAGTTCCTCCATTTATTTTTGTTTTTTCCTCTAACTTACTCTGAGCCTCTGTGGTACAGTTTTTATTGCTATCTATCTGTACTGTTAGTCCTTGCATTTCCTTTGTTAATATGGACTCTTTTGACCTAAATTGCTTGTGTTTTATAGATGAGTACTGATTGCATGGCCTCTAAAGGCACATTTAAAAGTGTGCCATACAATAATGGGATAGGCTACACCTATGTCATGTTGGAAAAAGTCAGTTATAATTTCTTCTGTCCTAGTTAAAAACAACTTATCATCCAGTAGGCTTAGATTACATTTCTAATATCCTTGCCCACGTGGAAATTCTGTAAGAGAAATATGTATATATGTATGCCAATTATGTGATGGTCCGACCGCATTCTGTCCCCTACCAACACTTTTTTTTTTTACTTTTGGTGCCAGAGAGAATGACATAAGAAAGTAATCAAGCTTGATTGAGCCTCCACCATGTACAGTGGGCCAAAAAGGTATTTAACAGCCACCAATTGTGCAAGTTCTCCCACTTAAAAAGATGAGAGAGGCCTGTAATTTTCATCATAGGTACACTTCAACTATGACAGACAAAATGAGAAGAATAAAATCCAGAAAATCACATTGTAGGATTTTTAATGAATTTATTTGCAAATTATGGTGGAAAATAAGTATTTGGTCAATAACAAAAGTGTCTCTCAATACTTTGTTATATACCCTTTGTTGGCAATGACAGAGGTCAAACGTTTTCTGTAAGTCTTCACAAGGTTTTCACACACTGTTGCTGGTATTTTTGCCCATTCCTCCATGCAGATCTCCTCTAGAGCAGTGATGTTTTGGGGCTGTTGCTGGGCAACACAGACTTTCAACTCCCTACAAAGATTTTCTATGGGGTTGAGATCTGGAGACTGGCTAGGCCACTCCAGGACCTTGAAATGCTTCTTACGAAGCCACTCCTTCGTTGCCCGGGCTGTGTGTTTGGGATCATTGTCATGCTGAAAGACCCAGCCACGTTTCATCTTCAATACCCTTGCTGATGGAAGGAGGTTTTCACTCAAAATCTCACGATACATGGCCCCATTCATTCTTTCCTTTACACAGATCAGTCGTCCTGGTCCCTTTGCAGAAAAACAGCCCCAAAGCATGATGTTTCCACCACCATGCTTCACAGTAGGTATGGTGTTCTTTGGATGCAACTCAGCATTCTTTGTCCTCCAAACACGACGAGTTGGGTTTTTACCAAAAAGTTATATTTTGGTTTCATCTGACCATATGACATTCTCCCAATCTTCTTCTGGATCATCCAAATGCTCTCTAGCAAACTTCAGACGGGCCTGGACATGTACTGGCTTAAGCAGGGGGACACTTCTGGCACTGCAGGATTTGAGTCCCTGGCGGCGTAGTGTGTTACTGATGGTAGGCTTTGTTACTTTGGTCCCAGTTCTCTGCAGGTCATTCACTAGGTCCCCCCGTGTGGTTCTGGGATTTTTGCTCACCGTTCTTGTGATCATTTTGACCCCACGGGGTGAGATCTTGCGTGGAGCCCCATATCGAGGGAGATTATCAGTGGTCTTGTATGTCTTCCATTTCCTAATAATTGCTCCCATAGTTGATTTCTTCAAACCAAGCTGCTTACTTATTGCAGATTCAGTCTTCCCAGCCTGGTGCAGGTCTACAATTTTGATTCTGGTGTTCTTTGACAGCTCTTTGGTCTTGGCCATAGTGGAGTTTGAAGTGTGACTGTTTGAGGTTGTGGACAGGTGTCTTTTATACTGATAACAAGTTCAAACAGGTGCCAGTAATACAGGTAACGAGTGGAGGACAGAGGAGCCTCTTAAAGAAGAAGTTACAGGTCTGTGAGAGCCAGAAATCTTGCTTGTTTGTAGGTGACCAAATACGTATTTTCCACCATAATTTGCAAATAAATTCATTAAAAATCCTACAATGTGATTTTTTTCTCATTTTGTCTGTCATAGTTGAAGTGTACCTATGATGACAATTACAGGCCTCTCTCATCTTTTTAAGTGGGAGAACTTGCACAATTGGTGGCTGACTAAATAGTTTTTTGCCCCTCTGTAACTATAACGTGATATTTACATTGCTACTATGTAAACCTCCAATTTTCCCCATTATTCTACCTGCTAAAACCCCTCCCCATCCCGCGTTATGCTGTCATCCCAGTGACCGGCAGACCACCCCCGACCCCCTGGATCCCATGGCCCTCGAGAGACCAGGACCCATATACAAACTGCTTATCTTAACTTCCATAAATAACAACACATATTTGTAATAGTGTAGGTAGTTTCAATCCCTTTCCCCCACAAACAGCCATAAACTCAGATGCTCAACAGTATCCCAGAGCCCAAATCAAGAAAGGCCTTGATTTACGAATGCATATACAGTTGCAGCTGCATGAGAAGGCATGCAAAATTGAGCAAAAATGGGGAGATTTTATTAAAATTGTCAGGTACCCTGAAACACACGTGGTCCCTCATTGTGACCATATTCCCAAGCATCTCTGAGCAGTCAGACCTTTGATGATTTTGTGCCACGAGGGCCACAATAACATGCCCCCTCTCAGAATGTCAGAGTGTGACCCCCTCCCCATGGGTTACTGCAGCTAGTGTTGCCAGCACTGCCTAGGTGGGGGCACCCCACCAGAATCCCCACCGGCTAGATACAAGGTCGTCAAGGTTCTCATTGGCAGTTTTGAGAATTTCCTTGTATATTATGCTCTCCCATCAGGGGGCTTTGGCTTCACAGGACCAACCCTGCCAGGCAGGCTCAGAATCTTGATGGGGCAGTGCTGCTTTAGTTGGTCGCTGACCACATTCATCTTTCTCATTTGGCTGCATATAGGCTACTTACAGTAGGCCCATAAGACAGATAAGGACTTATCCTTAGTGTAGGGGTCTCTCAGGTGGGTGTCCAGGGTACTGTATAGGGTTGGGGACCATTCCATCATGATAGGACAGTAAATAAATAGATATTAACATTTTATTTTAAAATGTATATTCCATATCTGCACAAAACTGAAAGCTCTCTCTCATAACCCCTACTCACAAACACACATGGGCTCTGGGATTTGCAACCCCTATCATTTTTCACTCACTTAACTCCACACTTTTCCAAACACAAAAAACACACCCCGCCTTCCATCACAATAAATGCGCACATACCCACATACTCTGCTTCTATGTCTTCGGTGTTTTATCTCCTCCATGTTGATTGAGTACTTTTGTGTCCCAGTTCCTTATATTTGAAGATGTATTATTTAGTTAATTATCTTTTCTTCTAATGCTGTCTTAACAATTTATAAAATACTATAAATGGAAAGTCTAAAACAAATTATTTTCCAACATTACCTATCTGGAATGGTATAGTGCAGTTGTAGTTTATTTCCTTAACAATTGTTTTATTTTATTGCTTTTCTATATATATTTTTTATTACAATCCCTACCATGGAGAGTATTGGGTGTTCCATTATTTGACTCCTCTATGGGAACTTTGTAATATTTAGAATAGCCATGGGTAGTCTTTGTGTCTCGGAACATTTGGTTATCAATATACAGTTTATCGACTACGAGAGCTACACATTTCCCTTTCAATCTATTTTCCTTGAAGATTGGATACAGAACTTTGCGCAGTTCTGCAATTTCCTTCGGGAACTGATCATTAAAGCCTATTTCCGTGCAAGTCTTTTACCCAGGTTTTTAACCATTATTTTATCTTTAAAGAAAGCAAATTTGCCAACGATTGGGCGTTCATATCTCTGCCCACGTTTGAGTTTTGATTTTGTCGACAGCTTCGCGTGGTGATCTGCAAGCGTTGTAAGGAGGAACTCCCTAACTACACCCTCAGAAAGTTCTCCTTCTTCCTCTTGGATACCAGTAAGTACCACTTTTTCTCTCATGGATCTAGTCTTTATGTCAAGTAAGGCTTCTCTCAGAAAGAAGTTCTCCTTTTTAAGTTCATAACATCGGTTTCAATCTTATTGACTGTCCCTTTTACTGTAGCTTGTTTGTATCTTTCTCCAATGTCGCAGCTTTTTCATCACTCATCTCGAGGCTTGGCTTCAACTCCTTTATATCCTTACTGACTAATTCAAGTATGCCTAGTTTGTCATTTATCGATTTTAACAGATCGGTTTCCACCCTTACCATTCCCGGTGGTGAAAAGATGAAAACGTCTGTGTCTGTCGAAGAGTTGCGTTTTCTTTTCGGGATTGGTTCTTTTTTTTAAAGTCTCCGTCCTGTTTGGGTGTTGCTTGTTTTCGTAATGTTTGTCGACACACTTCTCTAGCCTTATGATTTGTTTTGTTATCCAGATTGAAGGTTATAACCCATCAGTTTGTGAAGTGTTAATATTTAGTCTAACTTACCGATATTGAATATTTCGTTTTTATCTTGAGGTGATCTACACTGCTGTGTTCAGTCCGCCATCTTTTTCCCTCCAAACATAATTTGCTTCTTCTTGCATTGTTTGCTATTGGATTAACTGGTAGTTAAAATGACTCATTTGAAAATATATAATTATTTTGTTTGGTGATTAAACTAATGTTCTCATTACATTTCACAATAAACATATACTTTGAATCAACGGTTGTGTGGTGAGAGATGTTTACGATCCAAATGAATGCACAATGACAGGTTTTGAAGGAAAGTGTGACCAGTTTGGAGGTCTGTACTAAGAGTTGTGAAAATGTATCACATGTTCCTGCTCGCACAAGCCAAGGCTCGTGCAAGGCCACCCACCTACATGATACAACACATAATAGAGTGTAAATGACAAAATATATCAAAATGGCTGTCTCTCCACAGTCCCTTTGTGTTGTTAGGTGTTTTTTGAATCAGGTTTTTAGCTTGGGTTACCTGGGGTGGCAAAGAGTTCCATATATTCATGGCTCTATTTAAAACTGTGTGACTCCCAGCCTGTGTTCTAGTCCTGGGGCCTGTGAAAAGATCATTTCCTGCATGTCTTGTGTGGTACAGATGAGTGTCTGAACTGTGTGCCAACTGCTTGAACATCAGCACCTTGCACAAAGACCAATAGTGATGCAGTGAGAAATAATTCGTTGGATTTCTCCAAACAGAAGTGGCTTATTTGTGAAGTTATTATATGCACTACAAAGTCTTCCTTTGTGTAACAGTATGTCTTAAGGAGTTCGCTAACAAGTGCACATCAACGCTCCGCTTTGAGCCTTCAAAACCTGGTGAGACAACAACAGCAGTGTCTCTCCAGGCTGCCTTTCATCTCGCTGGGCATTTATACTCCTAACACCCCTCCATCTAGCTTCCAATAGAAGGGTGCACTCTAAATAGCTTATCCTTTCACAAGCAAGGTTCATGAGAGGGTGGAGAAATGCAAAAACTTCAAATCAGGTGAAAAAGTCCGATTTTAGAGTTAAGAACGAGCTTGTTGTCATGACCTTCGGGCATGTTCAAAATGGATTTTCCCACAGAGCATTGCAAAGTGAGTCATTATCATTGGTACTCTAAATAAAACAGAGAGATGGGATGGAAGACGGCAGGTCGTGAGATGACTAGTGAGATGACTCGCACACACACATACACACACGCACCCACACACACACCTGTGTTTCTCATATCTCTATAATATGAACTGACTAAACAAATCATGGACAGGGTAGAGATGAGAAAAGAGACAGAATCTAAGCGCAGTCAATCAGAAAGTAATCTTCCACAGCACGATAGCTATAGTACATGAGATAAAACAATGTTATATTTCTGTGATACAGTACCTCTATCTTACATTTGTAAGTACATGCAATCTCTTTGTAAAACATGCACTGGGCTGGAGAAGTGCACCATCATGCTCTGCAGACAGGTGTCTTTGACCTGTGTTGACATTATCACCTTCCCACTGCAGTCTGCCAGGGAGGCTTAGATGAAAGTCGTATCCCTATCTGATCCAAAATGATAATGTCTTTAAAACATCTGACACGAATCCCTTGATCTAGGTACCTCAGTCATCCATACCTCTACAGCAGGTGGCTGTGGTAGCACTGCTGGCCACTGGGGCAGACATAATCTGCAGAACTAATTGTTACACCAACATAACACTAAAGGGCTATTGTCGGACAGTCTAACAAAAGCAAAGTTGGCCGGTTAGACTGAGTTATCCATTTAACATCCTATATGATATTTACAGTTGACATCGGAAGTTTACATACACCTTAACCAAATACATTCAAACTCAGTTTTTCACAATTCCTGACATTTAATCCTAGTAAATACCCTGTTTTAGGTCAGTTAGGATCACCACTTTATTTTAAGAATGTGAAATGTCAGAATAATAGTAGAGAGAGTGATTTATTTCAGCTTATATTTCTTTCATCACATTCCCAGTGGGTCAGAAGTTTACCTACACTCAATTAGTATTTGGTAGCATTTCCTTTAAATTGTTTAACTCAAGACTAATGTCTTGAGATGTTGCTTCAATATATCCACATAATTTTCCTTCCACGTGATGCCATATATTTTGTGAAGTGCACCAGTCACTCCTGCAGCAAAGCACCTCCACAACATGATGCTTCCACCCCCGTGCTTCACGGTTGGGATGGTTTGCTTTGGCTTGCAAGCCTCCCCCTTTTTCCTCCAAACATAACGATGGTCATTATGGCCAAACAGTTCTGTTTTTGTTTCATCAGACCAGAGGACATTTCTTCAAAATGTACAATCTTTGTCCCCATGTGCAGTTGCAAACCGTAGTCTGGCTTTTTTATGGCGGTTTTGGAGCAGTGGCTTCTTCCTTGCTGAGCGGCCTTTCAGATTAGGTTGGTATAGGACTCGCTTTACTGTGGATATATATACTTTGTACCTGTTTCCTCCAGCATCTTCACAAGGTCCTTTGCTGTTGTTCTGGGATTGATTTGCACATTTCGCACCAAAGTACGTTCATCTCTAGGAGACAGAACTCGTCTCCTTCCTGAGCGGTTTGATGGCTGCGTGGTCCCATGGTGTTTATACTTGCATACTATTGCTTGTACAGATGAACATGGTACCTTCAGGCGTTTGGAAATTGCTCCCAAGGATGAATCAGACTTGTGGAGGTCTACAATATTTTTTCTGAGGTCTTGGCTGATTTATTTGGACTTTCCCATGATGTCAAACAAAGAGGCACTGAGTTTGACGGTAGGCCTTGAAATACATCCACAGGTACACCTCCAATGAACTCAAATGATGTCAATTAGCCTGTCAGAAGCTTCTAAAGCCATGACATAATTTTCTGGAATTTTCCAAGCTGTTTAAAGGCACAGTCGGCTTAGTGTATGTAAACTTCTGAGCTACTGGAATTGTGATACAGTGAATGATAAGTTAAATAATCTGTCTGTAAACAATTGTTGGAAAAATGACTTGTGTCATGCACAAAGTAGATGTCCTAACTGATTTGTCAAAACTATAGTTTGTTAATAAGAAATGTATGGAGTGGTTGAAAAACAAGATTTAATGACACCAACCTAAGAGTATGTAAACTTCAGACTTCAACTGTAGATGTAATTTAGAGCAACATTAATTCATACATATTGTGTATAGTGAGTAAAGGGAAGTTTAGCTGCGACTGAAAGCTCATAACATTAAGGAATTGTTACAGTGAGAGGAATTGTGGTGTAAATTGAAGATTTAACAGGAAAGAGTGAGAGAGGGAGGAGTAGTCCCTTGGGGATCAGGGTGATAATCCTCTTGGTTTCTGTAGTCTTATCTAAAATAGGAACGTTTGCGTGAGAGCATAGGCGAGGAGACTACATACAGTACTGTACCATTCCTTTGCAAAGGATCCCATTCTTTCCCCTCAGGGCACGTGACAGTGTGCGTTTCTGTACGAGGAGACACTGGACATAAGGAGCTAGTTTTCAAGGACAAGACAGAGAGAATTTCATATATGCAATATGTGTCAATAAGCAGATGCTTTGATCCGAAGTACAACCTTGTCATTGCACAATTGCCAACTGAACCACAAAGTTGGCTAATGTTTCGATAATATTTGCTCTGTATGACGTACCCAGAAAGCGAAAGGTCCTGCGCACCAGAGGGTTGAGATAGCAGCAGTCTCCTGTCAGCATGGTCTTCTCCTGACTGTCCAGCTCTTTGGACGAGTATTGTATCAAGAACAGGACGGTCTCTGAGATCATGATCTAGAAAAGAAAGGGGAACAGATAAGACAAACGGATGATAAACAAATGAGTATATTCTTCTAAGTGTTGAATCATGAATCAAATATGGTTTAGTCGGTAAATCCATCCATACCGTAACTCCCAACACACACACGCACACACGCACATACAAACACAACAAAACAGCATCATAATCTCTCTGAGAGACTATGTACACTTCTCAATGGCTGACATTTGCAAGGCACCAGTGGTATTAACAGAAAACATATTGAGGGAGAGGAGGGCTCTACTTAAGGCACTTCTAGTTACTGAGAGATGAGAACACACTTGTTTGTGTGCGTCTGTGTATGTGCTTGGGCGTGCGTGCATGCACGTGTCTTGGTGTGTCTGTGTGTTCGTGTGTGTGTGAGTGCATGTGAGTGTGTTTGTGTGTGTGGTCATTGGGGTTAAAAGGTGAGCAGAAGGTGAATTCCTATTTAAAGCCAGAGCTTGACACAGTACACTTGATTATCAACAGAATTACAACCCAGTGGGTGTTGTCAGTTATACAAAATACCCCTAATTCAACACTGATGATCTAGAGTGGGTGTAATAATATGATTCCAACACTGTTAAAAACAAAAACAGATAGCATGTATGTTTCATTGGTGGAATTTACAGTATAGCTTAAAGGTATAAAGATAATTCCTGTCGATGCCTGGTTCTTCAATCCATGGGTTGGGATGAGAGGTTACTCTAAAAAGGTGATATCCTTGAGCTGTTAACATTTACAGAGGAGTAAAACTGTATAATTATAATCACATTTGCAGTTGCCATTGGTGACAGATGGTGAGGAGGGGAGAGCAGAGAGAGAGAGAGAGAGGGAGAGAAGAGGAAGCCAGAGAGAGGGAGAGAAGAGGAAGCCAGAGAGAGAGAGAAGTAGAAGCTAGAGAGAGAGAGAGAGAGAGAGAGAGAAAGCTAGAGAGAGAGAGAGAGAGAGGGAAGAGGAAGCTAGAGAGAGAGAGAGAGAGAGCAAGCTAGAGAGAGAGAGGGAAGAGGAAGCTAGAGAGAGAGAGAGAGAGAGAGAGAGAGAGAGAGAGAGAGAGAAAGCTAGAGAGAGAGAGGGGGAAGAGGAAGCTAGAGAGAGAGAGAGAGAGAAAGAAAGAAAGAGAGAAGAGGAAGAGAGAGAGAGTGAAGAGGAGGAAGAGAGAGAGAGATATAGAGATCTAAACTCATTAAATACTGTAGATGGTAGGGATATGCATCTTTCCCTTTCAAGATGATTTGATAAGTATCTAGATGCATGGGCTCCAATAGGATACAGGAAAGATACGTTTTAGTTTGAAACGATTTGGTGCAATTCCGTTTGATTAGAGAGTAAATCGATGCGATTTGGTTCAATGCGATACGATACTATTTGAGGCATTAACATTTATTGCATAAACACATACATTTTTCATTCTAAATTCAAATCTATTACTGATGGAGCTCATGAGCTTGGCCTCTCTGAGCTGGATCTGATGTATGATGTATGTCTATGGTATAATTAGGCACCTGAGCTGAGCCATAAGAGAAAATGGGCATCTACCACCCCATTATCTGATTGGGAGGGGGGCAATGTTTGCTTTTTGTCCACCCACTTTTGATCTGAAATCACCCACTATTACATTTCAAATTTTTGCAGATTAAAACTGTTTGAGCTAGTACTCTACCAATATTTGTCAGTGACATTGCTAATGAATATCTAGCACAACTTTGGATTTCACCCCCATCTCAAAATTTAGAGTACAGTTGTGGCCAAAAGTTTTGAGAATGACACAAATGTTAATTTTCACCAAGTCTGCCGCCTCAGTTTGTATGATGGTAATTTGCATATACTCCAGAATGTTATGAAGGCTGATCAGATGAATTGCAATTAATTGCAAAGTCCCTCTTTGCCATGCAAATGAACTGAATCCCCAAAAATGCATGTCCACTGCATTTCAGCCCTGCCACAAAAAGACCAGCTGACATCATGTCAGTGATTCTCCTGTTAACACAGGTGTGAGTGTTGACGAGGACAAGGCTGGAGATCACTCTGTCATGATGATTGAGTTCGAATAACAGACTGGAAGCTTCAAAAGGAGGGTGGTGCTTGGAATCATTGTTCTTCCTCTGTCAACCATGGTTACCTGCAAGGAAACACGTGCCATCATCATTGCTTTGCACAAAAAGGGCTTCATGGGCAAGGATATTGCTGTCAGTAAGATTGCACCTAAATCAACCATCAAGCACTTCAGCGAGAGCGGTTCAATTGTTGTGAAAAAAGCTTCAGGGCACCCAAGAAAGTCCAGCAAGCGCCAGGAACACCTCCTAAATTTGATTCAGCTGTGGGGTCGGGACACCACCAGTACAGAGCTTGCTCAGGAATGGCAGCAGGTAGGTGTGAGTGCATCTGGCCTGGTGGCCTGGTGTCAACAATGGCAGCAAAGAAGCTACTTCTCTCCAGGAAAAACATCAGGGACAGACTGATATTCTTCAAAAGGTACAGGGATTGGACGGCTGGGACTGGGGTAAAGTCATTTTCTCTGATGAACCTTTCCGATTGTTTGGGGCATCCGTAAAAAAGCTTGTTCGGAGAAGACAAGGTGAGAGCTACCATCAGTCCTGTGTCATGCCAAAAGTAAAGCATCCTGAGACCATTCATGTGTGGGGTTGCTTCTCAGCCAAAGTTGTGGGCTCACTCACAATTTTGCCTAAGAATCAGCAGGTATAGCCAGATTATATTTGTGTCTTGCAGGTTTCTTTGGCTAATAAAAGCACAATTTTCAACAGTACATCTGTTATTGATAACCTAGCAAATTACATTGTTTGTCAATCAACAAATAACTAACTAACTATTTTAACCTTACTGTTACGAACCAGCTCGTAACAAAGAGGGAGACAAAGAGATAATGAAATTACAAACATTTTTATTAAATAAAGTCAACTCTACTTCTTTCCCAAGATGGAATAGCAGTCAGACGTCCTTTGTCCTCGTCTTGTGTATATATATATATATATATATATATTTACATATTTTCTTCGCATATCTTTTATATTTTTTTTTTTCAAAAAATCTCAACTTCAAAACACTATCCTGCAACCCGCCTCACCAATTAAAAAAAAAAGATTTACTCACCTCAAATCTGAAATCCACAATAGAAGCTAGCCAGAAGTTAGCCAGAAGCTAGCCAGTTTACTGGCTAATGTTAGTATTCAGCTAACCACGGTTGGTGGTCATCAGCTATCCTTTAGCTCAAAAAGCTATCACCAGTTGTGTACAATGCGACTCATATCACAGCATACCAGACCTATTTCTCTCCATATCCCCGGATTTCTACCGCAAGCTCTGGACATTTACACCTGGATCTTGCAGCTAGCTAGCTGCTATCCGAGTGAATATTGGCTTACGTCGGTCCCGGAGCAAACATGAATTATTCCGGAGCTAGCCAGCTGAAGAGTTCCATCAGCCACTCCTGGGCTACAATCACCTATCCGGACCCTATCACGACTGGACTACCGACGTTATCTGCCCGTGGGAGTTATCCAACTGGCCCCTCCGTCGCGACGTTACCTGAACGCCCATCTGCGGCCCGCTAATTGTTAGCTGTCTTATCGGCTGCTATCTGAATAGGTCTATCGGACAATTTTCTTGGGTCACTATAACTATATCTATTTTGCCAGTTGGATTGGTCCCCTCTACCACACGGAACCCCACAGATCTACCGATAGAAACGCACAAGGTGGCTAAAAATAGACCTCCTCCGTCTTCTGCTAGCTTGCTACCCATGGCCCGGCTATCTTTCTGAATCGCCATGACCCCAACCAACCTCACTACTCACTGGATCACTCTGCTAAGCATGCCTCTCCTTAATGTCAATATGCCTTGTCCATTGCTGTTCTGGTTGGTGTTTATTGGCTTATTTCACTATAGAGCCTCTAGCCCTGCTCATTATACCTTATCCAACCTTTCAGTTACACCACCCACACATGTGATGACATCACCTGGTTTCAATTATGTTTCTAGAGACAACATCTCTCTCATCATCACTCAATGCCTAGGTTTACCTCCACTGTATTCACATCCTACCATACCTTTGTCTGTACATTATACCTTGAAGCTATTTTATCGCCCCCAGAAACCTCCTTTTACTCTCTGTTCCGGACGTCCTAGAAGACCAATTCTCATAGCTTTTAGCCGTACCCTTATCCTACTCCTCCTCTGTTCCTCTGGTGATGTAGAGGTGAATCCAGGCCCTGCAGTCCCTAGCTCCACTCCTATACCCCAGGCGCTCTCTTTTGATGACTTCTGTAACCGTAATAGCCTTGGTTTCATGCATGTTAACATTAGAAGCCTCCTCCCTAAGTTTGTTTTATTCACTGCTTTAGCACACTCTGCCAACCCGGATGTCCTAGCCGTGTCTGAACCCTGGCTTAGGAAGACCACCAAAAACTCTGAAATCTCCATCCCTAACGACAATATTTTCAGACAAGATAGAACGGCCAAAGGGGGCGGTGTTGCAATCTACTGTAGAGAGAGCCTGCAGAGTTCTGTCCTACTATCCAGGTCTGTATCCAAACAATTTGAACGTCTACTTTGAAAAATCCACCTCTCTAAAAACAAGTCTCTCACCGTTGCCGCCTGCTATAGACCACCCTCTGCCCCCAGCTGTGCTCTGGACACCATATGTGAACTGATTGCCCCCCATCTATCTTCAGAGCTCGTGCTGCTAGGTGACCTAAACCGGAACATGCTTAACACCCCAGCTATCCTACAATTTAAGCTTGATGCCCTCAATCTCACACAAATGATCAATGAACCTACCAGGTACCACCCCAAAGCCGCAAACACGGGCACCCTCATAGATATCATCCTAACCAACTTGCCCTCTAAATACACCTCTGCTGTTTACAACCAAGATCTCAGAGATCACTGCATCATTGCCTGCATCCGTAATGGGTCAGGGGTCAAGCGACCTCCACTCATCACTGTCAAACGCTCCCTGAAACACTTCAGCGAGCAGGCCTTTCTAATCTACCTGGCCCGGGTATCCTGGAAGGATATTGACCTCATCCCGTCAGTAGAGGATGCCTGGTTATTTTTTTTAAATGCCTTCCTCACCATCTTAAATAAGCATGCCCCATTCAAGAAATTTAGAACCAGGAACAGATATAGCCCTTGGTTCTGCATTAGCATCGAACAGCCCCCTGTGATATGCAATAACAATATACACAGGCAGTTAGAAAAGCCAAGGCTAGCTTTATCAAGCAGAAATTTGCTTCCTGCAACACAAACTAAAAAAAGTTCTGGTACACCGTAAAGTCCATGGAGAATAAGAACACCTCCCAGCTGCCCACTGCACTGAGGATAGGAAACTCTGTCACCACCGATAAATCCACTATAATTGAGAATTTCAATAAGCATTTCTCTACGGCTGGCCATGCTTTCCATCTGGCTACCCCTACCCCGGTCAACAGCACTGTACCCCCCACAGCAACTCTCCCAAGCCTTCCCCATTTCTCCTTCTCCCAAATCCAGTCAGCTGATGTTCTGAAAGAGCTGCAAAATCTGGACTGTATTTATTTATTTATATATTTTGCTCCTTTGCACCCCGTTATTTCTGTTTCTACTTCGCACATTCTTCCACTGCAAATCTACCGTTCCAGTGTTTTGCTTGCTATATTGTATTTACTTCGCCACCATGGCCTTTTTTTGCCTTTACCTCCCTTATCTCACCTCATTTGCTCACATCGTATATAGACTTATTTTTCTACTGTATTATTGACTGTATGTTTGTTTTACTCCATGTGTAACTCTGTGTTGTTGTATGTGTCTAACTTCTTTGCTTTATCTTGGCCAGGTCGCAATTGTAAATGAGAACTTCTTCTCAACTTGCCTACCTGAAAGGTAAAGGTGAAATAAAAAATAAATGAATAAAATAAAGCCTAATATCGCGCAAGCCATTTAACAAAGATCTGAATCCTGTAGGTGACTCGCAGATGTGCAAGATCAGATATAGGCCTACCTCTCGTTGGTCAGCGCACAAAGTTGCGCACAGCATGCAGTTTGAATAAGCTCAGCATGCAAAATGACGATTAGATCAAAGATTGTCAACACAGTTACATGCTCAGTTTGACACTGAAGGAGAGGACGCATCAGTTGTCACAAAAGATGAGAAGCATTTTCAGAAACGAACTAAGAAAGTAATATGAGCACAACATTTTAGTGAACTGGCGATTCGTAACATTTGAATCGATTTTCTACATTTGGATATATTTTGGGTTCCGCAGACACACATATCTTAAACATTTGAACAGGGGATAAAGGATATCAGTAAATTGTTAGATCCCTAGTAGATGGGTTTGCAGTGTTTGGTTTGCTATCATTGTAGTCCTATTTAAAAATGTATCAATTGGGAACATCACTTTTTAAATAGATATAAATACATTTCCAGTCTGTTTCGGTAGACTTCCAGCCATTGTGCTACTGCTAATTAGCAATGGACCGCAAAACTACACTACCTTCAAACTGCACACAGAGACATAAAAATGGAATCCATGAATTTATCTGACTTTAGGTAAGTAGAAAAAGTGCTTGATTTCAAAATTTTCGCACTGTCCCTTTAAATGTGCAACCTTGTGGCTCCAAAGACCACACACGCATGTTCGCACGCAGACACGCACACACACAGGTTCCCAGGTTGCTGTTTCTGCTTCACTGGCCACACAGATGCAGCAGGTCCTGTCAGGGAGTCCAGGACTGAATGGGCCGCAGGGCCGCCAGGGAGTGAAAGGGTTCAACACCGGAGCTTAGGGTTGTACTGTTTCCCCCCTAGCACAGGTGCTGCTGCCATGAGTGATTTATTTAACACTACTCTGGTGCAGGGAGAGAGTGAGGGAGAGAGGGACAGAGAAAAAGAAAGAAAGAAAGAAAGAAAGGAGGAAAAGCTAAGGTCTGCTGTATCAGGTCCCAGTTGAGAATACAGTGATAAAGAGCCTTCATCCTCCTCCTCCTGCTCCTCCTCTCAGGGGAACAAAACAGCCAAGGGTATTACTGAGGCCTAGCACTACCAGAATCGGTTACATCTAGGTTACACACATTGTACTGCTCTCGAGGCCAACTACGCCACCTAATCAACATTCTTTATGTGCTTCACTGTCTCATGTTTGTTTTTGTTTGCTTCAAAATATCTATTTAAAGGTGTATAGTAAAGAATCTGATTAATGAGGATAGAAAATACTATGCTACAGCAGCATAGCTATTTCATTGACTATACTACACAGTATTATTACTACACTGTAATCCTTGTGACCTGAACTGGTATCAACGAGACCTGGGTTGAAATACATGTATTTGTTATTTAAATAAATGTTTTCTGTGTATTTGAGTCTTTTCAAATTCAAGGCCCAAAACATGTACTTTAACTTGAGTATTTGAATGTTTGTTTTGTAATTATTATTTTTTTTAATTGTATTTGAAAGTATTTTAAAATACTTATTTCAAATACTATTTTCAAATACATAGGTTAAATGCATTGGAGTGTATTTGAGTCAGTGTATTTGAGTGTTTTCAAATACGTTCCAATTTTATTTCCAAATGCATTTTACTATTTAACTATTTGTTTTTTTACAAAGGTTGTCTGAATACTTGTTTTGAAATGTATTGAAAAGTAATTGAAATACCTGAAATAGTATTTGAACCCTGGTCTGATATTAACCACCTTTGGACAGTGGGATAGTTTTATCCAATGGTATTGAATCATTGCTGTCTGTTATCTACATAACAATCTGTCATCATCAAGGCAATAACATCCACTGCCTACAACCGGCATTAAAAAGCACACATGAAGTAAAAATTGTCACATCTTTGAAATAATGTAGAGTTTGGTGTGATCCTAGCATTTATTCTATTTATTCAGTCATGGCAAAAAAATATTGGCACCCTTGCACTTTGTTCAAATAATGCAACATTTCTTCCAGAAAACTGTTGAAATTAAAACATATTTTGGTATCCATGTATGTATGTCTTTGGTTTGCAGTTGAACAAGACAAACAAATCTGAATAATTTACTAAATGTTAGCTTAATCCTTGTTCGAATGGTGTAGAAAGCACTTTCATCAACTGCCACATAGATTCAAGTTGACCTTCAGACGCAAAGTACGACAGTTTCAACTCGCACCATCCGTGGTCAACTCAATGAAAGGGGGTTATACGGTAGGAGACCCTTGGGGGACCCCACTGCTGAGAGAGAGACATAATAAAAACAGACTGCAATTGGCAAAAACACACCGGAACATGAGAAAATAATTCTGGGAGAATGTCCTGTGGACAGACGAGAACAAATTAGAGCTTTTTAGTAAAGCACACCATCTCTATGTTTACAGAAAACAAAATGAAGCTTTCAAAGAAAATGACACCTTCCCTACAGTCAAACATGGAGGTTCCGTGATGTTTTAGGGTTACTTTGCTGCCGCTGACACTGGGTGCCTTGAACGTGTGCATGGCATCATGAAATCAGGAGAATACCAAAGCATTTTGGAGCGCAATGTCAGACCCAGTGTCAGAAATCTGGATCTCCGTTGAAGGTCATGGGTCTTCCAGCAGGACAATGACCCCAAACAAACTTCAAAAAGCACCCAGGAATGATTCAAGATAAAACGCTGGACTGTTCTGAAGTGGCCAGCAATGAGACTAGATTTAAATCCCATTGAAAACTTGTGAAGAGATCTGAAAACAGCAGTTGGGAGAAGGCACCCTTTAAATCTGGGAGAACTGGAGGAGTTCGCACAAGAAGTGTGGTCCAAACTGCCAGTACAGAGGTTCAGGAAGCTCATCGATGGCTATAGGAAGCGCTTGATCACAGTTATTTTGACAAAAGGCTGTGCTACCAAATATTAAGTCTACAATGTCAATAATTTTGTGAATGCCATTTTGATTTATTTTCTGATTAAATGGATATACTAAGTTATGAATTAAAAACAAAGGTTCTGTAATATTAACAGTGAAATAAAGAATTGTGGAGATTAAGTACTTTGGTCAATTTCAACTTGAAAAGATATTTTTGGTCATGACTGTACTTACTGTCCTGTTTATGGCTGTTACGGTGACCGTATTATCGCCACGCGGGCGGTCACGAGTCATGACGGCAGGCGATTCCACGTGATTGTTTAGTCACGGTAATTAGGCCTTTCCAAGCTCTGATGCTGCTGATGGTCATTGGTAGTCTACCAAACTTGCTAACTGCCTGGTACTCCGGATACACGCAGTCAGTCAGGAAAGCTAAGGCCAGCTTCTTCAGGCAGAAGTTTGCATCCTGTAGCTCCAACTCCAAAAAGTTCTGGGACACTGTGAAGTCCATGGAGAACAAGAGCACCTCCTCCCAGCTGCCCACTGCACTGAGGCTAGGTAACACGGTCACCACCGATAAATCCATGATTATCGAAAACTTCAACAAGCATTTCTCAACGGCTGGCCATGCCTTCCGCCTGGCTACTCCAACCTCGGTCAACAGCTCCGCTCCCCCCGCAGCTCCTCGCCCAAGCCTCTCCAGGTTCTCCTTTACCCAAATCCAGATAGCAGATGTTCTGAAAGAGCTGCAAAACCTGGACCCGTATAAATCAGCTGGGCTTGACAATCTGGACCCTCTATTTCTGAAACTATCCGCCTCCATTGTCGCAACCCCTATTACCAGCCTGTTCAACCTCTCTTTCATATCGTCTGAGATCCCCAAGGATTGGAAAGCTGCCGCAGTCATCCCCCTCTTCAAAGGGGGAGACACCCTGGACCCAAACTGTTACAGACCTATATCCATCCTGCCCTGCCTATCTAAGGTCTTCGAAAGCCAGGTCAACAAACAGGTCACTGACCATCTCGAATCCCACCGTACCTTCTCCGCTGTGCAATCTGGTTTCCGAGCCGGTCACGGGTGCACTTCAGCCACACTCAAGGTACTAAACGATATCATAACCGCCATCGATAAAAGACGGTACTGTGCAGCCGTCTTCATCGACCTTGCCAAGGCTTTCGACTCTGTCAATCCCCATATTCTTATCGGCAGACTCAGTAGCCTTGGTTTTACGGATGACTGCCTTGCCTGGTTCACCAATTACTTTGCAGACAGAGTTCAGTGTGTCAAATCGGAGGGCATGCTGTCCGGTCCTCTGGCAGTCTCTATGGGGGTGCCATATCAATGATGTTGCTCTTGCTGCGGGCGATTCCCTGATCCACCTCTACGCAGAAGACACCATTCTATATACTTTCGGCCCGTCATTGGACACTGTGCTATCTAACCTCCAAACGATGCCATACAATGCCATACAACACTCCTTCCGTGGCCTCCAACTGCTCTTAAACGCTAGTAAAACCAAATGCATGCTTTTCAACCGATCGCTGCCTGCACCCGCATGCCCGACTAGCATCACCACCCTGGATGGTTCCGACCTTGAATATGTGGACATCTATAAGTACCTAGGTGTCTGGCTAGACTGCAAACTCTCCTTCCAGACTCATATCAAACATCTCCAATCGAAAATCAAATCAAGAGTCGGCTTTCTATTCCGCAACAAAGCCTCCTTCACTCACGCCGCCAAGCTTACCCTAGTAAAACTGACTATCCTACCGATCCTCGACTTCGGCGATGTCATCTACAAAATTGCTTCCAACACTCTACTCAGCAAACTGGATGCAGTTTATCACAGTGCCATCCGTTTTGTCACTAAAGCACCTTACACCACCCACCACTGCGACTTGTATGCTCTAGTCGGCTGGCCCTCGCTACATATTCGTCGCCAGACCCACTGGCTCCAGGTCATCTACAAGTCCATGCTAGGTAAAGCTCCGCCTTATCTCAGTTCACTGGTCACGATGGCAACACCCATCCGTAGCACGCGCTCCAGCAGGTGTATCTCACTGATCATCCCTAAAGCCAACACCTCATTTGGCCGCCTTTCGTTCCAGTACTCTGCTGCCTGTGACTGGAACGAATTGCAAAAATCGCTGAAGTTGGAGACTTTTATCTCCCTCACCAACTTCAAACATCAGCTATCTGAGCAGCTAACCGATCGCTGCAGCTGTACATAGTCTATTGGTAAATAGCCCACCCGTTTTCACCTACCTCATCCCCATACTGTTTTTATTTATTTACATTTCTGCTCTTTTGCACACCAATATCTCTACCTGTACATGACCATCTGATCATTTATCACTCCAGTGTTAATCTGCAAAATTGTAATTATTCGCCTACCTCCTTATGCCTTTTGCACACATTGTATATAGACTCCCCTTTTTTTCTACTGTGTTATTGACTTGTTAATTGTTTACTCCATGTGTAACTCTGTGTTGTCTGTTCACACTGCTATGCTTTATCTTGGCCAGGTCGCAGTTGCAAATGAGAACTTGTTCTCAACTAGCCTACCTGGTTAAATAAAGGTGAAATGAAAAAATAAAAAAATAAAAAAAACTCTATTGTTCCTCTAATCACTCTGACATCACTGCAAATGTAACCAAACTAGCCTACCTGGTTAAATAAAGGTGAAATGAAAAAATAAAAAAATAAAAAAACTCTATTGTTCCTCTAATCACTCTGACATCACTGCAAATGTAACCAAAAATCTAATCAAACACTTCATGAGAGCCTATGAGCTCATGTTGCGCAACATTTATATAGAATAGGCAATTGCGTGAGAAAACAGAGTGATGGCCTCTATTAAAAAGAGCAGGATCCTATAAGCTTTCTATGGGCTAGGCCTACTATATTTATTTCTCAACTTTCCTAATATTAAGCACATTGCTTCTCTTTACAACAGGAGTATAACCAACCTATCTGGTTGGCATGAAAATGAACCACGTGAAAAGCGTCCTCTGTTCACTATTTAAGGGCATAGAAGACATGTATTTTTTTCCGCGGCCCCTCTTTCGAGACAGGTGCATGATAACGGTCAATTCTAAATCAAAACAAATCTCACACATACAGTGCCTTGCGAAAGTATTCGGCCCCCTTGAACTTTACGACCTTTTGCCACATTTCAGGCTTCAAACATAAAGATATAAAACTGTATTTTTTTGTGAAGAATCAACAACAAGTGGGACACAATCATGAAGTGGAACGACATTTATTGGATATTTCAAACTTTTTTAACAAATCAAAAACTGAAAAATTGGGCGTGCAAAATTATTCAGCCCCTTTACTTTCAGTGCAGCAAACTCTCTCCAGAGGTTCAGTGAGGATCTCTGAATGATCCAATGTTGACCTAAATGACTAATGATGATAAATACAATCCACCTGTGTGTAATCAAGTCTCCGTATAAATGCACCTGCACTGTGATAGTCTCAGAGGTCCGTTAAAAGCGCAGAGAGCATCATGAAGAACAAGGAACACACCAGGCAGGTCCGAGATACTGTTGTGAAGAAGTTTAAAGCCGGATTTGGATACAAAAAGATTTCCCAAGCTTTAAACATCCCAAGGAGCACTGTGCAAGCGATAATATTGAAATGGAAGGAGTATCAGACCACTGCAAATCTACCAAGACCTGGCCGTCCCTCTAAACTTTCAGCTCATACAAGGAGAAGACTGATCAGAGATGCAGCCAAGAGGCCCATGATCACTCTGGATGAACTGCAGAGATCTACAGCTGAGGTGGGAGACTCTGTCCATAGGACAACAATCAGTCGTATATTGCACAAATCTGGCCTTTATGGAAGAGTGGCAAGAAGAAAGCAATTTCTTAAAGATATCCATAAAAAGTGTTGTTTAAAGTTTGCCACAAGCCACCTGGGAGACACACCAAACATGTGGAAGAAGGTGCTCTGGTCAGATGAAACCAAAATTGAACTTTTTGGCAACAATGCAAAACGTTATGTTTGGCGTAAAAGCAACACAGCTCATCACCCTGAACACACCCCATCCCCACTGTCAAACATGGTGGTGGCAGCATCAAATCAAATCAAATCAAATGTTATTTGTCACATACACATGGTTAGCAGATGTTAATGCGAGTGTAGCGAAATGCTTGTGCTTCTAGTTCCGACAATGCAGTGATAACCAACAAGTAATCTAACTAACAATTCTAAAACTACTGTCTTATACACAGTGTAAGGGGATAAAGAATATGTACATAAGGATATATGAGTGAGTGATGGTACAGAGCAGCATACAGTAGATGGTATCGAGTACAGTATATACATATGAGATGAGTATGTAGACAAAGTAAACAAAGTGGCATAGTTAAAGTGGCTAGTGATACATGTATTACATAAGGATGCAGTCGATGATGTAGAGTACAGTATATACGTATGCATATGAGATGAATAATGTAGGGTAAGTAACATTATATAAGGTAGCATTGTTTAAAGTGGCTAGTGATATATTTACATCATTTCCCATCAATTCCCATTATTAAAGTGGCTGGAGTTGGGTCAGTGTCAATGACAGTGTGTTGGCAGCAGCCACTCAATGGTGGCTGTTTAACAGTCTGATAGCCTTGAGATAGAAGCTGTTTTCAGTCTCTCAGTCCCAGCTTTGATGCACCTGTACTGACCTCGCCTTCTGGATGATAGCGGGGTGAACAGGCAGTGGTTCGGGTGGTTGATGTCCTTGATGATCTTTATGGCCTTCCTGTAACATCGGGTGGTGTAGGTGTCCTGGAGGGCAGGTAGTTTGCCCCGGTGATGCGTTGTGCAGACCTCACTACCCTCTGGAGAGCCTTACGGTTGAGGGCGGAGCAGTTGCCGTACCAGGCGGTGATACAGCCCGCCAGGATGCTCTCGATTGTGCATCTGTAGAAGTTTGTGAGTGCTTTTGGTGACAAGCCGAATTTCTTCAGCCTCCTGAGGTTGAAGAGGCGCTGCTGCGCCTTCTTCACGACGCTGTCAGTGTGAGTGGACCAATTCAGTTTGTCTGTGATGTGTATGCCGAGGAACTTAAAACTTGCTACCCTCTCCACTACTGTTCCATCGATGTGGATAGGGGTGTTCCCTCTGCTGTTTCCTGAAGTCCACAATCATCTCCTTAGTTTTGTTGACGTTGAGTGTGAGGTTATTTTCCTGACACCACACTCCGAGGGCCCTCACCTCCTCCCTGTAGGCCGTCTCGTCGTTGTTGGTAATCAAGCCTACCACTGTTGTGTCGTCCGCAAACTTGATGATTGAGTTGGAGGCGTGCGTGGCCACGCAGTCGTGGGTGAACAGGGAGTACAGGAGAGGGCTCAGAACGCACCCTTGTGGGGCCCCCGTGTTGAGGATCAGCGGGGAGGAGATGTTGTTGCCTACCCTCACCACCTGGGGGCGGCCCGTCAGGAAGTCCAGTACCCAGTTGCACAGGGCGGGGTCGAGACCCAGGGTCTCGAGCTTGATGACGAGCTTGGAGGGTACTATGGTTATCATGGTTTGGGCCTGCTTTTCTTCAGCAGGGACAGGGAAGATGGTTAAAATTGATGGGAAGATGGATGGAGCCAAATACAGGACCATTCTGGAAGAAAACCTGATGGAGTCTGCAAAAGACCTGAGACTGGGACGGAGATTTGTCTTCCAACAAGACAATGATCCAAAACATAAAGCAAAATCTACAATGGAATGGTTCAAAAATAAACATATCCAGGTTTTAGAATGGCCAAGTCAAAGTCCAGACCTGAATCCAATCGAGAATCTGTGGAAAGAACTGAAAACTCCTGTTCACAAATGCTCTCCATCCAACCTCACTGAGCTCGAGCTGTTTTGCAAGGAGGAATGGGAAAAAATGTCAGTCTCTCGATGTGCAAAACTGATAGAGACATACCCCAAGCGACTTACAGCTGTAATCGCAGCAAAAGGTGGCGCTACAAAGTATTAACTTAAGGGGGCTGAATAATTTTGCACGCCCAATTTTTCAGTTTTTGATTTGTTAAAAAAGTTTGAAATATCCAATAAATGTCATTCCACTTCATGATTGTGTCCCACTTGTTGTTGATTCTTCACAAACAAATACAGTTTTATATCTTTATGTTTGAAGCCTGAAATGTGGCAAAAGTTCGCAAAGTTCAAGGGGGCCGATTACTTTCGCAAGGCACTGTATATTATTTAATATATGTAAATACAAGATTAAATCAAGAACAGTGACAATATTAGCCTATTACTTGTGAATGATATATTATCACTTGTGAATGATACCCAAATAATAGTCGCACACATCATGTAGCCTAGCCCATAGACACATCACTAGGGATGAGCCCCCTGCCATCCAGAACCTCTATACCAGGCGGGGTCAGAGGAAGGCCTATTGTCAAAGACTCCAGCCACCCAAGTCACAGACTGTTCTCCCTGCTACTGAAATGGAAAGTGGTACCAGAGGGCCAAGTCTGGGACCAAAAGGCTCCCAAACAGCTTCAACCCCCAAGCCATAATACTGCTTAACAGTTAATCAAGTGGCTAGCCTGACTATTTGCATTGACCCCCTTTTAACTTGCACTGGCTGTCTTTCACCGGCTCTATGAACACGCACTGAACTCACACTATAACATATACTCCACTGCCACTCCTACATACACACATACACACACACTACATGCACCACTCACACACACAAAACACACATGCATATTGACGCCACACATACCCTCACACATAGACACACCTTCACACTCTTTCACACTTTCACACTTCCCAAACACTGCTGCTACTCTGTTTATTTTCTATCCTGATTGCCAAGTCACTTTTACCCCTACCTACATGTATATATGACCTCAACTACCTCGTACCCCTGCACATTGACTCGGAACTGGTACTCCTTGCATATAATCTCGTTATTGTTATTTTATTGTGTTACTATTTCCTTTTAAAAAATTGCAAATGTTTCTTAATTTTTAACTCTGCATTGTTGTGAAAGGGCTTGTAAGTAAGCATTTCACAGTAAAGTTTACACCTGTTGTATTCGGCGCATGTTATTTTATTTTATTTCTTTGCTAAGCATTGGAAGCCTGGCCTGACCTGAAAACATCCCTGGTCTTTGTGGGTGAATCTGTACTTGAAATTCACTGCTCGACGGAGGGACCTTACAGATAATTGCATGTGTGGGGTATAGAGATCAGGAAGTCATTATAAAATGAATGTGGAAAAAGTCAAGGGGTGTGAATACTTTCTGAAGGCACTGCACATAACACTTATAACTTATAGGGGACTTAGTATGTAGTACATATACCTGGCTGATAGAACTGAAACCAGACATTATGATGTAGAGCAGCTTATATTCATTTACTGATAATTCTGAGTTAAATTGGCTTCATGCTAAGATATGACACAAACTGCATTGCTCACCCTGTCACAATCACAATACCACTTCTTATTCCATAACCACAGTGCCTATAGCTTAAATTACAGTCAAAAGCAATTCCAGTATGTTACAGTCTCTAAGTAATATGCGGACAGCAGTTAAACTAGTTAGTGTGGCTGTCTGTGTCAGCTTAGACTGACATTACTAAGTTGTTTTATGGCGTTTTGCTCAGCTGGCGTTCTACGTTTTGCTGATGTGATGTGAATGTATTTATTTCCTGGTTGGTGTTCGGCCTGGCCCTGAATCCTGAATCGATACTGTCTTTAACACTATCAAACTGACCCTTGTGCTGTGTGTGTGTGTGTGTGTGTGTGTGTGTGTGTGTGTGTGTGTGCGCGCGCGTGCGCTACCATTGATGTGGAATCCAATACTAACATTGCCTCATGCTGATGCAGAGGTGTATGTACTGTAGTTTAACACACACACACAAACACACACACACAGCTGTGAGCTGAGATGCAGATGGGTAACGGTCACTTTGCTACCCCGTCCCAGTAACATCACTTAGCATCGCATCACCTTGACGTGGGAGCGCGACCGCCACGGCCTAACAGGCCACCCACGGCTCCATCTAGACTTCCTTCTCAGCGCTAACACACACACACACATAAACAAACACACACACACTACTGTTCCCTTAGCGACCTAGGCCATTTGTCCCAGTTTCCCTGTGACTTCTAAAGCCTGTCAGGTCCAGGGTGAAAGGAGAGCAAAATGGTGTTTGTTTAGCCAGTATGACTCAATATGTCTTCATGTAGACCTGAAGTAGTACACCCGGTGTGACCAATTTGTCCATTGTATCCTAATACGTTTGGCACTGAGAGGCTAAGTCACTGGCTGGACGAAGGATATTTGAAGTTGTCCATGCAGTCAGTCAGGCAGTCAGACAGTCAGGCAGGCAGGCTTCGAGGCAGCCATCAGTCCAACTGTATTCCATATTGATGAGCCAGATCCATCACATTGGAGGTTATTAGTGAGGATTATTGAAGTGTTTCATATGAGGAATTTATATATACTCTGAATATTAATACTTTGAAAGTTAGCTAGCTAGCTGTGGGTGTTGTTGCTCCTTGCTCTTGGGCTAAGTCCCCTCCCCCCATCCCTCTCTTTCTCTCTCTCATGACTTTTTAAGCACATCACCACCACACATCACCACCACACAATGATATCTCATAGCCCCGAGCTAAACCATTGTGTGCCATGAAATGCTAATCACATGTTCTTCAACGAAGACGGAGATTTGCATATTGGTCATAAATAAAAGATTGCGGTTGAGATTGAGCGTAAGTTTTTTTTAAACTACAACCAAACCCCAGGGGTTGATAGGACTTGAAGCAGAACGGAATCACTGATCGGCTTTGGAAGAAAAATGAGAATGATTTATTTATTTTCAGTGGCCAACAGCCAACCTACATACCATGATACTCATCAATCCACTCATCAATCCACCATCAAACTGAAATTATGAGCTATGAAGAAGGAGATACCATTGCCCTACATACCAAATACGCGGAACTCAAAGCATTCAATGCGGGCTAAATCAACAACTAGAACAGTAGTACTCTCTTTGAATGAGAAACCTTTGAGCAGATTTTGAGCAGAAATTGCAGAATGTGTCAATCAAGACGGTAGGAATAAGCACAAGGCAGACTGCACTGTATCTCTACCTTACATTACTCATGCTGTCTCGTTAAGTTGTGTGTCAAGAAGCGAGCACTGTTTTAAAGACATTCACCCCCCCCACTCAGCTATGCTCTGCTAACAAACCTCACTACAAATTTCACCACTTCTATTCAAGTGGTGAGAAGTTCTGCGTAAACTGTGTCTGAGATCACTTTTGCAGTGTAGGGAGAATGCAGTATTTATTAGTGGCTGTGCTATCGTGTCTGTAGAAATACAGTATCTTACACTGTGTTGCACCTCTGGACACGTAAGTAGAATAACAAGTACAAGTTGAATTAAAACTTAACTGCAACAGGTCTAGTGCTGCAGACATTTGTTTAATACCATTTGCACTATGTACCATGATGTAGTGTTCCAGGCTAAAGCACGACTGGATTTAAACTTACCCCAGACTTCAATAGCCAATGTGCAGTGTTGGCTAAACTGCAATCAATCACTTTTCTCATCAGTTTATCTGCTGAATGTCATTACATTAGGCACTAACAATGGGTGTGTGTGTGTGTATGCGTGTGTGTGTGTGTGTGTGTGTTGTTTTCTTTTGTTTAGAATCGACCACAATGTTCGTGGTCATGTTTTTTTTTGTCTAATTCAAAAGCGCAAACATTCTCTAATCCCATGTAAAGACATTCATCAAACATGGATTATAAACTCTTAATCGTCACATTCCAATATATGATCCACACACACCATACTCATAAATACTTATAACCTGATTACTTCTAATCTAAACGATAAGAGTATTTACATCTTAATGTGGTTTACATGTCTGGCGATCATCAAACAAATTGATCATTTTAAAACGTTAATATTTTTGGGGGATCTTGATTATGTCAAATGGCAGTGGACCAATTTCTTAATTCAAAAGATCAATTTAAAGGGATATTGTATGTAGGATTATACATGGTAGACGTAACAACTATAGCGCACTGCAACTGTCCTGCTCAATCTATGCTGTGTCCCAAAAGGCAACCTAATCCCTTTGTAGTGTACTGCTTTTTATCCCAAATGGTCCCTGGTCAAAACTAGTGCACTGCATAGGGAATAAGGTGGCAAGAAAGTCTGCAGCATATACAGTTTCAGTGTCTACCTGCTGTACATACCAATTACAATATATAGGCAACCCCACATCTATTAAACTTCAGTACACCTTCTGCCGACCAATCAGAATCCTCTGGTTTTACTTCCACTGTAAATCCAATAAGACATTTCTGAGCAGCACATTTTAAGGAGGCAGTATCTTCTCTGCCAACACTACTTTGTAATAGATCCCCCACACGCACGCACGCACGCACGCGCACACACGCACACACACACACACACACACACACACACACACACACACACTCTATGTGGCAGCAAGAGGTTTTCATCCAGCCTGGGATGGAACTGAATGTGTGAATCTGCTTAGGTCATCATCCGTCTTACAGACACTTTCAGTCAGTTGGCTTAGTGTGTGTGTGTGTGCATCATGAGTATGTGTGTGTACCTGTTACCACAAAATCCCATATTCGGTCAGTGCTATCTCAAATAACGACTAGATTTTCAACATAGAATATATCAAAAAACGTTTTTAGTATAATACAATTGTATATTTTAGATAACCTCAACATAAGTGAGCTGTTTCAGGAATAGGGAACAACCACAGCATTGTAGGCTAGAGGGAATGTCCCCTAAGAGCATCCTGTCAATCAAATACTTGTCATCTGCAGAGGCATGAATGTCATCATGCCTGGAGAACAGTGGCCAGAAACCATATTGGGTTTGGCTTGCAGAAAGAACCATCCTTCTTCATTTTCAACACTTTTCAAATAGAGAAACTTGACACCCAACACCTTATAATCAAGACTTGAGGCGATGCTCTAAAGCATTATTAAACCTTGTTATTAAATAGATGACAAATTGTGATCATTAGCCTGAGACACATTCCTTCATCAAATATCTGGGGTGGTGAGAGTCAAGCATAGGGTGCCATACTTGGGGTGGCAGGTAGCCTAGTGGTTAGAGTGTTGGGTCAGTAACCGAAAGGTCGCTATATCGAATCCCTGAGCTGACAAGGCATGAATCTGTCATACCGCCTGTGAACAAGGTAGTTAACCCACTGTTCCTAGGCCGTAATTGTAAAGAAGAATTTGTTCTTAACTGACTTGCCTAGTTAAATAAAGGTTACTTTTTAAAAATTAGGTATAGTCTACAGAATTATCAAGGTTATACCTGATGTATTAGCCTGCATTCTGCAGTGCTTTGAATGAGAGGGTTTCTGTCATAGAGCCTGCAATATTATCTATGGTTTCTATATTAGGTTCCTGACTGTTCTGGAAGTGTGTGGGATGCAGCATGTGGGTGTTGTTATTTGTCTATGCAAGAAAAGTCAGGTATAGGTGTCAGAAAAAGGAAGAACTCTGTGTACAGTCAGTACTAAGCATGCATATACTGTATAAACATAACTGGACTTTAGCCATAGCCTGACCTATTACTGGAAAATCTACAGTCAGTGGTGTTTTTTAAGAAGAAAGTATCACTAGAACTATATCACCTATTGATTAAAACACTCAAACTCAACTCTGGACCTAGAAGCCAGTTCCACTGTGTTTTTTCATTGTTCCCCTCTAACCAGGGACTGATTTAGACCTGGGACACCAGATGGTGGCAATTCATTATCAGGTAGAACAGAAAACCAACAGGCTCCGGCCTTCGTAAGAGTTGAATACTCCTGGACTAGAACACCCTTGCCATAGACCACAGACCTATGCAGGGTCTAAAATGTCACCCTATTCCCGTGCACCACTTTACACTTGAGCCCTCTGGTCAAAACAAAAGCAGTGCACTATATAGGGAATAGGGTGACATCTGGGGTGCACAATACTGTCTGTAAAAGTGCAGAAGCTCCATGTTGACAGCTTGAATGGAATGAGGACATAATCTCGTTAATGAAACCATAAAATAGAGCAGGACATTGTAATAAAGCCTGTCTGGCATCAAAGACGGCATGGCCCCCAAGGTGGTATAATTGAGCCTAGGGAAACGTTAATCATATGTAGGCACCTAAATCTGTTGGAGTATTATTGCCCCCTATACATGTGTGTTGTGCCACCACTGATGTAAGACTTCTAGCCTTCTGCTGACGTTATAACTCATTTGCATGTTTGATCCAGGCCTTTATGTATCTATGAATTAATCGATCCTGATTTAAAGATACAGAGTACAGTTTCTTGAGGGCCAGTAACATGAAATACCAGTCTGAAGCAACTTGTATAAGCTACAGTAATTGCTTGCTATGGCAAGTCGAGACAGGAATCAATTGCTGTCTGCAAGTGTTGTGATTTATATTCTAAGCACAGTCTATTTTCATCGATTGCATTATGCAAGTTCATTTCCAATAGACAAGCAAATTAAACAATTGTAACTGAAATTAGCCAATGAACGTTAACCTCTGGTATATTTTTTTCTCCGAAAAATGTTAACAGTATAAATCTGGAGCCTATTCAAAAATACCCACATCATAGAAATAGTGAATATAGACAAACTCACCACAAGTGTTGGGACCCCTGCCACGAGCGCATACAGTAGAGCGGGAGGGATCGCGCTGGACTCCTCCGGTCCGAGGTACGGCTTCGCGTAGGCATTGTCATAGCAGAAGAACCCTTGGACGTGCACGTTAAACGTGTCCGTGTACTCGAAGTAGTATGCCAGCATGACCGTCCCCGCCATGATTACCAGCTGAAAATAAAGCATGTTCGTCAAAGGAAGAGAAAGGAACATTTAACAATCCACTTGACTGAGGAGAGAAAGCCCCGCCACCTCTGTTTTCATTCCGCCTTCTTCGCCCCTAGCCTAGCGCAGCAGCTTGACCATAGCACCTGTCAGCCACACATTTCTCCTACTGCCACTAATGCTCGTTACAAGGCATTGCTGAATGGTGATGTTCACAGAGCCGTGTTCTGTCACCCCCGGTTGGTCACTGGAACCGGAATGAACGAGATAGAGATGAAAACGTGTGGATTGGAGGGAGCGCACGCGTGGGTCTCTGTGTTTGTGCGCAGCAGCAGCCGCGCCGCTATTCACCGTGGGCAGCAAATGATGGAAAGAGGAGTGACAACGCACGCCCGTTGCTGCTTTTCATCTCTCCTTTCAGCACCCGCAGTGAATGACTCTGAGCAACTTGTTGGAGCTTTAGATTCGCCTCCAAGTCATCTTCACCGCAGTCAGAGTCGTGCGTCAGCTTTAGTGCCCTTTGGAGAGATACGCACCATTCCTATTCATTTTCATTATGCGAACGCCCGCATGTGTCCTAAAGACTCCAACAACAGAACACAGTAATCAAAGCTGACGTCAACCACATCAGTCTACTCTACACTCTTGTCCATGCAGTCCATATATCTATATTATTGTAATTTTGTTGGAAGTATTTGAAGAGATATGCAAACAACATTCATATTCAATTCGATTTTATGCACGTGTTTTCCAAAGACTCCATCAAATTATTAATCAAAGCTGATGTCAACGACTGTTCTGTTGTTGGAGTCTTTAGGTTCGCATAATGAAAATTAATAGGAATTGGCCAGTGTTGATTTTTTTTTTCAGGAGTTAAATTCACTCTGTAAGATTGAAATTAAGACTCAGTGTTGTAAAATAACCCCCAGTGTTGGTGTTAATAACCAGAGTTATTCCTTTACATTGTGGTTCATAAAACAGTCCCATCAAATCCAAGCCTGTCATTATCATATTTCCCAGCATGCTCTACTGCGGGTTTATTTTTTGGGACTTATTTTCATATCTGTTTTTGCGTGTACATTAGTCAATCAATCAATTTTATGCTACACAAAGATAAAGAGCAAACATGTTTGTAAACTAATCCAATCAGTTAGTTCGATTTATTCCATCCATTACTGAAATGGTTGTTCCAGTTTAAATGGGTTTAGGTAGTCTCCTTTACCAATCTTGAAATTCATTCTGAATGCGGGTTGCGGAATAATACAAATTCCAAAGATTGGATACCCTATCTGGATTCCAATAGGAATTACACATCACATCACTTTGCAATCCAGCATAAAGTGATATGCAGACCTGATGTGGCCGTTAAGACAAGAGTTTCACCGCTGAGTTAGGATAAACTAGGCTAACAAAATCCTTATGATCAGTATGTAATGTATAGTGTATTGTCATAGTTTAATTTTAATTATAAGACTTACCTAGGACCTTTTAAATGAAAGTTTTTAACAACCATGTCTGTGCCACTAACAAATACAGCCATGGGCGGAAACTCCACAATTCACAAAAAAAGTCATCGGAAATATGCAAATTTGGATTTACTCCATAAACCTTTCCATTATGTGAAATACTAATTCGTTCACTCCAGTGTATTGTGAATTTCACACAGCCTGTGTACAGTTTCTATTCTGTATAGGGTTACAGAAACACTGTCGAAATGTTAACATTTTTAAAAGTGTGAAATTCACTCTGTTGAGAGTGGATGCATATACGCACTGCAAAAGTGTTGAAATGAAAACTACAGCGAGTTAGTTTAACAGCGAGTTAGTTTAACACTTCCGATTTTCCTGTGTAGTCAAGACAACATTTTGACCAGTATCATAATGCCGTGGGATGCTGAGAAATCTCTTCTGTCTATTCTATTCTATTCTACAGTCATGGCATATGAGTCAATGAGGACAAACACATCAAACACTTAGACACTCCATCCATGGTTCAAATGGTACCATTCAGTTTGGGTGTAATTACGGAAAGATCTAAGTATCAAAGGTACAGAGATGGAGAGATGTTAAAAGATCCAGTTTAAAGCAGGACTACGACAGATCTGTTCTCTAGCTGTCTGTATTGTCTGGATCAGGGGAGGGAAAGGCTGTGTGCCATGGTGATTATAGTGCCATCAAGGTTAATTTATATCCTTTACCATTAATCAGCCTAACGCAGATTTTACAGTCTCAAAGAAACAGACATTTCTGAATGTGCTCAAACTTTGAGGCTATTTTATGGCTAAGCCTCATGGGCAAAAAATGTGGGGCCAATCTTTCATTTTTATTTACTATTTTTAAAGGGTTTAGCCTTTCCAATATTCACCCATTATTCCAGATGTACCAATGTGCATTACAGATCAGGGGTATTTTTGTCCGAATCAAACTCTCCACGGGAGGCCAGACAATATGTGCCAGGCGATTCACAGTGGCCCATTACTTGAGCCGCATCATCGCACCGCTGCCACGGATCCAATCATGCGGAAGGATCTACAAATCTGTCCAATTACTGATCGGGACAGCACATGTCAGCTCTGAGGCACTGAGGTGTCGTGTTTACGAAAAGCACCATCTGAGGGCCACAGTCCATCTGTCACTCCAGAGATGTGAGTGAAGTGTTTTTGTTCCAATGTTGATTTCCTGCTACGTTGGGAGGTCTAAGGTCACAATAAATCCTGTATAAAATGGGGTAAAGATAGAGTAGGACATTTAGTTGTTAAAAATCCTTAAGAGTCTATTGATGCACCCGTGCGTCAATCTAAGTGACAAAATAAATAAAAATCCCCATTAAAAATCCATCAATGTAAGCTAGATATCATGCTATTTGCATGACCTGCGTCTCAATCCACCGCATCCTTCCGCATCCGAGCTACAGCGATGTTTGTCAGACCATGAGACATCCCGGAAATGGGTCTTCTCACGAAAACATCTGTCGATTCCTAACTATTCAGAACCACTCTATGGAAAGGGGAGACTCTCACGAACACGATGGTGTTCTCCGTTTTGCTCTATGACCCTCACAAGTGTCACTGGACTCATCTGAAGGTAACCTGTACAATCGAATAGAAGTATGGAGGTAGTTTTGTACGGAAGAGTATTAGGTTCAAGTAGTGAGCGACGGGTGGTGGTACTTGGCGTATTATTTTTTGCACGATAGTACTTTAAAAAGTGACAATATTTTGAAAATAAAGTCTAAATTACATTTTGAGAATTAAGTGGCAATATTTCTAGAAAAAAACTGAATATTTAGAGAAAAAAGTCAACATTTTATTTATAGAATAGTCAACATTTTATTTAAAGAATAAAGTCTCAGTTATATTTCAAGATAAACGTAAGGGAAGTGCATGTCTCCCTGACTACCTTCTGCTGTGCACACCCGCCACCGTTGAAATGCCTGCAGTTAGATGACCTGGTGAAACTATGCTACAGAATTGGCTTTAGTAACAAGGAAATTATTTCTCTTTTAGCACATAATAATATTTTCAGAAGGAGGAACCGTGGTTACATACTGTACATAGGTAGAGACGGCCGGGTTGTGTGTGTATGTGTATGCAGGTGTGTGTGTGTGGGCAGTAAAAAGTAGGGACAAAACAAACAAATGGCCATCAATCTAATGATCTAAAACACTCATTCAAACAAGCTTCACTATTCACTCACGCTTATCAATCTAATTATCTAATAACTCACTCGCACACACAACAACACACACACACACAACAACACACACCAAGTTTCCCCTTGGTGTGTGTTTTCCCCCTGGCAATTTCAAACTATAGTCATACACTATTTTAACAACCATGGTGTGTTATGAGCACAAACAAAGGCCACATACTGTAGGTTACATGACCACACCCAATAAAAGGAGAGGAGAGGCAACTCAGGGGAGACTCCTGCATGCGCAAACTAGTAAATCTGAGGCACTTTGATGATATGATTATGATGGTCATAATGCTTCTTCACAGTGTCATTAAGTGTATTTTCTTAGTCGAAGTAAAGTGACACAGGAGGGTCATGATGCTTCTTGACAGTGTCATAAAGTGTATTTTCTACAAGTTGTTTCAAATATAATGAAAAACAAACAGGACTTTAAAGAGTGAATTACAACAGCAACAAAGGACTTAAGAAACAGACTTTCAAATGAAAGGAAACTTCTTGGCAGGGAAAAAACACATTTAAATAAATGTGGGTATTGACACTCTTATGTCCATGTCATAACCAGCCATAAAATAACGCAATATATGTTACAAGAGGTGTAAATATATAGGTCTTGACAGTGTGATGACAATATTATGACAGTTTATGTCAGCTGTAATGACATACTACGACATGGTTATGAACGTGTCATAATGTGTTATGGGTGTCAAGTAAAGTGTTACCGAAAATATTAATGGATGGATTCTCTTTCTTTATAGAAATATAGGTGAGATATTATTAGATAACTATTAGATAAATAATGATAGTCTATATACAGTTGAAGTTGGAAGTTTACATACACTTAGGTTGGAGTCATTAAAACTTGTTTTTCAACCACTACACATATTTCTTGTTAACAAACTATAGTTTTGGCAAGTCAGTTAGGACAACTTTGTGCATGACACAAGTAATTTTTCCAACAATTGTTACAGACAGATTATTTCACTTATAATTCACTGTATCACAATTCCAGTGGGTTTACATACACTAAGTTGACTGTGCCTTTAAACAGCTTGGAAAATTCCAGAAAATGATGTCATGGCTTTAGAAGCTTCTGATAGGCTAACTGATATCATTTGAGTCAATTGGAGGTGTACCTGTGGATGTATTTCAAGGCCTACTTTCAAACTCAGTGCCTCTTTAATTGACATCATGAAAATAAAAATTGTAGACCTCCACAAGTCTGGTTCATCATTGGAAGCAATTTACAAATACCTGAAGGTACCATGTTCATCTGTACAAACAATAGTACGCAAGTATAAACACCATGGGACCACGCAGCGTCATACTGCTCAGGAAGGAGACGCGTTCTGTCTCCTAGAGACTTTGGTGCGAAAAGTGCAAATCAATCCCAGAACAACAGCAAAGGACCTTGTGAAGATGCTGGAGGAAACAGGTATAAAAGTATCTATATCCACAGTAAAAGAAGTCCTATATCGACATAACCTGAAAGGCCGCTCAGCAAGGAAGAAGCCACTGCTCCAAAACCGCCATTAAAAAGCCAGACTACGGTTTAAAACTGCACATTGGGACAAAGATCGTACTTTCTGGAGAAATGTCCTCTAGTCTGATGAAACAAAAATAGAACTGTTTGGTCATAATGACCATCGCTATGTTTGGAGGAAAAAGGGGGAGGCTTGCAAGCCGAAGAACACCATCCCAACCGTGAAGCACAGGGGTGGCAGCATCATGTTGTGGGGGTGCTTTGCTGCAGGAGGAACTGGTGCACTTCACAAAATAGATGGCGTCATGAGGAAGGAAAATTATGTGGATATATTGAAGCAACATCTCAAGACATCAGTCAGGAAGTTAAAGCTTGGTCGCAAATGGATCTTCCAAATGGACAATGACAACAGTCAAAGTATTGGAGTGGCCATCACAAAGCCCTGACCTCAATCCCATAGAACATTTGTGGGCAGAACTGAAAAAGGGTGTGCGAGCAAGGAGGCCTACAAACTTGACTCAGTTACACCAGCTCTGTCAGGAGGAATGGGCCAAAATTCACCCAACTTATTGTGGGAAGCTTGTGCAAGGCTACCCGAAACATTTAACCCAAGTTAAACAATTTAAAGGCAATGCTACCAAATACTAATTGAGTGTATGTAAACTTCTGACCCACTGGGAATGTGATGAAAGAAATAAAAGCTGAAATACATCCTTCTCTTGTCACGTTCTGACCTTAGTTCCTTTGTTATGTCTTTGTTTTAGTATGGTCAGTGTGTGAGTTGGGTGGGTTTGTCTATGTTCCGTTTTCTATGTTGTGTTTTGCGTTTGGCCGAGTATGGTTCTCAATCAGAGGCAGGTGTCGTTAGTTGTCTCTGATTGAGAATCATACTTAGGTAGCCTTTTCCCACTTGTGTTTCGTTGGTGTTTATTTTCTGTGTCTGTGTGTTCCACACGGAACTGTTTCGGTTGGTTCTTTCACGTGTCGTTTATTGTTTTGTTTCAGTGTTCGCTTGTTTTAATAAAGAGCATGAACACGTACCACGCTGCGCATTGGTCCTCCAATCCTTACTACTCCTCCTCATCGGAGGAGGACAGCCGTTACAGAAACACCCACCACCAAAGGACCAAGCAGCGTGGTAACGGGCAGCAGCAGCGATCTCAGGACTCCTGGACATGGGAGGAGATTCTGGACGGCAAGGGACCCTGGGCACAGGCTGGAGAATATCGCCGCCCCAAGGCTGAGCTGGAGGCAGCGAAAGCTGAGAGGCGGTGGTATGAGGAGGCAGCACGGCAGCCCGGCTGGAAACCCGAGAGGCAGCCCCAAAAATGTATTGGGGGGGGGCACACGTGGAGTGTGGCAAAGTCAGGTAGGAGACCTGCGCCAGCTCCCCTGGCTTACCGTGGCGAGAGATGGACCGGGCAGGCACCGTGTTATGCCGTGAGGTGCACGGTGTCCCCAGTGCGCAGGCAATGCCCGGTGCGGTACATAGCAGCGCCTCGTATCGGCCGGGCTAGGTTGGGCATCGAGCCAGGTGCCATGAAGCCGGCTCAGCGCATCTGGTCTCCAGTGCGTCTCTTCGGGCCGGGGTACATGGCACCAGCCCTACGCATGGTGTCCCCAGTTCGCGAGCACAACCCAGTGCGGGCTATTCCACCTCGCCGCACTAGCCTGGCTACGGGGAGCATTCAGCCAGGTAGGGTTGGGCAAGCTCGGTGCTCGAGACCTCCAGTGCCCCTTCACGGTCCGGTCTATCCGGAGCCACCTCCACGCACCAGCCCTCCGGTGGCAGCCCCCCACACCAGGCTGCCAGAGCCGTCCGTCAGCCAGGAGCTGCCGGAATCGCCCGTCACTCCGGTGCTGCCGGAGTCTCCCGCCTGTCCGGTGCTGCCAGAATCTCCTGTCCATTCGGGACCCATTGCTAGGGTGTGAGTTGGGTGGGTTTGTCTATGTTCCGTTTTCTATGTTGTGTTTTGCATTTGGCCTGGTATGGTTCTCAATTAGAGGCAGGTGTCGTTAGTTGTCTCTGATTGAGAATCACACTTAGGTAGCCTTTTCCCACTTGTGTTTCGTGGGTGTTTATTTTTTGTGTCTGTGTGTTCCACACGGAACTGTTTCAGTTGGTTATTTCACGTGTTTATTGTTTGGTTTCAGTGTTCGCTTGTTTTAATAAAGAGCATGAACACGTACAACGCTGCGCATTGGTCCTCCGATCCTTACTACTCTTCCATCGGAGGAGGACAGCCGTTACATCTCTCTACTATTATTCTGACATTTCAAATTCTTAAAATAAAGTGGTGATCCTAACTGACCTAAAACAGGGAATTTTGACTAGAATTACATGTCAGGAATTGTGAAAAACGGAGTTTAGAAGTATTTGGCTAAGGTGTATGTAAACTTACGACTTCAATTGTAGGCTATAAATAAATAATCACTGATCTGGCATGACTTGGTTGATAGCCTAGAGTAATACTGTATCTCCTTTCACAATCCATCTATTGGTGATGTCTTCAAGGATAGGTGGAATGAAGGATGCATAGGTTATCCCACATCAGGGGCATCGTCTTCATCATAGGCAATTTGTCTCAGCTACACCGCTAACAAAGGCTACCACTTATGCACCTTATAGAGGCTAGAGGCTAGACCGGTTGGCTGTTAGGTTATAGTAATGGAAGGTTGCCTCCCGAATGGCTCAGCAGTCTAAGGCACTAAGGCGCCAATGCAACCTGGGGTTCGATCCCGTGACCGGGAGCCCCATAGGGCGGCGCGCAATTGGCTCAGCGTTGTCCGGGTCAGGGAAGGGTTTGGCCAGGGTGATTTCCTTGGCTCATCTCGCTCTAGCGACTCCTTGTGGCGGTCAGGTCCACAATTATTACGTGCCAAAAGAGAAAGGATTTCCTTGTTACTAAAGACAATTCTAAAGTATAATTTCACCAGGTCATCTAACTGCAGGCATTTCAACTGTGGCGCACACTGTGACAGTTAACCAAATCATCTAACTGCAGACATTTCAACGATGGTGCGTATAGCGACAGTTAACCAAATCCCCTACTTTAATCTAGAAATATAACTGCCACATTATATCAAAATATTTCTACTTTATTCTCCAAATATTGCCACTTTTTAAAAGTGCTATCCTGCAAAAAATAATATTCCAAGTACCACAACCCATCGCTGTTACATTTTCTTCCTTTCACTTCTCATCATAGTTTTGTGCCAAGAAAAATAAGGGGTTAAAATACAGTGGGGCAAAAAAGTATTTAGTCAGCCACCAATTGTGCAAGTTCTCCCACTTAAAAATACGAGAGAGGCCTGTAATTTTTAATGAATTTATTTGCAAATTATGGTGGAAAATAAGTATTTGGTCAATAACAAAAGTTTATCTCAATACTTTGTTATATACCCTTTGTTGGCAATGGCAAAGGTCAAACGTTTTCTGTAAGTCTTCACAAGGTTTTCACACACTGTTGCTGGTATTTTGGCCCATTCCTCCATGCAGATCTCCTCTAGAGCAGTGATGTTTTGGGGCTGTTGCTGGGCAACACGGACTTTCAACTCCCTCCAAAGATTTTCTATGGGGTTGAGATCTGGAGACTGGCTAGGCCACTCCAGGACCTTGAAATGCTTCTTACGAAGCCACTCCTTCGTTGCCCGGGGGGGGGGATTGTTTGGGATAATTTTCATGCTGAAAGACCCAGCCACGTTTCATCTTCAATGCCCTTGCTGATGGTAGTCTTTGTTACTTTGGTCCCAGCTCTCTACAGGTCATTCACTAGGTCCCCCCGTGTGGTTCTGGGATTTTTGCTCACCGTTCTTGTGATCATTTTGACCCCACGCCGTGAGATCTTGCGTGGAGCCCCAGATCGAGGGAGATTATCAGTGGTCTTGTATGTCTTCCATTTCCTAATAATTGCTCCCACAGTTGATTTCTTCAAACCAAGCTGCTTACCTATTGCAGATTCAGTCTTCCCAGCCTGGTGCAGGTCTACAATTTTGTTTCGGGTGTCCTTTGACTGTTTGAGGTTGTGGACAGGTGTCTTTTATACTGATAACAAGTTTCAACAGGTGCCATTAATACAGGTAACGAGTGGAGGACAGAGGAGCCTCTTAAAGAAGAAGTTACAGGTCTGTGAGAGCCAGAAATCTTGCTTGTAGGTGACCAAATACTGATTTTCCACCATAATTTGCAAATAAATTCATAAAAGATCCTACAATGTGATTTTCTGGATTTTTTTTCTCAATTTATCTGTCATAGTTGAAGTGTACCTATGATGGAAATTACAGGCCTCTCTCATCTTTTTAAGTGGGAGAACATGCACAATTGGTGGCTGACTAAATACTTTTTTGCCCCACTGTATATGTCCGAAAAAACGACAATATTTTCTGAGCTTTCTTATAACTCCTAGATATAGGACAGACACTTCAAAACCTTATTCCTGATGATGTTTTGCCATTTATGAATGTGTTATTCCATGCGTTTCTCTGGGCTATAACAGTAAAAGGCTAATTAAATACAAATTCAATGGCTGAGACTTTTTGAGGTTTTAAGCCTCATGATTTTAACACTATTTTCAGATGACATATTACTGTATTATTACCTGTTTGTTAGTTTGTTTGTTTATTTGTTGTAATGTATTCTAATATATTCCACTGTTCATAAGCAGGAACTAAATCGATAGTGTTCATCTCTCACAGACATCCAGCTGTTGGAATTACATTAACCCTGTAAAACAGCAATTCATTACAGTGTGTGTGTGTGTGTGTGTGCGTTTGTGTCTGTGTGTGTGTTCATCTGACTAATTTGGCTTCCACAGCCATGGCACCTGTCAGCATCCGTTAAGGATGTGGCAGAACTAATGATAAGTACCACGCAGCTGTCTGTCTGTCGTTTGCATTATTGGGCCTGTCATGCTATACAGTAAGTTTGGGTCTCTGTCTGTTACTCACACTGTGATTCCAAGCAGACACCTGGAGAGAAAGGTATCTGATTCCATAACCTGAGGATAGTCAATTGACATCACTGACTGCTCTCCACAGGGCTCTGGTCAAAAGTAGTGCACTATATAGGGAATAGGGTACCATTTGGGACTCTGTGCGCTTATTGAAAGAAACCCTACGACTCAGAGACCATCCAGATAAGTTCCTTATCACAATGATTTATAAACCTCTGAATGCTGTGTAGCTGTAACTGTGTAACGACTGCCTTTGCAAAAAATAGTTACTATCATTTTTGTTTGAAGAATCTGATGGACTGTCACTGCATACAACATGATGCAGAATTGAATATCAAAGGAAATGGCTCTCTGTTATGGGCTCCATTCTGTCCCATCTCCCCTACGTGGGGGCTAACTGGGTATCAACTCGTATACGCCAGGGCCAGTTAATAAGCTGTGTGTGTGTGTGTGTGTGTGTGTGTGTGTGTGTGTGTGTGTGTGTGTGTGTGTGTGTGTGCGTGCGTGGGTGTGTGCTACAGAAACTTCCCCAATGTTCCAATAGAAACGGGACTAAATTAAAACATGAAAGATTTGACAAAATCTGGCTGTATCCAGGATGAGACTCCCCTCTGAGTCTCTCTGGTTCCTCTCGAGGTTTCTTCTCGACAAAAAAGAGAGGAAGAAAAGAAAACTCATCAAAACACATTCAACTTTCAATCTTATCTTACTGAAAATGCCTCTGAGATTCTGGTACCGAAACATATTTCATAAATATGGATCATGTTTTGTCCATGACACATGCAAAATACTTACATTATGTTTCTCTGAAGAGGAATGGGCATCAATTATAAATTACTATTACAAAAATACAACTACAAAATACACTAAAGACCAATGTATCTAAGTAAAATAAAACATAATTTTGCAAAGTATTGTATTTAATTAAAATACATGTATTTTGTATTTTAAAATACAAAAATACATTTGCAAGTAGCCGGCCGAACAGCAACATCATTCTCAGTAACGGTTACAGAAACATCTTACTTGCTATGACTGTAATATGTTGTTGATTATCTACCTTAGTTGAATGCGCTGTCACTCTGGAGTGTCTGTTAAATGACCAAAATGTTCATGCAAACACTGAGCGTACAACAGTATAAACACCTTAAATCCACTTCAATCAGTGTAGATTAGACAGGTTAGATTTTTAAACCTTGAGACAATTGAGACATGGATTGTGTATGTGTGCCATTGAGAGGGTCAGTAAAGACAAAAGACAAAGGGGCAAGACAAAGGATTTAGGTGCTTTTGCTCAGGGTATGGTAGTACTGTAGTTGCCAGGCGCACCGGTTTGAGTGTGTCAAGAACTGCAACGCTGCTGGATTTTTCCCACTCAACAGTTTCCCGTGTGTATCAAGAATGGTCCACCACCCAAAGGACATCCAGCCAACTTGACACAACTGTGGCAAGCATTGGAGTCAACATGGGCCAACATTCCTGTGGAAAGCTTTAGACACCTTGTTGTCCATGTCCCAACAAATTGAGGCTGTTTTGAGGGCAAAGGGGGTACATCTCAATATTAGGAACGTGTTCCTAATGTTTTGTACACTCAGTATATGTGAAAGTGAACAACTGCAAAGCACACTGGGTACTGTCATTGGCCTTGTTTTGGGGTGGAGCTCATTTAAGTAAAACTCAGCATGCTTTGCAATTGTTTAGTTTGTTTTGTTCATTTAGTAGACGGTCTTATCGAATCAAATCATCAAATACATTTGATTTGATCTTTTATAAAGAATACAACAAATACAAATAACAACATCATACAAACGTCACAGCTGCTCAGACCCACACAACCCCATCTCTAGCGCCCGCTTCACATTCCGCCACATGGCCTGAAACTAAACAATTTTGTTTCTCTTTGTAGCCCATGCACTTTCAATATTTCAATAATAAATCATTAGATTTTTCCATTGTGTTAATGATGGCGGCTTGATTGATTTCCATGTTTTTAGTATATGTTTTTTCAAGATGAGTGATGAGAAGAGAATCGTTCAGCCCATTGGATATCTCACTACACCCCCATATACCTTGTCTTTAAATATGCAAATAAAATATTTGTCACATGCTTCGTAAACAAGAGGTGTAGTCGTGGCCAAAAGTTTCGAGAATGACACAAATATACATTTTCACAAAGTTTGCTGCTTCAGTGTCTTTAGATATTTTTGTCCTATGTTACTGTGGAATACTGAAGTATAATTTTAGGCATTTCACAAGTGTCAAAGGCTTTTATTGACAATTACATGAAGTTGATGCAGAGTCAATATTTGCAGTGTTGACCCTTCTTTTCAAGACCTCTGCAATCCGCCCTGGCATGCTGTCAATTAACTTCTGGGCCACATCCTGACTGATGGTAGCCCATTCTTGCATAATCAATGCTTAGAGTTTGTCAGAATTTGTGGGTTTCAATGGTCGGGGAGTTTTCTGGCCATGGACCCAAAATATCGATGTTCACTTTTACCTTATGGCAAGGTTCTCCATCATGCTGGAAAAGGCATTGTTCATCACCAAACTGTTCCTGGACGGTTGGGAGAGGTTGCTCTCGGAGGATGCGTTGGTACCATTCTTTATTCATCGCTGTGTTCTTAGGCAAAATTGTGAGTGAGCCCACTCCCTTGGCTGAGAAGCAACCCCACACATGAAAGGTCTCAGGATGCTTTACTGTTGGCATGACACAGGACTGATGGTAGCGCTAACCTTGTCTTCTCCGGACAAGCTTTTTTCCAGATGCCCCAAACAATCGGAAAGGGGATTCATCAGAGAAAATGACCCAGTCCTCAGCAGTCCAATCCCTGTACCCTTTGCAGAATTTCAGTCTGCCCCTGATGTTTTTCCTGGAGAGAAGTGGCTTCTTTGCTGCCCTTCTTGACACCAGGCCATCCTTCAAAAGTCTTCACCTCACTGTTCGTGCAGATGCACTCACACCTGCCTGCTGCCATTCCTGAGCAAGCTTTGAACTGGTGGTGCCCCGATCCCGCAGCTGAATCAACTTTAGGAGACGGCGCTCGCCGGACTTTCTTGGGCGCCCAGAATGCTTCTTCACAACAATTGAACCGCTCTCCTTGAAGTTCTTGATGATCCGATAAATGGTTGATTTAGGTGAAATCTTACTGGCAGCAATATCCTTGCCTGTGAAGCCCTTTTTGTGCAAAGCAATGATGAAAGCACATGTTTCCTTCCAGGTAACCATGGTTGACACAAGAAGAACAATGATTCCAAGAACCACCCTCCTTTTGAAGCTTCCAGTCTGTTATTCGAACTCAATCAGCATGACAGAGTGATCTCCAGCCTTGTCCTCATCAACACTCACACCTGTGTTAACGAGAGAATCACTGACATGATATCAGCTGGTCCTTTTGTGGCAGGGCTGAAATGCAGTGGAAATGTTTTGGGGGGGGATTCAGTTCATTTGCATGGCAAAGAGGGACTTTCCAATTAATTGCAATTCATCTGATCACTCTTCATAACATTCTGGAGTATATGCAAATTGCCATCATACAAACTATGGCAGCAGACTTTGTGAACATTTATATTTGTGTCATTCTCAAAACTTTTGGCCACGACTGTAGACTAACAGTGAAATGCTTACTGCATTCCCAACAATGCAGAGACACAAAATATATAAATAATAACACAAGGAATAAATACACAATGGTTAACAATAACTCGGTTATATACACAGGGTACCAGTACCTAGTTGATGTGCTGGGGTACGAGTTAATGGAGGTAGATACTGTATGTACATACAGTATAGTTAGGGATAAAGTGACTGGGAAACAGGATAGATAATAAAAAGTAGCAGAAAAAAAGCTAGTGGAAAAAGGGTCAATGCAGATGGTCCTAATGAATGAACTATTTATCAGTCTTATGGCTTGGGGGTTTAAGCTGTTCAGGGTCCTGTTGGTTCACACCATAGTGCCACTAGACTTTTGATAGCAATACAGTGTGAACGGGGCCGCTATAAAGAAATGGTATAGAAAATACTCAGAAGTCATTCAAATACGTATTTTAAATACATGTAACAGAGATACTTCCCATCTCTGCTCTGAAGTACAATGCCCAAAGATGTACAATTACCATGACATTATTACTGTATTATACAGAACTTAGAATTCAAGAACGCCTAAACTACAGGGTGCATTGTTTTCCTTCAAATGCACGTTGACTTCTTCAACAACATAGCCAACTATATACTTCATGTAAGTAAATCGGGAAGGTTCAAAATAGACTGTAGCTAAACACATCTATAACTTCAGATATCCCGAGGCAGACAGTCTATCCACCATGCCGTTTACTGTTCAGCATATATTTGATTTCATCACCGCATCTGAATAAACACCACTTATAAGAAGGCGAAGCAACGGAGGACAACTTCAAAGTTGCACGCTTCAAGCAATGGAGGCTTATCTGCCGTGCCACACTTCAAAAGAAATGCATAACACTGTCTTTAACACAACTTAGAAGATATGAAGGGATCCTGTTAGCTATTTTATTTAATGTAAATATTAGTGGCAGCCAGGCTGAGGAATAGTGAAACCAAGAAGCATTGGGAGATATGGAAAAGGTCCATGCTCTCCTGTTGTCACTGTAATGGGAGTCAGAGGCAGTTTGACACCTGAATCTGTAATGTGACTGCTGTGAATTAATAAACATGTGGTGGTGCCTCTTTCTGTGATGACTGTTATCATTAGTGTTGCCTGTGAATCTTAATGAGCTAAACTAGGGTAAATATACTGTGAAATTTGGCACTCATATATTATTAGAAGTACTCTGTCACTAGTTGATAACAACTGCTTCCTTTATGGCAAATAACCAACATGTCTGTTTGTTGCATTTACAGTTTTCACAGTCTATTTTGTGTGATCATGCAACATAGAACTGTATATGTACAGTATAGTGGTTGATACCAATCTGGTTGTGTTAGCAAAACTACCACCTAAACAGCACATACTGTGTTATTTAATTGAATAAACGGCCATTCATTCTTTACACAATATATTACTTATGTGACATGGTAAAGGAGAAGAATGTCAAGTGTCTTGGTTTAGATTGTAAACATACTGTATTAGGTATCTCTCCCCTGGTCTCTATTGCTATTTCTATCTCTATCTCTGTCTTGGTATAGACACTGTATCTCTCTTCTGTAGTCTACTGTATTTATATTACTATCTCTATCTTGGTGTAGACATCGCTGGTGTAGCAGGGATTCTTTCTAGGGACTGATAGATACTGTAAGAAGATAATTACTAAGTAGATCAAGCTCATCGAGACTCATCCCTGGGGTCATTAACTGTGTAATTAATAATACATGCAAATATGTTGAACGCTCCAAGCTAACTTATTTTCTCTCTGCCTGTTTACGTACACTTTGGCGTCTCCTTCCCTTGTGCAAAGCTTAATTCTGTGAAAACTTAGAACATGGGAGAACTCACATGGAACAGCTCTAAGAATGTAGAAATTATACCAGACATTCTACTTGTTGTCTCAACAGGAAAGGGTTTCAGATTGTTACAGATTCCAATCATGAGTACAATCTCTACCACTGCGGATCTTGATTCTGTCTACCTTAAGCCATTATTACCAAGATCAAACAACCTTCCTTCGACAATCACATCCATAATAGGTATTGCAATAGACATGTCCTTTATTGGACACAATTGTGTTTCGGCAGCAGTTCAAATTTGTTCTGCAGAATCTCCAAGAATAAACAATTATCGTACATGATAAGATTATGTATTGCCTTTATCTTGGAGGTGCAATATCTTACCCAAAATGGTGGGATTTTGCAAAGCGAAAACTAGTTGTGACCACCATTGTGGTGTAGGACCTTTCTGCTCTTTTCCTCTGCATTAACACCCACCACCAACCACTCCGTGCAGGAAATGTCACCTACAGAGAACTTTCATTACCACAAAGGTACAACGTACAATTGGAGAAAGACTGATGCAGTCTTTGTTGGGTGATTCTATAGTTATGTGAATGGGATGGTAAAGTTACATCAAGTTAAACATGATGAAGTTACATAAGAAAAGCAGTTGTTGCTATGTATTTTCCTATTCAAAAACAAATTGCCTACAGTGCATTCAGAAAGTATTCAGACCCCTTTACTTTTCCAACATTTTGTTATGTTACAATCTTTTTCTAAAATTGTTTAAACAATTTTCCCCCACATCAATCTAGACACAATACCCCATAATGACAAAGCAAAACAGGTTTTTAGATTTTTTTATACTGAAATATCACATTTACATAAATATTCAGACCCTTTACTCAGTCCTTTGTTGATGGAGCTTTGGCAGTGATTACAGCCTTGAGTTTTCTTGGGTATGAGGCTACAAGCTTGGCACACCTGTATTTGGGGAGTTTCTCCCATTCCTCTCTGCAGATCCTCTCAAGCTCTGTCAGGTTGAATAGCTGCTGCACAGCTATTTTCAGGTCTCTCCAGAGATGTTAGATTGGGTTCAAGTCTGGGCTCTGGCTGGGCCACTCAAGGACATTCAGAGACTTATCCCGAAGCCACTCCAGCGTTGTCTTGACTGTGCTTAGGGTCATTGTCCTATTAGGAGGTGAACCTTCGCCCCATTCTGAGGTCCTGAGCGCTCCAGAGCAGGACATCCCCACAGCATGATGCTGCCACCACCACGCTTCACCGTAGGGATGGTGCCAGTTTTCCTCCAGATGTGACGCTTGGCATTCAGGCCAAAGAGTTCAATCTTAGTTTCATCAGACCAGAGAATCATGTTTCTCATGGTTTGATAGTCTATAGGTGCTGTTTGGCAAACTCCAAGCGAGCTGTCATGTGACATTTATTGAGGAGTTGCTTCCGTCTGCCCCCTCTACCATAAAGGCCTAATTGGTGGAGTGCTGCAGAGATGGTTGTCCTTCTGGAAGTTTCTCCCATCTCCACAGAGGAACTCATGTTCTTGGTCACCTCCCTGAGTAAGGCCCTTCTCCCCCGATTGCTGAGTTTGGCCGGGTGGCCAGCTCTAGGAAGATTCTTGGTGGTTCCAAACTTTTTCCATTTAAGAATGATGGAGGTCACTGTGTTCTTGGGGACATTTATTGCTACATAAAATGTTTTGGTACCCTTCTCCAGATCTGACCTTAGTTCCTTTTTTATGTCTTTGTGTTAGTTTGGTCAGGGCGTGAGTTGGGGTGGGTAGTCTATGTTCTTTTTTCTATGTTGTATTTCTGTGTTTGGCCTGGTATGGTTCTCAATCAGAAGCAGCTGTCGATCGTTGTCTCTGATTGAGAATCATACTTAGGTAGCATGTTCTCCCCATTTTGGTTGTGGGTGATTGTTTTCTGTTTTGTGCGTATTCCTTACAGAACTGTTTCGTTTTCGCTCTTTATTATTTTTGTCATTTCAGTGTTCAGTTTATTTTGTTTATTAAAATGAACAATTACCACGCTGCACCTTGGTCCTCTTCTCCTTCACAAGACGAAAACCGTTACAGTGCCTCAACACAATCCTATCTTGGAGCTCTGTGGACAATTCATTCGACCTCATGTCTTGGTTTTTGCTCTGACATGCACTGTCAACTGTGGGATGTTATATGGACAAGTGTGTGCTTTTCCAAATCATGTCCAATCAATTGGATTTCCACAGGGGGACTCCAAACAAGTTGTAGAAACATCTCAAGGGTGATCAATGGAAACAGGATGCACCTGAGCTAAATTTCAAGTCTGATACCAAAGGGTCGGAATTCTTATGTAAATAAGATATTTATATTTTTAAAAATCCATTTTACAATAAGGCCATAACGTAACAAAATGTGGAAAAGGTCAAGGTGTCTGAATACTTTCTGAAGGCACTGTATGTACTTTAGAATTACATATGGGAAATCTCACTCTTACAGAACACAGAATTAAACTAGATATGGAATAACCATTTTGAGAAGATAATGGTAGAGGTCCACAACACACTTCCTGCCTCTCGTCATGAGCCATCGGTCTGTTAACGAGAACCACATACCAGATTTTTAACAGGGTCGTTAGCAGTAGGGTCACCAGACGATTTTTCCCCCTCAGAACTAGCTGAATATTTAGCCGTGGTTTTCGAGCTGAGGTTAATCAATAGATTCAAGCACATATTTTAAGTAGCTAGGTTACCTAGCTAACATGAACTTGCTTGTACAATGTCCAGCAGTTATCCTCTGTAGCTAGCTAGCACCAGTCAGCTGAAAGCTAGCTAGCTAACGAACAGGCAAATACAGTAAAGGTATCTAGCCAATAAATGTACTTTTGTTTTGATTAGCTAGCTGGCGAAGTAGCTAACTAGTTAGCTCTCATCTGGCTGGTAGAACATTAGCTAACGATGGCAAGGAAAGCTAGGCATATCAAACAAGGAAAGCTAGGCATATCGTCTAGCTAGGCATGTCATCCAAAAAGTTATACTTTGACTCATCTGTCCATAGAACATTCTAACAAGAGTCTTGATGAGCATCCAGGTGCTTCCAGGTGCTTTTTTGGCAAACTTGAGTTATCTTTTTGTATGAGATGGGTCACATTATGTCTGTCAAAAACCAAACACTACATTCCAAAGTAAGAACCTCATACCAACGGTCAAGCATGGTGGTAGTAGCGTGATGGTTTGGGGATACTTTGCTGCCTCAGGACCTGGACGACTTGCCTTAATAAAAGGAACCATGAATTCTGCTCTGTATTAGACAATTCTACAGGAGAATTTCAAGCCATCCATCTGTGAGCTGAAGCTGAAGCACAGCTGGGTCATGCAGGAAGACAGTGATCCAAACCACATAGTCAAGTCTACATGAAAATGGTTAAAAAGCAAAACATTTGAAGTTTTGGAACGGTCAAAGTTCAGACCTAATCCCAATTGATATGTTGTGGCAGGACTTGACGCGAGCAGTTCATGCTTGAAAACCCACAAATGTTGCTGAGTTAAAATAGTTCTGCATGGAAGAGTGGGCCAAAATTCTTCCACATGATGTGAGAGACTGATCAACAACTACAGGAAGCACTTGGTTGCATTCATTTTTTTTGTTTGTCACGCCCCGACCTTAGTCTTTGTATTGTCTAGGTTTTTTTTGTATGTCTAGGGGTTAATCTGGTCTAGGTGTTTATATGTCTATGGTTGCCTAGATTGGTTCTCAATCAGAGGCAGCTGTTTATTGTTGTCTCTGATTGGGGACCATATTTAGGTAGCCATATTCCTTGGGTATTGTGTGGGTTGTTATTCTATGTTTAGTTGCCTGTTTGCACTAGTCATATAGCTTCACATTACCACGCTGTGCCTTGGTCTCATCAATACGACGAACGTGAAAGAACAACCCATAAAAGGACTAAGCAGCGTGAAAAGGAGGAGCAGCGTTTGATGGAGCAGACAGCATGGACATGGGATGAAATACTGGACGGTAAAGGATCCTGGACGTGGGAGGAAATACTGGCAGGAGAGGATCGCCTCCCATGGAGGCAGGTGGAGATAGCACAGGAGGAACGGCGAAGATATGAGGGTACACGGCTTTTGGGGGGGGCCCATGAAGAGATTGCATGAGTCAGGTCGGAGACCTGAGCCAACTCCTCGTGCTTACTGTGGGGAGCGTGCTACTGGTCAGGCACTGTGTTATGCGGTGGAACGCATGGTGTCTCCAGTACGCTATTCAAGCCCAGTGCGCTCTATTCCAGCTCCTCGCATTGGTCGGGCTAGAATGGGCATCCAGCCAGGAAGGAGGGTGCCGGCTCAGCGCTCCTGGTCTCCAGTGCACCTCCTTGGACCAGGATATCCTGCGCCGGCCCAGTCCAGAGCGTCCGGCGACAGTACCCAGTCCAGAGCGTCCAGCGACAGTTCACAGACCGGAGCCTCCAACGACGGGCCACAGTCCGGAGCCTCCAGCGACGGTCCCCAGCACGGGGTCTCCAGCGATGGTCCCCAGTCCGGGGTCTCCAGCCTCCAACGACGGGCCACAGTCCGGAGCCTCCAGCGACGGTCCCCAGCACGGGGTCTCCAGCGATGGTCCCCAGTCCGGGGTCTCCAGCGACGGTCCCCAGTCCAGAACATCCGGCGATGATCCACGCAGCGAGGGTCCCCAGCCCGGGGCCTACGGCGAGGATCCGCAGTCCAGAGCCTCCGGCAATGATCCACGGGTCAGTGCTACAAGAGCGGACTCAGTGTAAAGAAGGGGGGCGGCGTCTAGAACCAGAGCCGCCACCGAGGTTAGATGCCCACCCAGACCCTCCCGTTTAGGTTTGCGGGCCAGGTTTGCGGGTTGTTATTCTATGTTGCCTGTTTGCATTAGTCATATAGCTTCACGATTCGTTTTGTATAGTTTTGTTCAGTGTTCTCTCTTTCATTAAAGAGTTATGTACGCTTAAAACGCTGCGCCTTGGTCTCCTCGTTATGGCGACCGTGACATTGTTGTTATTTGTAAACTCAGGTTCCCTTTATCTAATATTCGGTTTTGGTTGAAGATCTGATAACATTCAGTATCAAAAATATGCAAAAATAGAGAATCAGAAAGGGGGCAAATAGTTTTTCACCACATTTCTCTTCAGAGTTTTGTACTCGTCTAATGACTTCGTGTTTTGTAGGTTTTTCTCAGCAGTTTGTAATTTGTTACAGTGTTTGTATCAGGAGTTATCAAAATTGCTCTTGATGATCCACAGGGTTCGGCAGGCTTTTTTTGTATAAGCCCAGTGCTACTGTAACAGGAGTTAGTACTGCAATGAATATTCACTAAATCACACATTTTTCATAATTTTGTTTTTGGTTGAATCTCCTATTGGTATTTTTTGGGCTCTGTGTGACATCAGCACTGCGCGCGCTAGCTCGTTCAGAGCTGTTTCAATCTGAATGAGCTAGGCTGTGTTCTCTCCCGCCACCCATTTTTAAGCACGATACTCACTAAATGGAAATTGTAACCTCTGAAAACGTTGTACTTTACACGTAATAGTATTGGTCACATATTGTACTGTGTAAACAGTCTTTGTGTGGTGTCATGATTTCATGTTATAAGTTTGTCTTCCTGAGGTAATAAGACAAAGCTAGCTTGCTAGCAGGCTAATGTTAGCACCTCGATAGTGTTAGTTCAGTGTCAGTGGTCGAGCTACCGTTGGTTCAGGTTCGTTTTCATCTTCTGACAGGTGAGGCACAGCAAATATATAGCCTGTACGACATCCAGCCCTGATGTCCCCTTTCCTTTTCCCCTGTGATCCAGGTATGGAAATTATGTTTGAAATATGTGTAGGCGGGTTTTTGTCTATTCATGAATAAGTTCTGTGTCCGATTCAATTTGGCTAATTGGCTCATTCATTGAGCCTAGTTTACAAGTTTTTTTTCATTGAACCTCCTTTTTAGCATAGGATTTTGAGATTCTATTGATGGTATTGAGAACATTGTTCATATTTGTTATGCTGTATTATAAACTGGGTGGTTCGAGCCCTGAATGCTGATCAGCACATTGAGGGTTTGTGGTATGGTCAATATACCACGGCTAAGGGCTGTATCCAGGCACTCTGCGTTGTGTCGTGAGGAGAACAGCCCTTAGCAGTGGTATATTGGCAATATACCACACCCACTTGTGCCTTATTGCTTAATTATAATGTTTATACAAATGCTGCATAATCACCCCTCGGTGTAAAAAAACAAAATTAAAAAATTAAAAACAAAAAACTGTTGAGCATAAAAATAAATTAGGAACACCTTCCTAATACTGAGTCCCTTTGCCCTCAGAAAAGCCTCAATTCTTCAGGATATGGACTCTACAAAGTGTTGAAAGCATTCCACAGGGATGCCGGCCCATGTTGACTCCAATGCTTCCCACAGTTGTGTTAAGATGGCTAAATGTCCTTTGGGTTGTGGACCATTCTTGATACACACAGGAAACTGTGGAGCATGAAAAACTCCAGCAGCGTTGTAGTTCTTGACACAAAACGGTGTGCCTGGCACCTACTACCATACCCCGTTCAAAGGCACTTAAATATTTTGTCTTGCTAATTCACCCTCCGAATGGCACACATACAGTGCACACTTCATGTCTCAAGACTTAAATACTTTAACCTGTCTCCCCACCTTCATCTACGCTGATTGGAGTGGATTTAGCAAAGGACATCAATAAGGGATCATTGCTTTCACCTGGATTCACCTGGTCAGTCTATGTCATGGAAAGAGCAGGTGTCCTTAATGTTTTGTACACTCAGTGTATATCATTTGGCTGTATGTAGTTTTAGACATAGGCCCATTGTAAATATGTATAATTGTTGAATGTATTCAAGTACAAACAGTGACATTATCTTGACAGGGGTAATGAACTGTCCATTGATCAGTATTTTATTATGATTTTTGTTGTTGTTGTGACATGTATTACTAAAATAAAGGTTTAAGGAAATACATGCATGCACCACATTATTACAAATCAAAACTGCTCAATTAAGCCTGATGGTCTTGTATGTACAAAAACAAAGTTGTTTTCATTTCATACAGAAAGCATGAAAAGGTAACGTAATGGGATAATATCTTACTGTGATGAGTGAAGAATCCAATACTTTCCCTTGTATGTGGTACAAGTCACATTATTGTGGGGGCACCTCCTTTAAGAGTATGACTTTGGCTATTTGAGAAGGTTTGAATCCTAAGCAACCTGCCAAAACATAGTTTGAAGTACAATACCAACATAGCTACTGTCGTAGGTCAACGCTGTGTGCTGGAAAACCTTGTTAGAGCATGGGTGGAATAGGCATTGTGGTGCTCGTGAATTTTCTTAATTTTTTGGCTTCAGACCAATGCCTCTTCTCACTTCAAACCGTGTTTTTTGTTTTGAATTGTCTAATATAGCGATTACAGTACATTTGGGACCTTTGCCTAACAAGCTTGAAATCACTTAGTGAGAAGCACTCAGATGAATGAGGTGAATGAGAAAGTACGAAAGTCTTGCAAAGTCGGGTGGATAATCAGTTTTACAAATGCGTGAGACAAGTGTGAAATTCCACAACCTCATAAATCGAGTCTATGAAAGCGCAAGACCAAAGCCACAGTATTTTACTTTTATTCACATCTAGACTATGTTTGATAGATTAAATAAAGAGTTCATTGCGCTGGCCATGTGATACAGTCACAGTGAGATGTATGAGGGAAGGTCTTGGTGACTATGCACATAGCTTCAAGGAGAGTAACAAATGCATTTGTTATATCTTATTCTCTTTAAAGAGGTCGCCACGGTGATATGCTGGATTATATTGGAGGAAAATTCATTCCGGTCTATAATGTTACATACTGTATTTTATGCATATATACAATATAACTATATGAATATCAATTAAACACACCCTGGTTCATTATTGCTGTAATATTTCAGAGGCAAATGAGAGAAATACAGAACAGCAGTGCAACCTCTAGTGGATTAAGACTGTAATGCAGATACAGTGCCTTCAGAAAGTATTCACACCCCTTTACTTTTTCCACATTTTGTTGTACAGCCTCAATTTAAAAAGGATTAAATAGAGATTTTCTGTCACTGGCCTACACACAATATCCCATAATGTCAAAGTGGAATTGTGTTTGTGGAAATGTTTACAAAATAATAAAAAATGAAATGCTGAAATGTCTTGAGTTAACCCCTTTGTTATGGCAAGCCTAAATGCATTAAGGAGTCATGTCACATAAGTTGCATGGACTCACTCAGTGTGCAATAATAGTGTTTAACATGATTTGTGAATGACTACTGTACCCCACACCTACTGTACAATTATATGTAAGGTTCCTCAGTCGAGCAGTGAATTTCAAACACAGATTCAACCACCTATTGGTAGATGGGTAAAAAAAAAAGCAGACATTGAATATCCCTTTCAGCATGGTGAAGTTATTCATTACACTTTGGATGGTGTATCAATACACAGAATCACTACAAAGATACAGGCGTCCTTCCTAACTCAGTTGCCAGAGAGGAAGTAAAACACTCTGGGATTTCACCATGAGGCCAATGGTAACTTTAAAACAGTTACAGAGTTTAATGGTTGTGATAGGACCAAACTGAGGATGGATCAACAACATTGTAGTTACTCCACAATACTAACCCAACTGACAGAGTGAAAAGAAGGAAGCCTGTACAGAATAAACATATTGTTTGCAACAAGGCACTAAAGTCCCTGTGTCCAAGAACACTAAGGTAACCTGCCAGTTTGACTACTGACCCGTAGCACTCACCTCTGTAGCCATGAAGTGCTTTGAAAGGCTGGTCATGGCTCACAACACCATTATCCCAGAAACCCTAGAACCACTTACATTTGCATACAGCCCCAACAGATCCACAGATGATGCAATCTCTATTGCACTCCACACTGCCCTTTCACACCTGGATAAGAGGAACACCTATGTGAGAATGCTATTTATTGACTACAGCTCAACGTTCAACACCATAGTGCTCACAAAGCTCATCACTAAGTTAAGGACCCTGGGACTAAACATCTCCCTCTGAAACTGGATCCTGGACTTCCTGACGGGCCGCCCCCAGGTGGTAAGGGTAGGCAACAACACATATGCCACACTGATCCTCAACACGGGGGCCCCTCAGGCGTGCGTGCTCAGTCCCCTCCTGTACTCCCTGTTCACCCACGACTGTGTGGCCAAGCACGATTCCTCCTCCACAATTAAGTTTGCTGACGACACAACAGTGTTAGGCCTGATCCACTGACAATGATGAGACAGCCTATAGGGAGGAGGTCAGAGACCTAGCAGTGTGGTGCCAGGACAGCAACCTCTCCATCAACATGAGCAAGACAAAGAGGCTGATCGTGGACTACAGGAAAAGGAGGGCCGATCATGCCTCCATTCACATCGATGGGGCTGTAGCGAGCAGGTCGAGAGTTTCAAGTTTCTTCGTGTCCACATCACCAACAAACTATCATGGTCCAAACCCACCAAGACAGTCGTGAAGAAGGCACAAAAATGGCCTTTCCCCCCTCGGGAGACTGAAAAGATGTGGCATGGGCCCGCAGATCTGTAAAAAGACCTACAGCTGCACCATCGAGAGCATCCAACCGTAACGCGCTACAGGCGCTAGTGAGTACAACCCAGTACATCACTGGGGCCAAGGTTCCTGCCATCCAGGACCTATATACTAGACAGTGTCAGAGGAAGGCCCAAAAAATTGTCAAAGACTCCAGTCTAGGTCCAAAAGGCTCCCCAACAGCTTCTACCCCCAAGCCATACAACTGCTGAATAATTAACCCCCCCCTTTGTTTTTAAACTGCTGCTACTCGCTGTTTATTCTCTATGCATAGCCACTTTACCCCTACCTACATGTACAAATGACCTCGACTAACCTGTACCCCCGCACATTGACTCAGTACCGGTACCCCCTGTATATAGCCTCGTTATTGTTATTTTATTGTGTTACCTTTTATTTATTTTTACTTTAGTTTATTTAGTAAACATTTTCTTAATTCTATTTTCTTAAAACTGCATTGTTTGTTAAGATCTTGTAAGTAAGCATTTCACCTTTAGTATTCGGCATATGTGACAAATAAAATTTGAGAGAGAGAGAGAGATAGAAAGATAGAAAGACTGTCACTGGCGTGGACCTCCTGGGCCATCTCTTGTATCCTTCTTCTCTTTTGAAGTGCTTTCTGCCCGAGTGGAGTTAGGCTGCTGACGGAGTGAGTTGGGAGCTAGCGGGAGAGGATTGGCCTCTGTGGTGTCTTTTACAAAGGAAGCGAGGAGGAGAGCTGTGTGGAGCTTTCAGGGAGCCCTTAAGTTGATGGAGGACTGTGATGATCTAGTGTATTAAATAGGCCAAGCTGTGATACTGAGAGCCCAGAGAGACTTGGTACTACATTGTCTGGGAGAGGGCCCCTGTGTTCTTCTGTACTGGCAGATTCAACACTTCAAATGTAGGCTGCTAAAGTACATTGGGTGTGAATGCCCTGAATGTACTGCATGCAAGCTCATCAGAGGCCAGCATTTCTGAATATATACAAATAGTTAATGGAATGTTTCTGAGATAATATCCAGGCATGGAGTCCACAGTTTAGGTGATAACAATAAACGCAAGGAAAAGCAGAGAAAGCAATATGCTCATCTCCAACATCCAAGCAGCTTTGGCACATGGGCTATTCTGTTGCTCATTAGAAAAACGACATTCAGGCTTGGAGGTGTGTATTCTAACCGTATCCCCCATGAGACACTGTAGAGGCAGTGTAGAGGCAGTAGCCTATTTCAATGCATCAAAATCCCCAGAATGAATCTTAGATAACTCAAGAAATCTGTAAATTATTTTTGAGGTTTTTGCCGAAGATGTTATAGTTGCACAATTTTACATCTAACTAAGGTGTTTGGTGCAGTATTTCTCAAGAAAAACAATGTGCAATGTGTTGTCTTATGTAAACTAAGTCGGGCTGCTGTCTCATTATGCTGTTGGATAGAGAGCAGTCACTGCAGCTGTTCACCACATGTTAGTGGGCAAATGGACATCATCAAATCAAAACCCAACCATAATTTACCCGTTGTAACACACAGATGTTCCCAACTCCGTTTTAGACAAGACTTTATGACCAAAATTATTGTATTTACACTTGTTAGTCCATTTTGACACTAGAGTAACTGTTTCTGACTCATATCGATGTCACATAGGCCATTTTCAAAGGGATTTGTTTATTTTAAAGGCAGTCGCTCTAAAGAAAATAGAAAATATGTGACTGTCAGACTTCTGTGTTGAGGGGGCAGACTGCTCCCCACTCTCTTTCTCTCTCCAGAGCCAGGACTGTTGTGTGTTGTTTCTGTTCTTCCGTCTGGGCTGAGGGAGAGAGGAGAGGAGCGGTGGGACCAGTCAGCCTCTGCTTCAACCTCTTAGGCTCTCTTTTGCTCTCACTCCCACATCCCTAGCCCCTCTAACCCCTCAGAGGACCACAGGAGTGAAGCCTCAGGGGTAGAATGATGTGCAGCATTTACTGCACCAACAAGGCTTGTGCTACTGGAAAAGTGGGTCTATCTATGAGTTGACAATGACCTTCAGTTCACTTCTCTCCCACACATCCCCAGCCTAACCCATCAGAGGAACACAGGAACAATGCCTTCAACAGCCCCTAAACCCACTCCCTCCTAGCACCAGCCTGGTTGGCCCAGTAGGTATTGCAGCACGTCAGTCTCCTACTCCCAGGATATGTAAGTGGGCAGTCTTTGCCCACCGGTCTAAAGTACACTCACATCTCCTCAGATGGCGGAGACATTTCTCATTAATGCTTTCTTTGTCTCCTTATTTCATTAAAATGACATTATACATGTGTGCCATTACATAGAATAGGCAAATTACGGACAGGAACCTTGCATGACATGCACATAATTCATATGTATTGGGATGTTATATTTTCTGAGTGGGGAGTAACTGAAACACGTACACAGATATACAGTATGTATAGATGCCAAGCACAGTTGATGCATGGCAAAGATGCACAGATGAAGTAAGATCCACTGGATTGATAGATGCTGATGAATAACTATGATATCTTTGATTTCAATTTACAGAGAAACTGGGGTGGTTAGTCATCAATGTACACAATAGGACTTTCCTCTCAGTAAACATGATGATATTTAAGTGGGTTTTGTTAGTAAATAACTGTTTGTGTTAGGTCTCAATCATTTGTGAGGATGCCAAAGTGGGCTATAATTGTTCACACTTCTGGCAAATTGAGAGGAGGAGATGAGAGAAGGAGCAGGCTCATTTCACACCTAATGTGAAACGATTAGGCCGATGATTTTGGAGTTCAATTATGATGATGATGGTGATGATGTTCTTTCAGAGAACATGTGATGCTAATAAAGTCGTGATTAAACAGCCTTGCGTATTCTGCAGGTGAAAATCACCGCGTTAATAACCCGCAGAGCCAGCTCAGTTCATTTGCTGTGACATTTTCACATATCCCGTCCCCTCGTTCTCCCTCATAAATATGTGTAGAGATGAGTTACATCTCTGAGTAAAACTGAGAAGTTCAAGGCTTACATCATTGTGTTCATTGGGTTCAGTGTTTCCTAAGGGTACAGGAAATGAAATGAAGAGGAAATATTTTCAAGATGGAGCTGAAGTTGTTAGAAATTAATTTAGATTTACAATCGCTCCAATTAACAGAAGACAAACTGTATAAACAGTTAGAACAGTATAACACTGAAGGAAAAACAACATGAATTCATGCGAAAATATTTGTTTTCGTGGACACTTCACGTGACATTTTACATATGAAAACATGTATGTTTGGAACACTTCACATGTGAATTCATGTGTTTTTGGAACACTTCACATGTGGCAGAAATGAGTCATTATGATATACAGCGCTTTTAAAATACAGTGTTTCTTATTACATATTTGACATACATGACATGTTTATTCATACAGTAATTATTATTCAACGCGTCCTCACCTGGGCTTTGAACTCACAACCTCTTGGTTCACGGCATTCTGATATTTCTGCTACCATGTCTGTGTCAATGGCTGGTTTCACCTCTATTCCTACACTTTTGACTTCTAAGTAAATATCAGCTTGGTTAAAAATACACTCAAGAAAACTATTATACTTGTCATTGATTCAGGAGTAACACTGAAACAGAATAATATGCCTGCCAACATTAAACTATACGGAGAACGGTGAAATATCTGAAATAGGTAAAGGAAATCAATGATGAGAGAATAGTCAGATTAAGTGCTAACTAAAATAGCAGTGCAGATGCCACTCTTTAGCTATGTGCAGAGATGTATTATGGGTAATGAATGTGTAGAGGAATGCTACAGACTTTGCAGACAGCAGAAAGATCAGCACACGTTGAATCCAGAGGTTGTGTGTTCAAATTTAGATGAATAGCATACTACTTACTTTAAAACTTCATACCATTTCATTACTTATAATGTTTTGGGACCATCTGAGGCCATCACGTGAGGTCCTGACGACTGGTAAAACAAATGTCTTGAGAACATCTTACAAAAATGCTAACATGGTCCTTGCCCTTATGGAAAAACAACATGAATTACACGTGTGAACTAATGTGATCTGATGTGAAGTTAATGTGACAACACGTGGCAACATGTAAAGCAACATGAAACTAAATATGTGAGGGAGGTACACCCTTCTCATATCGAACAGCAACCTGCGCTGCTCCGTCATGTTGTGAACAAGGCAGCATGGTGCATCATTCAGAAACATACGACGTCTCTTTTCCATACAAAATATATGTTCCAAATTTCAAACTAGTTTTCATTGAGAAGGAAGATAAAAGCATATTTATCAAAAGCAATCACTTTTGCATGTAAAAACACAGAATTACGACTCGATACTCCATGTGCTTAACCTAGGTCACTTTTGTTTTGAGCCGACTTCGGCGTTGGCTTCATGTGAAGTGTTCCAAAAACACGTTTGCGGATAATTTCACATGTGACATGTGAAGTATTCTAAACACACATGGTTTCACATGATTCCCAAAATACATTTTAACATGTAAAACGTCACGTGAAGTTTTCCAAAAACACGTTTGCGGATAATTTCACATGTGAAATGTGAAGTATTCTAAACACACATGGTTTCATCATGATTCCCAAAATACATTTTAACATGTAAAACGTCACGTGAAATGTTCCAAAAACATGTTTTCACATGATTTTTCATGTGAAATGTTTTCATGTGAAATGTTGACATTTTACATCCCCATGTTGTCACATTTATTTAACATGAGATCATGTTCTCACATGTGCTCACACAAGATCACATGTGTTAACATGTGGAATTCATGAGGTTTTTATCTGTAAGGAACAATTCTCCATAATAATACAATCTTACCTCCACAAGCAGGTAAGTGAAGAATTTCCTCTTATCTCTTGGCTCCCATCTTTCTGCGACTGCAGGCATGTTTCCGTACACCAAAATGTGGCATTAACTGTAAAATTGTATACAAAGGGAGACTAATTAGAGTTCCATTCGAAAACTGTATGTATGGTGCCTAAACTTTTATTTACAACTACTACAGTTAACCACTAGATGGAGCCTGTAAACAATCTTTGACACTATCACTACTGTCGTAGAAAACAAGAGGTTTTCCTCCTTTAGAAACCTGGGGACGTATTCATAAAACAATTAAGAATAGAAGTCCCGTATTAATTATGATCCAAAAGTTACAACCTATCCTAGATCAGCACTCCTACTCTGAGACACTTTAAGATTGCAGTACAGGTCATCTCACTTGTTTTCTCACAGATGTTTTATTTGATTCAATGTACTCGTTCTAAATGTTTGGCATGAGTTGATATGATGTTATGTTGATTCTCTATATGAGCTTTTGACAGGATTACACATGATTCTGGTCCTTAGCAGGCTATACATTGCTATCATATTCATTACCACAAGGGGGCATTGGGGAGATAGCTGAAAAGTACCTGTCATATACAGGGACATGTTTAAGATGTACAACATATTTCAGTGAATAACCTTGTGTTCAACTTCTCATGAGAGAAAGAGAGAGAAAGGTATTTGTTTGGTTTAGTAGCTCAAAGAAACACTGTCTAGAAACACTGTCTACACAATCAAGCTACAATTGCTACAGGTATAAAGCACCTTCATATGAGTGGTGTGAATTGAATGAGCAAATGTTAAATTAAACTTAACATCATAACACTGACCATTTTCAATCAATTAAGGGTGGATTTAAATCCAACAAATTTAGACTGAATCACTGTGCTTAGCCTCTGGGTCATTACATTTTTAACCTTGGCCCTGTGCTTGTGTGTGCAGCATGCATCTCGATACCCTCTATGATGTTATGCATATTAACGGAGCAGACAAGCACGGACATCTAAAAGCAGAGACCTGATTCTAATTCCACAGCAGATGAGAAGGAATACATACTCCAGTAACTCCCAGCTCAGAATGAGATGGGGAATCATTGTGATTCAGTCTATTCCAGGACCCTTCCACAACTATGCTCTTCTTAACAACTGTCTCCTCATTGTTTAAACATGTTCTGCTTCTACTGCATGTGGTGGGCCAAACCTTGCTCTTTAAAGAGGAGGTATCGTTTACTTGTCTTTTATGTCAGAAGGCAAAAGCTAAGTACATCAGACCAGACCAGATCACACCAGAAGAGATCAGACCAGACCAGGGCCTGGTTTCCCAAAATAAATCGGGCCCTGACCAGCCCAGAAACAATGTGTGAGCAGATAGTTTTGTTTTGCAGTGCACTGCTAATGCAGACAGAGTGGGTGTGTGGTGTACCCCGGTTTCAAATGCCATGTAATATAGGAACAGTCAAGGTGGGAAAGAGTGTTCTCCTCAGACACAACTTTTGTCTGGTTCTGAAAGGCCACTTATGCTGAAGGAAGAATTCCATCTTGAGCTAGATTATAATTGTATTGTATTGTATTTGATCATTGGAGTTTTTGTCATGAGAAGCCTGGGAAAAGGGTTCAATTTGGGACACAAAACAGTCTCTCTCACCTCACCAGGGAGAGCTGTACGTATTAGCCTTGAGACAATATGGTGTTTCCATCTACCTCGAGCTTCTTTAATCCATTTCCACGGCACCCTGATCATTGATCTTCTCGTGTTTTATCACCTAGCCTTAGGTAGAGCGTTATCTCAATCTCTAGAGATTCAACAACTCCTAGATCTAGTGTAGTTTTTTTCCCATCGTGTTTGAGATACAGTATAAGGGTCTTATTCCATTGTGTCATAAAAACACATTATTAGTAGATATCGCTAAACACGCAGTGCCTTCTAGGCAGAACTGATTATTCTTAGACATATTTGTTATGTTCACCTTGCTGTCAGGAAAAAGTATTGTGTGTCAAATATGAAGACATATTAACAGTCTAAACCGTAAAATAGCAATCAGCAGTAGAAAGAATAACAAAGTGTTTTCCCTGCCCCTGTTTTGGTAAAAAAAATATATATAAGGGATTAGGCATGAAGAATTCAGGAGTTTATTTCACATTTTTCACATTTGTGTTTTTTTATCGGAAATTATTGCTTATGGGGAGGGGCACAACTTTCACTGGGGACAGGGGGGACATGTCCCTCCCACATTCTGAATTAGCATTTTTGCCCCCAGTTTTATCATTGGAATGTGATACAGAACGAGGCAACGGTGTGCTTTAGGACCATGCGGACGCCTCTGAGTGGTCAGGTAGACTATTTGGAGAGTTAATCCAACTGGATAAACAAAAAAATATAATATATTATATATATATTATTTCTAAAAACCAAATTTGCATATGTGTAAAATATGACTGTTCTCAGATTTTAAATTAATAGATTTTAGGTGTGTATTAAAATGTGTTTTCTTTTGCAAAATGCTATATCCATTGTTAAGCTGGAATGGAATGTTTGTGTTATGTATATTTGATTGTGATATGTGATTGTCTCACCTAGCTATCTTATGATGAAAGTCGCTCTGGATATGAGCATCTGCTAAATGACAAAAATATAAAAATTTACATTTTTACATACAGATCTCACAGTACTGCACTTAATTATTGAATTTAAAATATACAATACCAGTCAAAAGTTTGGACAAACCTACTCAGGGGTTTTCTTTATTTTTACTATTTTCTAAGTTGTAGAACAGTAGTGAACATCACAACTATGAAATAACACATGGAATCATGTAGTAACCAAAAACGTATTAAACAAATTAAAATAGATTTTAGATTCTTCAAAGTAGACACCCTTTGTCTTGATGACAGCTTTGCACACTATTGGCATTCTCTCAACCAGCTTCATGAGGTAGTAACCTGGAATGCATTTCAATTAATAAGAGTGCCTTGTTAAAAGATCATATGTGGAATTTCTTTCCTTCTTAATGCGTTTGAGCCAATCAGTTGTGTTGTGACAAGGTAGGGGTGTAATTCAGAAGATAGCCCTATTTGGGAAAATACCAAGTCCATATTATGGCAAGAAAAGCTCAAATAAGCAAAGAGAAATGACAGTCCATCCTTACCAATAAGAAGAAAAGACTTGCTTGAGCCAAAAAACACGAGCAATGGACATTAGACCGGTGGAAATCTGTCGTTTGGTCTGATGAGTCCAAATTTGAGATTTTTGGTTCCAACTACTGTGTCTTTGTGAGACACAGAGTAGGTGAACGGATGATCTCTGTATGTTTGGTTCTCACCATTAAGCATTTGAGGAGGAGGTGTGATGGTGTGGGGGTGCTTTGCTGGTGACACTGTCCGTGATTAATTTAGAATTCAGGGCACACTTAACGAGCATGGCTACCACAGCATTCTGCAGCGATATGCCATCCCATCTGGTTTGCGCTTATTGAGACTATCATTAGTTTTTCAACAGGACAATGACCCAACACACCTCTGAGCTGTGTAAGGGCTATTTGACCAAGAAGGAGCGTGATGGAGTGCTGCACCTGATCTCCACAATCACCTGACTTCAACCCAACTGAGATGGTTTGGGATGAGTTGGACCGCAGAGGGAAGGAAAAGCAGTCAATAAGTGCTCATCATATGTGGGAACGCCTTCAAGACTGTTGGAAAAGCATTCCAGGTGAAGCTGGTTGAGAGAATGCCATGAGTGTGCAAAGCTATCATTAAGGCAAAGGGTAGCTACTTTGAAGAATCTAAAATCTAAAATATATTTTACTATTTTTTGGTTACTACATGATTCCATATTTGTTATTGCATAGTTTTGATGTCTTCACTATACTATTCTATAATGTAGAACATTTTAAAAAATAAAGGAAAACCCTTCAATGAGTAGGTGTGTCCAAACTTTTGACTGGTACTGTATATAGTACTCACACCTCTTAACTTTTTTTGTGTTACAACCTGAATATAAAATGGTTTAGATTTTTTGGTCACTGGCCTACACATAATACCCCGTAATGTTCAAGTGGAATTATGTTTTTCTTATTTACGTTTTTTAAATTATTAATTATAGATGAAAAGCTGAAATGTCTTGAGTCAATAAGTATTCAACCCCTTTGTTATGGCAATCCTAAATAAGTTCAGGAGTAAACATGTGCTTAACAAGTCGCATAACAAGTTGCATGGACTCACTCTGTGTGCAATAATGGTGTTTAACATGATTTTTTAATGATTACCTAATTTCTGTACCTCACACATACTGTACAATTATATGTAAGGTCCCTCAGTCGAGCAGTGAATTTCAAACACAGATTCAACCACAAAGACCCGGGAAGTTTTCCAAGTCCTCGCAAAGAAGGGCACCTAATGGTAGATGGGTAAAAAAAAAAAGCTGACATTTGAACATGGTCACAACAAAGATACAGGCGTCCTTCCTAACTCAGTTGCCGGAGAGGAAGGAAACCGCTCTGGGATTTCGCCATGAGTCCAATGGTGACTTTAAAACAGTTACAGTGTTTAATTGCTGTTATAGGAGAAAATGGAGGATGGATCAACAACATTGTAGTTACTCCATAATACTAATCTAATTCAGAGGGGCTGGGTTAAATGCGGAAGACACATTTCAGTTGAATACATTCAGTTGGACAACTGACTAGGTATCCCCCTTTCCCTTTCCCTAATTGACAGAGTGAAAAGAAGGAAACCTCTACAGAATAAAAAATATTCCAAAACTTGCATCCTGTTTACACGGCACTAAAGTAATACTGCGAAAAAAATGGCAAATCCAATACAACACATTACTAAGTACCACTCTCCATATTTTTAAGAATGGTGGTGGCTGCATCATGTTTTATGGGTATGCTTGTAGTTGTTAAGGATTTGGAGTTTTTCAGGATAAAAAATAAACGGAATAGAGACAAAACTGAGGCAAAATCCTAGAGGAAAACCCAGTTCAGTCTGCTTTGTACCAGACACTGGGAGATGAATTCACCTTTCAGCAGGTCAATAACCTAAAACACAAGGCCAAATCTACACTGGAGTTGCTTACCAAGAAGACAGTGAATGTTCCTGAGTGGCTGAGTCACAGTTTTGACTTAAATCTACTTGAAAATCTAGGGCAAGACCTGAAAATGCTTCAACAACAAATTTGACAGAGCTTGAAGATTTTTTAAAAGAACAATGGCAAATGTTGCACAATCCAGGTGTGGAAAGCTCTTACAAGACTTGCCAGAAAGACTCACTGCTGTAATCACTGCCAAAGGTGCTTCTGCAAAGTACTGACTCAGGGGTGTGAATACTTAAATATTTCTGTATTTCATTTTCGATAAATGTACAAATATTTCAAAAAATATGTTTTCACTTTGTCATTATTGGTTATTGTGTGTAGATGGGTGGAAAAAAAATCTATTTAATCAATGTTGAATTTAGGCAGTAACACAACAACATGTGGAATAAGTCAAGGGATTTGAATACTGTTTTGATGTCACAAATGTATCATTTGTACATTTATTTCGTTAAAATGTGGTTATTTGTTCCATTTGACTGTGTAAAACCTAGCAGTACTACTTATTTATCTGGGAGTTTGGCGATTATATAGCATTTAGCAAAAACATGATTATTTGACTCTTTATTGAAACCCTAAACTGATATATTTTAAACAACTACATGTCTGTCGTTGAACAACCCTATGCCATAATTAGATTGTGAAAAAACACACCAATCGCTTTAATCATTTATTTTTTAAATAAAAGCTCATTTTCTAACATTTTTGAAAATGGATATACAGTGATTTGGAACAAAACTCTTCAAATGTAACCACTCTCAAATTCATAGACAGAGCTATGGATGCAAGGACTGACCATCCAAGATATCCAAATGATAGTTTTAATAATGTTTTAAGGTTTTATATTGGTTTGCAAACATTGGAGTAAAACAAGCTTATATGCTGGGTTCTGATGGGGTATGACAGTTGAACTAAGCTCATGTCATATGTAAGTTATATTCTTCAATAATCAATCGGTACATATGTAATTTAAGTCAATAAATGGATGTAGCAACAGCTGATTACCCCTTTAAGGGTATATTCAAATACGTCTATAAACTGCTACAGATGAATTGCATCATCAATGTTTTACTGTGTACTGTATGTACAGTGTAGGTTGAAGATTGTATCAGGGATCCATGGGTACAGTAGCCTATACAACACAATAATGTTCAGAGCACCTGAAACTGTAACAAGGCAGATCGTTATAACACTAATAATATCGTAAACACACGTACTAACATTGAGGCTCATTTCAAAATGGCAATACTCTGAAACTCTACCGATATGAATGTTTTGACGTTTTCTTAGCTTTCCTCCTCGATGCACACCACCACACGTCCTTAGAAAGCATAGAGCCATAGGCTATCATATGTGGTGCATTGCTGTATTTTCTCATTCTCTGCACGAACAGTAGCCTACCTAACAAAATGCAGAGCAGTTACGACTCAACATCTACCCTGCGACAATTACGACAGTCTCTGCAGTGCTGACGGGATAACGGGAAAAAGTCCTACCTTGGACTGCTCAAGGAGTTTTAGCGACTCAACAGCTTCAGAAGTCTGAACGTGATAAATAAACAACCAGACGTGACTCATATGTTTGTATCTCTACGGACGTTTGCTTCTTGGATGTACATTTAGTGTTCTACGAATTTCCAAGGTCCCTTCTCGTGAAAATAACTCATTAATTTCAATACTTTCAGTGTCTCCGGTATGTTGTCAATTACCTTGGTGGATGCAGCAAATGCGCTACTGCGCATGCGCAACCCTAGACAGTCTTTTTGCTGTAATGTCATGGAAGTGAAGGCTAGTTTACACCACTGTTGCTATCGTCCCATCCCCCATCAACTCTAACTCTTTCTCCTAGTAAAAGGTGTCCTACAGTGGCAAGACAAAATATATGTGAACCCTTTGCAATTACCTGGTTTTCTGCATAAATTGGTCATACAATTTGATCTGATCTTCATCTAAGACACAACCATAGACAAACACACTGTGCTTAAACTAATAACACACAAGTTATTGTATTTTTCTTGTCTCTGTTGGATACATCATTCAAACTTTCACAGTATAGGTTGGACAAAGTATGTGAACCCCTAGGCTAATGACTTCTCCAAAAGCTAATTGGAGTCAGGAGTCAGCTAACCCTGAGTCCAATCAATGAGACAGTTAGAGCTGCCCTGCACTATAAAAAACTATTCACAAGAAGCATTGCCTGATGTGACCCATGCCTTGAACAAAATAGATCTCAAAAGACCTAAGATTAAGAATTGTTGACTTGCCTAAAGCTGAAAATGATTTCTTAAGTATCTCTAAAAGCTTTAATGTTCATCAGGGCATCGTAAGACAAATTGTCTATAAATGGAGAATGTTCAGCACCGTTGCTACTCTCCCTAGGTGTGGCCGTCCCGCAATGATGACTGCAAGAGCACAGCGCAGAATGCTCAACAAGGTTAAGAAGAATCCTAGAGTGTCAGCTAAAGACTTACAGAAATCGCTGGAACATGCTAACATCTCTGTTGACGAGTCTACGATACGTAAAAATAAATCAATTAGAATTATGTTCATGGGAGGACTCTACGGAAGAAGCCACTGCTGTCCATAAAAAACATTACTGCACGTCTGAGGTTCGCAAAAAAGCACCCGGATGTTCCACAGCGCTACTGGCAAAATATTCTGTGGACAGATGAAACTTAAGTTGAGTTGCTTGGAAGGAACACACAACACTATGTGTATTGAAAAAACCTCATCCCCACTGTAAAGTATGGTGGAGGGAGCATCATGGTTTGGGGCTACTTTGCTGCCTCAGGGCCTGGACAGCTTGCTATCATCAATGGAAAAATTAATTCCCATGTTTATCAAGACATTTTGCAGGAGAATGTAAGGCTATCTGTCCACCAACTGAAGCTCAACAGAAGTTGGGTGATGCAACAGTACAATGACAAAAAAACACAGAAGAAAATCAACAACAGAATGGCTTGAACAGAAGAAAATATGCCTTCTGGAGAGGCCCAGTCAGAGTCCTGACCTCAACCTGATTGACATGCTGTGGCATGACCTCAAGAGAGCGGTTCACACCAGACATCCCAAGAATATTACTGAAGTGATATAGTTTTGTATAGAAGTATTTTTCAAAATCCCTCCTGACTGTTGTGCAGGTCTGATCAACAACTACAGAAAATGTTTGGTTAAGGTTATTACTGCAAAAGGGAGGGTAAACCAGTTATTAAATCCACAGGTTCACATACTTTTACCGCTCTGCACTGTGAATGTTTACACGGTGTGTTCAGTAAAGACCTGAAAACATATAATTGTTTGTGTGTTGTTAATATAAGCAGACTGTGTTTGTCTATTGTTGTGACAAATTTATGCAGAAATGGATCATTTATGCAGAAATCTGTCATTTCAAAGGGTTCACATACTTTTTCTTGCCACTGTATTCAGGAATATAGGTTACTCACTAGGCACGGTGTCCGTTTGCTAGTCAGATACTAGAGTGACATAAACTTCCAGGTAGCCTTCATTTCGAGTGGCTAATATTTAAACATATGCCATAATAATGGGGAGTCTCTGCCCCTTAGACGGTCGCTGTCAACTGTCATGTGGTTCTGAATGAACATTAATGGTGCTGAATTACCGCAAGTGTCTTGTTTTCTAAATGTAGGCATATCTAACAGATTTGGATCATTCTTATCTTCTGACCGTGGGCCCACTTTTATAGATATTTGAAAAATGAAAAAAGTCATCAGAGGATGTGAAATGGGTCTGAAGATAGTTGAAAAGAGGAATATTTAGTTAATTAATTATGATTGTCCTCTCCTCCCTGAGGAGAGAACAATCATTAATGGGAGTCCATTAATTACACCCACTCTGTATCAATGCCAGTAATAGATAGTCTCATTAAAGATATAGGCTATCAAGTTTTTACACCATTAGTGCTGCACAATATTGCTACACTTGAACCACAGTCACATTAAGCAGCTATCTATCCAGCCAAGATCAATAGACAGGGCCAGCTCCAGGCATAAGCAACATAAGTTATTGCTTAGGGCCCCAGGCCGTTAGGGGGCCCTAAACCCCATTTTTATCTTTTGGAACTCAGTCGGGGTCTCAACTTACTGTTGAGAGTTAGAATAGTGGAATTCAGTAGGTACAAGTTTGAAATTTGGTTGTGCTTCAGCTATTATTTGTTTCTTGTTATGTTAGTCACTAACCATGTTTCCATCCACAGTTTTTATGTGAGTAAAGTAATTCCGTATGAAAAAACAAAGACAACTGCTGTGATGGAATCATGAAGTTTCGGTACAATTGTATAATGCCGACAAATAATTTGTCCATTCGACATGGTGGGATTTTTTTCTGTCCGTAAAATTCATTATGTGAGAAATAGCGGTGTAAATGACTTTATGCGCAAATATTGATATAATAACCATAATATCGAAGTAAACTTGGAGTCACACGATAATATGGTGTGTGGTCCTCCCACTACGACTCGGGAAACCATTCAGTTTATTAGGCTATAGATGAAAAAACCTATGGTAAACTTCACAGGGTGGTGAAAGTGCACGGTGATCTTGAAATGTGTATCTGCCCCAATGCAAAAACTATTTGAACTACATGGAATTTGCCATAAAATTGCTGAATGTCTCTCTGCCCCATGGCATAATGTATAGAATTGCAGAAAATTAACTTTAAAACTAATTTATTCTCTCTGAATTTAAAATTAGGGGGCAACCAAATCTCGTTTAGGGCCCCCAAAAGGCTAGTCCTGTTGATAGGTATTGCTAGAAGACATTTACAGTAGAAATTGATTGATTCATGTTGTCATTTGAAAGCTACTGCACACAATAAACCTGATTAACAGACAAGTCGAAATCTACTGTATACTGTGACTGTTTTACTGCTGAGCTAATTAAAATGCTGTCAGTTCATGTTTATGAATGCATGCGTTCCGGAGTGCATGCGTTCCGGAGTGCGCCTGCGCCTTTCCCTAAAGCGCCAGAGTGTAAAACAGGAGAGCACTGCTGATGTCATAGCAGCTTTCCAAGGACTTTACTCCGTGACTGCTCGTGCGGCCCAAGTGTATGCCAAGTCTTTATCAAGAGATGCAAATGATGCTATATTAGCAACGAGGATACTTTCTCAAAATCAAGTTAGGAGATTCTGTGTCTTTTTAAGAGAGCCTTGTGAGGTGCACGCCGACTGTGGTTGCAACCCGCACTCTTCATCCACGGTATACTTCGGAATGAAGCGAGGGGCAGTCGTGCGCGTATGATATTGGCACCCAGTTGTGACAGCAGTATTGGACATTTGACCATCTTACAGCAGGTTACCGCTATTAGTTTATCGAGTATCGGGGGACCAATCATGTCTTCAAGAGAAAGACAAAAAGGAAATATGACGAAAGACAGCGTCAGCTTGCTGCCCTGCTTCTATTTCGTTGAGGTAGGTTGATTCTCTCTTTTTGGAGACTGGGCTGTCTCGGAGAATAACAGGATAGTTACATTAATCATGACTATGAAAACGTGATTTTAAAAAATGACATAATTTCGAAAAACAAAACAAAACAATAATGTTGCATGAATAGGAGGGCTGCAACGAATGATCAAAAAACCAGAAACAAATAAATAGGTAAATCAGATGACTAATGATAATAGGCTATTGCAGTCATGGAACAATAAATGCCAGCAGTTCAATTTCAAATTATGTACATGATGTGTATGAATTACATATATTGATTGGTATTGATGTTTGGTTTCAATACACATGATCGAACACATGTTGTTGATGTTCTCTGGATGCAAGCACCAAACGATTCACTATGCATCAAACGATTCACTATGCACAAGATGATAAAACAGAAATATCACTCACAAGCATGCACATTTACTGTGTGCATGTATGTTAATGTGTGTGCATTTTACTGTGTGTGTGTGTGTGTGTGTGTGTGTGTGTGTGTGTGTGTGTGTGTGTGTGTGTGTGTGTGTGTGTGGAAATCTGGACATCTGTGGTAGGCAGTAAGTAGCATATATGTCTCTATCAGACACTGAACATTCAGGACTCAGAAGTCAGCTCAGCCCTATTTAACCGATTCATGTCTCCTATGAAGCGTGGCTGCCAAATACCATATATTACTATAGATCTAGGATTTTTTAACACAGTCTTTCATCGCAGTTCAGCCAGTTCAGCATCCCTTCTCCACACCAATGGGGCATGCACATTTCCTGTGATGTCTCTGGATATTTAAACTACACAACCTACATCACCATGTCAGGGGCAGCAAGTAACCCTTGTCCGAGCCAGAACGGCCCATAGTCCGTTTTAAGGGAGTAGTTATTTTGAGGAGTGTCCTGTATCTTAACCATGGCTTCACTTTTAAAGAACCTTGCTTATTGATTATATTAAGATTCTGAGTTATAGTGGCCTTGTAGAGTTTGTCTTGCCTGAGGCTTGTGTCTCTAGTGGAACCAATTTGAGCACACAGTGTAGTGAAAACCCGTTTTAGATTAAACAGGGGAAAACTTTATGTTCAAAGGATGGATCAAAGACATGGAGTGTACTGTACTGCACTGTTATGCACTGTACTGCACTGTTCTGCACTGTACTGCACTCTACTGCACTGCTCTGCATTGCACTGTTCTCTTTTGTACTGTACTGCACTGTACTGCACTGTACTGTATTGCAATGTTCTGTTTTGTACTGCACTGTTATGTTTTGTACTGTATGTACTGTAGTACAAATCTGTCATATTTTGGAACCTGTTCTCTGACTAGAAAGCCAGTTTAGTTCTCCCCTTTGGTCTAGCAAAGGTCCAGCATCACCCCATACAGTGCAGAATGGAGCCAGTGGGGCGTATGCTGGGGAATACATAGCTCTTGAAATATAGAGCATAAGCAGAGCATTAGGCATACCTAGGCTACATGTAGATGTTGCAATGCATACACAGAGGGAGTTGCAAATAAGTGTAATATTTGTTCATTCTCTTATTAATTTGTTCATCTGTTTGTTAATTCATCAATTCATAAGATCTTATTTTTTTGTAAATGCCCCTCTCACCTTAAAACACATGTGGAAAACCATCCCACTGCTCCTGACAGCTACCTTTACAGCACTGCTGGAGAAGGAGAAACCACATGGCTGCACCACAACACACATCTCAACTGCAGGCAATATTGACCACATCATGTCTCTGATCCACTGGCTGTTTCCAATGTCCACATGAACATACACACCATACCACTCAGTATGAAGTCAGCGATTGGATATACATTATGAGTGCTATGCTTATTAGTTTTTTTGGAACAGAACACGTGTTTCCTATCAACTGGTTCCTATGGTTTGATTATTATTATTATAATGACAGTCTTATAGGGCTGTAATGACATGCGTATAGGGCTGTAAGACTTAAATGTGTGTGTGCAAGACACCCATGCTTGGTTTAATTACAGTCTTATAGGTCTGTACGTACTGTATGTGTACAGTAAAACACTCGTCAAACCTCCATCATCCTCAGAAGAACACCTTCGCTGCCTTGTGAGATGATACCTTTAGTCAGTGCTGCAACACAGGGTTTGGAACAGTTCAGGGAACAGAACCAAAAAACGTAAAATAGCGAAATTCTTGAAGGAACAGATTCCGAACCAGGAATGAGCGTGATCTATACTGTTCCGGGAACAGAACCGTTATTTTAAAAGCATGGGAACCAGTTAATAATGTTATTTTATTTTCCAGGATTTTTTTTCAGTCCTCAAAAAATGTTACAAAGCGCCTATGAAAATCCCTCACTCAGTCACTCAGAAAATTATTCCTGTGTCAGCCTGCCAACTGAAAATATTTTTTCCTGTGCGTGTGTGTGCTGCGTCTCCCCCTCCAAAGCATAGGCTACTGTAGCCTACTGTAATTCTGTAATTCAGAAATTAGGGAGAGATTTTTCATTAGAGAAGAATGGGTACACTTTTTCAATGCTAGTTAAGGATACTATAGTTATCACATTGCACGTTGGATTTATGAATTACAAAAAGCTAAAACGGGTTTTTAATTCTGGTGCAGTTCTGCACGTACAAGCTTTTTAGCTAGCTAGCTGTGGTCCGACGTTAAGCCAACTCTCTGAAGTTCAAAGACATTCAAAATTCCTCCATAGAAGCAACTCCTACATAGGTATAATTCTGTGGGCCTAATTCAGTATAATGCATGTCATAACAATATACCCAGCACTTTAAGCCAAGCCTCCTCCTCCACCCTCTCTCGCTCTTTCCCCACCCACAGAATTTCAGTCGCATCTCGCTCCCTACACTTGTCTGTCCATCACGCATGTAAACAACTATAGCTTGCCCGGTCTAGAGCTGCTCTAGCCGCACTGATTGGTGAAGTAAATTAATGTCAAGCTAAATGTACAAAAAATGAATTGATTTCAGAGGTTTAAAAGGAACAGAAAGGAACGATATAAATCAGTACTCTTTTTGGTTCGAACCGGTTCAGAACTATATTTTTCAGGTCGGAACAGTGGAACAATAAAAGAAATGGTTCTGTTCAGAACGAAACCATTTTGGTTCCAACCCCTGCTGTTACATGCTATAAATAGCCCACACCGACCAACCAGTCCACTTTCCATTTCTAGCCATCCATTATTTAACTTCATCTGTCACTTCCCTGCCTTTCATTTCTGTAATCACTGGATCTGAGTTAAAGCAGAGTGAGATTAGAGGTACAGTCTTGTCTGGCAGTGGCAAGATAGGGGACAGAAATAGGACTGTTTGTGTTACCAGCATATTCATGTTCATTAGACTGCATGTACCTGGAGTTTATAAATTGTAAATGTTGCAGTCTATTATGTATGTTTTTAGAAAGACTAATGTACATGAATACATCCCATGTGAGAGTTTTCGAGGGTTCTCCTTTAGGCCTTACTACTAAAGGTGTACTACGTTGCTGGTTTAGATTAGGGAGAGGCTCCTAATTCAGGACCAGATCTTTTAGTGCTGAGGATCTGAGTCTGCAAATTCTCGCAGTATCTCACAGGAATTTGGGACTTCAGTCATTTTTCTCATGCTAAAACCAGATTAGCCACATAGTGAAATGCAAACAGGTGATATTTGCAAGGTCATTAAGCAAAAAACAAACAACCAAAACATCAATAGCCACTACAATGTAAAAACATGATTTTGTCATGAGTTCAGTAGCATTAGCTTGATTTTGAGCATCCACGACTAACTGGTATCGTCATTAAAGCTCGCTAGTCATGCTAGCGACGCTAGTCAGCAACGCTAGATAGCATATGCTTCTACACCAGGGACCCCCTTCCAGGCAAACCGGCAAACCGGCAACACAAAGTATGTTAGCAAAATAATTATGATTCACATCTTGTCTCATCATCAGGTGAATGATAATGGCAAGGTGAAGTAATCAACATTTTAAAATGAAAATATTTGTTAGATCGTTTTTCATTATTTTGACCTCCCCAGATTATAATTGGAAGAGGAAGTGCAGGCCTAACCTCTACATGATAGTCAGCTAGATCTAGTAAAATGGGAACCGATGCAAACCTGGGAACCAATGCAAAGATTCTGGCTAGTGTAGCTAGCTAGATGATTAGCTAGATGATAACGCTTGTGAAATTGTAAATTGGTAAATTTATATTACACACTTTTCCTATAACTTACTTACAGTTGATGTCGGAAGTGTACATACACCTTAGACAAATACATGTAAACTCAATTCCTGACATTTAATCCGAGTAAAAATTCCCTGTCTTAGGTCAATTAGGATCACCACTTGATTTTAAAAATGTAGAATGTCAGAATAATAGTAGAGAGAATGATTTATTTAAGCTTTTATTTCTTTCATCACATTCCCAGTGGGTCAGAAGTTTACATACACTCAATTAGTATTTGGTAGCATTGCCTTTAAATTGTTTAACTTGGGTCAAACGTTTTGGGTACCCTTCCACATGCTTCCCACAATAAGTTGGGTGAATTTTGGCCCATTCCTCCTGACAGAGCTGGTGTAACTGAGTCAGGTTTGTAGGCCTCCTTGCTTTCACACACTTTTTCAGTTCTGCCTAAAAATGTACTATAGGATTGAGGTCAGGGCTTTGTGATGGCCAATCCAATACCTTGACTTTGTTGTCCTTAAGCCATTTTGCCACAACTTTGTAAGTATGCTTGGGGTCATTGTCCATTTGGATGACTCATTTGCAACCAAGCTTTAACTTCCTGACTGATGTCTTGAGATGTTGCTTCAATATATCCACATAATTTTCCTGCCTCATGATGCCATGTATTTTGTGAAGTGCACCAGTCCCTCCTGCAGCAAAGCACCCCCACAACATGATGCTGCCACCCCCGTGCTTCACGGTTGGGATTGTGTTCTTCGGCTTGCAAGCCTCCAGACCGTAGTCTGGCTTTTTTATGCTGGTTTTGGAGCAGTGGCTTCTTCCTTGCTGAGCTGCCTTTCAAGTTATGTCGATATAGGACTCGTTTTACTGTGGATATGGATACTTTTGTACCTGTTTCCTCCAGCATCTTCACACGGTCCTTTGCTGTTGTTCTGGGATTGATTTGCACTTTTCGCACCAAAGTACGTTCATCTCAAGGACACAGAACGCGTCTCCTTCCTGAGCGGTATGACGGCTGTGTGGTCCCATGGTGTTTGTACTTGCGTACTATTGTTTGTACAGATGAACGTGGCACCTTCAGGCGTTTGGAAATTGCTCCCAAGGATGAACCAGACTTGTGGAGGTTTACAATTTTTTTTCTGAGGTCTTGGATGATTTATTTTTATTTTCCCATGATGTCAAGCAAAGAGGCACTGAGTTTGAAGGTAGGCCTTGAAATACATCCACAGGTACATCTCTAATTGACTAAAATTATATCAATTAGCCTATCAGAAGCTTCTAAAGCCATGACATCATTTTCTGGAATTTTCCAAGCTGTTTAAAGGCATAGTCAACTTAGTGTATGTAAATGTCTGACCAACGGGAATTGTGATACAATGAATGATAAGTGAAATAACCTGTCTGTAAACAATTGTTGTGTTCACATGCACAAAGTAAATGTCCTAACCGACTTGCCAAAAATATATTTTGTTAACAAGAAATTTGTGGAGTGATGAAAAACTAGTTCTAATGACTCCAACCTAAGTGTATGTAAACTTCCAACTTCAACTGTATGTCCTCTGTGTAAATTGCCCTATGGGCCCTGGTCAAAAGTAGTGCACATTATAGGGAATACAGTGCCTTCCCGGATGCACCTTAGTACAGTAATATCAACCTGGCAATGGATAGAGATGAATTGAAGTGAGCTTCCACCTCCTGACAGATTCTGCGTAGTTTATCTTCTAGAGAGAAAGGTGGCACAGTACCACTGACCTATATTTATCCTAGCTGAACATGGCAGTGTGTGTGTCTGTGTGTGTGTGTGTGCATATGTGCATGAATGTGTGTTTGGCCAGGGTTGACTATGCTGAGGTCATCATACCTCCAGTTCCCTTAGTCAAACTCATGTTTTCAAATTAAAATGGTTGAAATATTTCCTTCCCTATCAATGTTTTGTAATGGGCTAACAAGCTCAGTCATTACATATCCCTAACATAAATATTTAAAGATAGCTGGTTGAGTGAAAAATGCTGGCTGGACAGATTTTGAGGTATGGAAGGCACTGCAGATGTGATATACACTGCCTTCGGAAAGTATTCAGACCCCTTGACTTTTTCCCACATTTTGTTACGATACAGCCTTATTCTAAACTGGATTAAATAAAAACATTTCCTCAGCAATCTACACACAATACCCCATAATGACAAAGTGAAAACAGGTTTTTAGAAATTTGGGCAAATGTATAAAAAACTATAAACATAAATACCTTATTTACATAAGTATTCAGACCCTTTGCTATGAGACTCAAAATAGAGCTCAGGTGCATCCTGTTTCCATTGATCATCCTTGAGATGGTCTGCAACTTGATTGGAGTCCACCTATGGTAAATTCAATTGATTAGACATGATTTGGAAAGGCACACACCGGTTTGTACAAGGTCCTACAGTTGACCAATAAACCAAGCCATGGGGTCGAAGGAATTGTCCGTAGCGCTCTGAGACATTTATGCAGCATTGAATGTCCCCAAGAACACAGTGGCCTCCATCATTCCTAAATGGAAGAAGTTTGGTACCTCCAAGACTCTTCCTAGAGCTGGTTGCCCGGCCAAACTGAGCAATTGGGGGAGAAGGGACTTGCTCAGGGAGGTGACCAAGAACCTGATGGTCTCGCTGATAGAGCTCTAGAGTTCCTCTGTGGAGATGGGAGAACCTTTCAAAAGGACAACGATCTCTGTACCACTCCAACAATTAGGCGTTTATGGTAGAGTTGCCAGACGGAAGCCACTTCTCAGTAAAAGTCACATGACAGCCCCCTTGGAGTTTGCTAAAAGGCACCTAAAGACTCTCCGACCATGAGAAACAAGATTATCTGATCTGATGAAACCAAGATTGAACCTTTTTGCCTGAATGCCAAACACCATGTCTAGAGGAGACCTGGCATCATCCCTACGGTAAAGCATGGTGGTGGCAGAACCATGCTGAGGGGACGTTTTTCAGCGACATGGACTGGGAGACTAGTCAGGATCGAGGGAAACAGAGAGATCCTTGATGAAAAAGTACAGAGAGATTGTTGATGAAAACTTGCTCAAGAGCACTCAGGACCTCAGACTGGGGTGAAGGTTCACCTTCCAACAGGACAACGACCCTAATCACACAGCCAAGACAACGCAGGAGTGGCTTCAGGACAAGTCTCTGAATGTGTGAGTGGCGTAGCCAAAGCCCGATCGAGCATCTCTGGAGAGACCTGAAAATAGCTGTGCAGCAACGTTCCCATCCAACCTGACAGAGCTTGAGAGGATCTACAGAGAAGAATGGGAGAAACTCCTCAAATACAGGTGTGCCAAGCTTGTAGCGTCATACACAAGAAGAGTCGAGCCTTTAATCGCTGCCAACGGTGCTTCAGCAAAGTACAGAGTAATGGGTCTGAATATTTACGTAAAAGTGTATTTCAGTTTTTTATTTGTATAATAAATTAGCAAAAATCATTATTATAGTGTATAATACACATTATACACATTATACACATTATTACTGTGTGTAGATTGATGAGGGGGAAAAAACACAATAAAATCGTATAAGAGGGCATCAATAGATAGATAGATAGATAGATAGATAGATAGATAGATAGATAGATAGATAGATAGATAGATAGATAGATAGATAGATAGATAGATAGATTGAAAGAGTGGAGTCACTTTAACACTCTGGCATCAATAAGATGTCCTTCTGTTCCTCCAGCAGTGGAGTACTCTGTCACAGCCTCCTAGCTGGCTGTTTCAGAGCTGAATTACTGCATCAGGATGGATGCCCAAGGCCAAACACAGACCACATGCTGTACAGCACTGCATCCCAGAGAGCTACCAATTTGACATTTAATTACACATGTATCTGGCTTCACGTGTAACTTATTTCCTGGACTGTAAGTCGTACAGACTTTCAATGGTACACATTGACATGTTCAGTAAGCTACAAAACATTGGCATTTGCATGCTAAAATTACATCTGTTTTTTTCAGTCATTCATGTCTCACTCTGTATATTAAATTGTGTTGGATCCCCAGTGTTTACCCAACATTACACTGCAGTACTACCAACTAGGTATATCAACCTAGTATGTTCCAAGACCACCCTGACTGCTGCGTTCTCGTTAGCAAAGAAAGTAAGCTTGCGAGATCAGGATGGTTTGTACGAGGCTAATATCAATATCAAAATCTCTGTGGGTACACTATTAAATCCCAATTGGATTTATCATCATCATTTATTTGGCTTTATCAGGTGACCCCCTTTTCCTAATGAGATTTTCTCCTAGTGTGTGGCAAACCTCTTTCCTTTCTGCTTTAGGAGATGGTGTGGAAGGTAATATCCTGTAAAAAAAAAAAAACAACGTGACTTTCCTCTTTGGGAACCCATGCTCCCTGAGCACTTAAGACATAATTACTTGGATGAAGACAAGGGACAGAACTGAACTGTGACAAGTCGATGTGAAATCAGTTCAGTGATGATTCCTATCTTAGCCTGCAAGACTACATCACATAGAAGAGCTAGCTCTTTTAATGCATGTTCTACTGGTGCCAATTTTGCTCCAGTAGTTCCTCGAACCAACTAGTCTCTGAAATCGCAGACGATTGGAACATTGTGGGAGGTAACCCATCTGTCTAATACTAGAGACTAAGAACCAACCACTAAGAGTTCATTAGAGTAACCTGTTTAATTCCCTGCTTTTGTATGTCTTTGACTCGTGGCAGCAATCAATGAGTTGTATTTCCAAATGATGTATTAGCTTTCTAATTAGGATTCGTTAACATGAATGTAGTGTTTTTTTGCACTTTGAAAGGTGGTGGACAGACCATAGTTATGATTTGACAACTTCCCCTTCATCAGGTCACTGAAACTGAGATATTGACTCAGAATACATCGGCTCCAGTGGAGTCAGAGTAATGAGTGAATCGAACCACGCAATGATTCTGACATATCATGTTTTGTTGTTTAGTCTCTCTGTTTATCTGTTTTTTTGTTTGTTTGTTTACCCGTGGGCAGCTCCCCATCCTGGTGTCGTCGGTGGTGAGTCTGTACTTTCTGGAGCTGACAGACGTGTTCAAGCCGGTCCGCTCGGGGTACAGCTGCCACGACCGCAGCCTCAGCCTGCCCTACATAGAGTCCACTCATGAGATTATCCCCCTGCTCATGCTGCTCAGCCTGGCCTTTGCTGGACCCGCCATCACGGTCAGTAACACACACACACACAAACGCAGGCAGGCAGGCACGCATGCATGTGCACAAACACACACACAGGCATGCTCGCCCGCCAACACGCGCACACACACATGCACACATTCGCTCATGCGCACACACAGGCACACATGCCAGTGACTGACTTGTCACACTCTGCATTTTATTTGAGGGCTGCCTGTAGGCCTACTTGGTTATTCTTCCAACAGAAATAGGCAGGCCATGTTTTTAGATATGGTGTTATGTCTGAAGATCCTAGCGTAAGATTGGCCGCTTAGGAGGAAGAGAGTTTAGTATGATAACACTAAGTTGACCCAAAGCTGGAGGTCTTTACATGCTAAGATGAAGGGTTACAGTGATCTGACATTCAAATTCATCTGGTGTCACTGTTGATGCCTCTTCCCCACTAAAGTCAAAAGACTGAGATTACCGTCTGCTAAGGGTTTTGAAGATGTTGTCCGAAGTATGACCAATGATGTGTTTGAGAAGTTTGACTTGTCGAAACAAAACTCTAACTCTCATCAAAATATTTTCTCTATCCAGCAGAAAACCTTGTTTACTACCAGAATCCTCCTGTATTGATCTGAGGCACTTATAAAAAGAAAAGGCACTTATCACAAATAGCATCTTCAACTATACTATACAGGGCAATCGGATAGTATTCAGATCCCTCGACTTTTAGAAAATGTTGTTACATTTCAGCCTTATTCTAAAATGGGTTAAATCATTTTTTCCCTCATCAATCTACACACAATATCCCATAATGACAAAGCAAAAACAGGTTTTTGAAAATGTATTTAAAAAAAAACTGAAATGTTACATTTACAAAAGTATTCAGACCCTTTACTCAGTACTTTGTTGTCGCACCTTTGGCAGCGATTACAGCCTCGATTATTTTTGGGTATGGCGCTACAAGCTTGACACACCTGTATTTGGGGAGTTTCTCCCATTCCTCTCTATAGATCCTCTCAAGCTCTGTCAGGTTGGATGGGGAGTGTTGCTGCACAGCTATTTTCAGGTCTTTCCAGAGATGTTCGATCGGGTTCAAGTCCGGGCTCTGGCTGGACCACTCAAGGACATTCAGAGACTTGTCCCAAAGACACTCCTGCGTTATCTTGCCTGTGTGCTTAAGGTTGTTGTCCTGTTGGAAGGTGAACCTTCTCCCCAGTCTGAGGTCCTGAGTGCTCTAGGGCAGGTTTTCATCAAGGATCGCTCTATACTTTGCTCCGTTCATCTTTCCTTCGATCCTGACTAGTCTCCCAGTCCCTGCCGCTGAAAAATATCCCCACAGCATATGATGCTGCAACCACCATGCTTTGAGGTAGGGATAATGCCAGGTTTCCTCCAGATGTGACGCTTGGCATTCAGGCCAAATAGTTCAATCTTGGTTTCATCAGACCAGAAAATCTTGTTTCTCATGATCTGAGAGTCTTTAGGTGCCTTTTGGTGAACTCCAAGCAGGCTGTCATGTGCCTTTTACTGAGGAGTGGCTTCCGTCTGGCAACTCTACCATAAAGGCCTAATTGGTAGAGTGCTGCAGACATTTACATTTACATTTAAGTCATTTAGCAGACGCTCTTATCCAGAGCGACTTACAAATTGGTGCTTTCACCTTATGACATCCAGTGGAACAGCCACTTTACAATAGTGCATCTAGGTCTTTTAAGGGGGGAGAAGGATTACTTTATCCTATCCTAGGTATTCCTTAAAGAGGTGGGGTTTCAGGTGTCTCCGGAAGGTGGTGATTGACTCCGCTGTCCTGGCGTCGTGAGGGAGTTTGTTCCACCATTGGGGGGCCAGAGCAGCGAACAGTTTTGACTGGGCTGAGCGGGAACTGTACTTCCTCAGTGGTAGGGAGGCGAGCAGGCCAGAGGTGGATGAACGCAGTGCCCTTGTTTGGGTGTAGGGCCTGATCAGAGCCTGGAGGTAGTGAGGTGCCGTTCCCCTCACAGCTCCGTAGGCAAGCACCATGGTCTTGTAGCGGATGCGAGCTTCAACTGGAAGCCAGTGGAGAGAGCGGAGGAGCGGGGTGACGTGAGAGAACTTGGGAAGGTTGAACACCAGACGGGCTGCGGCGTTCTGGATGAGTTGTAGGGGTTTAATGGCACAGGCAGGGAGCCCAGCCAACAGCGAGTTGCAGTAATCCAGACGGGAGATGACAAGTGCCTGGATTAGGACCTGCGCCGCTTCCTGTGTGAGGCAGGGTCGTACTCTGCGGATGTTGTAGAGCATGAACCTACAGGAACGGGCCACCGCCTTGATGTTATTTGAGAACGACAGGGTGTTGTCCAGGATCACGCCAAGGTTCTTAGCGCTCTGGGACGAGGACACAATGGAGTTGTCAACCGTGATGGCGAGATCATGGAACGGGCAGTCCTTCCCCGGGAGGAAGAGCAGCTCCGTCTTGCCGAGGTTCAGCTTGAGGTGATGATCCGTCATCCACACTGATATGTCTGCCAGACATGCAGAGATGCGATTCGCCACCTGGTCGTCAGAAGGGGAAAGGAGAAGATTAATTGTGTGTCGTCTGCATAGCAATGATAGGAGAGACCATGTGAGGTTATGACAGAGCCAAGTGACTTGGTGTATAGCGAGAATAGGAGAGGGCCTAGAACAGAGCCCTGGGGGACACCAGTGGTGAGAGCACGTGGTGAGGAGACGGATTCTCGCCACGCCACCTGGTAGGAGCGACCTGTCAGGTAGGACGCAATCCAAGCGTGGGCCGCGCCGGAGATGCCCAACTCGGAGAGGGTGGAGAGGAGGATCTGATGGTTCACAGTATCGAAGGCAGCCGATAGGTCTAGAAGGATGAGAGCAGAGGAGAGAGAGTTAGCTTTAGCAGTGCGGAGCGCCTCCGTGATACAGAGAAGAGCAGTCTCAGTTGAATGACTAGTCTTGAAACCTGACTGATTTGGATCAAGAAGGTAATTCTGAGAGAGATAGCGGGAGAGCTGGCCAAGGACGGCACGTTCAAGAGTTTTGGAGAGAAAAGAAAGAAGGGATACTGGTCTGTAGTTGTTGACATCGGAGGGATCGAGTGTAGGTTTTTTCAGAAGGGGTGCAACTCTCGCTCTCTTGAAGACGGGAGGGACGTAGCCAGCGGTCAGGGATGAGTTGATGAGCGAGGTGAGGTAAGGGAGAAGGTCACCGGAGATGGTCTGGAGAAGAGAGGAGGGGATAGGGTCAAGCGGGCAGGTTGTTGGGCGGCCGGCCGTCACAAGACGCGAGATGTCATCTGGAGAGAGAGGGGAGAAAGAGGTCAGAGCACAGGGTAGGGCAGTGTGAGCAGAACCAGCGGTGTCGTTTGACTTAGCAAACGAGGATCGGATGTCGTCGACCTTCTTTTCAAAATGGTTGACGAAGTCATCTGCAGAGAGGGAGGAGGGGGGGGGAGGGGGAGGAGGAGATGGTTGTCCATCTGGAAGGTTCTCCCATCCCCACAGAGGAACTCTAGAGCTCTATTAGAGAGACCATCGGGATCTTGGTCACCTCCCTGAGCAAGGCCCTTCTCCCCCAATTGCTCAGTTTGGCCGGGCGGACACCTCTAGGAAGATGGAGGCAACTGTGAATTGTGGACCGTCATTGCTGCAGACATTTTTGGTACCCTTTCACCAATCTGTGCCTCGACACAATCCTGTCTCGGAGCTCAACGGACAATTCCTTCAACCTCATGGCTTTTGCTCTGACATGCACTGTGGGTCTTTCCAACTAATGTCCAATCAATTGAACTTACCACAGGTGGACTCCAATCAATTTGTATATACATCACAAGGATGATCAATGGAAACAGGATGCACCTGAGCTGATTATCAAGTCTTATAGCAATTGGTCTGATTTCTTATGTAAATAAGGTATTTCTGTTTTTTATCAATTCTAAAAACCTTTTTTTGGTTTGTCATTATGAGGTATTGTGTGTAGATTGCTGAGATGTTTTATTTCTTTAATCCATTTTAGAATAAGGCTGTAACAACAAATTTAGGAAAAAGTCAAGGGGTCTGAATACTTTACGAAGGCACTGTAATTACAAAACTACCTTAAAATGTGTGGATTCGGCTATTTCAGCCACACCCGTTGCAGACAGGTGTATAAAACCAAGCACACAGCCATGCAATCTCCATAGACAAAAACAATGGTAGTAGAATGGCCCATACTTACTGAAGAGCTCAGTGACTTGCAACGTGGCACCGTCATAGGATGCCACCTTTCCAAAAAGTCAGTTCATCAAATTTCTGCCCTGCTAGAGCTGTCTAGAAACAACAACAGCTTAGCCCCGAAGTGGTAGGCCACACAAGCTCACAGAACGGGACAACCGAGTGCTGAAGCGCGTAGCTCGTAAAAATCACCTGTCCTCGGTTGCAACACTCACTACTGAGTTCCAAACTACTTCTAGAAGCAATGTCAGCACAAGAACTGTGTGCTTGTCCCGTCTGGAGCTTAATGAAATTAGTTTCCATGGCTAAGCAGCTACACACAAGTCTAAGATCACCATGCACAATGCCAAGCATCGACTGGAATTATGTAAAGCTCACCCCCATTGGACTCTGGAGCACTGGAAACGTGTTCTCTGGAGTGATGAATCACGCTTCACCATCTTACAGTCCGACGGACGAATCTGGGTTTGGCAGATGCCAGGACAACGCTACCTGCCCGAATGCATAGTGCCAACTGTAAATTTTGGTGGAGGAGGAATAATGGTCTCGGGCTGTTTTTCATGGTTCAGGCTAGGCCTCTTCTTTTTAATTAATAAAACATTTTATACCCATTTTTCTCCCCAATTTCGTGATATTCAATTGGTAGTTACAGTCTTGTCCCATCGCTGCAACTCCCGTACGGACTCGGGAGAGGCGAAGGTCAAGTGCCGTGCATCCTCCGAAACACGACCCGCCAAGCCGCACTGCTTCTTGACACAATGCTCGCTTAACCCGGAAGCCAGCGGCACCAATGTGTCGGAGGAAACACCGTACACCTGGCGATCGTGTCAGCGAGCATTTTGACAAGGACAACAGGAGCCGCTAGAGCGCGATGGGACAAGGACAACCCGCCCAGCCAAAACCTCCCCTAACTCGGACGATGCTTAGCCAGTTGTGCACCGCCTCATGGGTCTCCCGGTCGCGGCCGGCTGCCACACAGCCTGGGATCGAACCAGCAGTGAAGGGAATTCTTAACGCTACAGCATACAATGACATTCTATATGATTCTGTGGTTCCAACTTTGTGGCAACAGTTTGGGGAAGGCCCTTTCCTATATCAGCATAGCAATGCCCACGTGCACAAAGCAAGGTCCGTATATAAATGGTTTGTTGAGATCAGTGTGGAAGATCTTGACTGGCCTGCACAGAGTCCCGACCTCAAACCCCTCGAACACCTTTGGGATGTATTGGAGCACTGACTGCGAGCCAGGCCTAATCGCCCAACTTCAGTGCTAGACCTCACTAATACTCACTAATACTCTTGTGGCTGAATTAAAGTAAGTCCTTGCAGCAATGTTCCAACATCTAGTGGAAAGCCATCCCAGAAGAGCGGAGGCTGTTACAGCAGCAAAGGAGGACCAACTCCATATTAATGCCCATGATTTTGGACTGAGATTTTTGATGAGCAGGTGTCCACATACATTTGGTAATGTATTGTATCTGGCATCAGTGGAATTCTACTGACTTTAGTTGTCTGATGACGCATTACTTTCACAGAGATCTCCTAGCAACGCTCGGTACTGTAGCAAGCAGATCTTGAGTTTCTCAGGTGAATACACTGTGGCTGACTGTTCTCACAGGTGCGTATACTGTGGCTGCTACTGTCAGCCAGCATTTGACTGTCAGCCACCCCAGAGTAGTCTCTGTAGCTAACAATCTCTTCAAGACTTATCCTGACTCAGTCAATGTGTTTTTGTCACTGGCTATGGAGTTATCGCTATCTAAAGGTCCCCAGGTGAACTGTCAGTTTGAAACTACAGTTTGGGGTCCTCTTTTTTTGTTCTGTGGTTTAAGTGGGTGTTATGAATGAGTGGGTCTTGCAGTGTTTCGTTGTGTTTTCAAGCAGGCTGCTCATGCAGAAACGCGTTGATTAGTTCACACCCGACTTCCTGGGAGTCCTGGAGGCATGTTGCTGTGTTTGAAAAATGACAAGAAGACTAAACTGTTCTGAAGTGTGAACCATTCTCTCTTCTTCTTTAAAACGTCCCCTCACAATGGTGTTGACTAAGGTGCTTTTCGAAGCATCTTCTCAGACTGACTGTAAGGTGTCTACCCACTCTGCCCAGAGTAGGTGAAAAGGCACTTTGGTGATGACATTTCACTTCCTTATGTTATACTTTTTGTTTTTTTTACCAAGACAAAAAATAATTGTTCATGTTCTGAATCGTTCAGTGAGGTCTTTCTTTTACACATCATTAACACATTAACATTATATCCAAAAAGTCAGATTTCTTAACCTAATACATCCAATAATAAGCACCGATGTATGTTGACAGAGCGGGGCAGCTTTCTCACCAAAACTTTTGAGTTTTTTTTACATTTTGTGGTTGTCGTCTTCCAAGTTGTGGGTCGCAAATAGCAAAATCAGCATGACACAAGTTGAATTAAATGTAAAATGCTTTGAAAAGAAGACAAAAATTGCGGTATGCTCAGTGCTCCCTTGACATTTCACAGAGATACGCTTGTTTTTGTGAGTCTTTTAAAAAATAACAGGAACTTCACATTAATATGAATAGCGTATACTAAAATATGAAAATACTATATGTCATGTCTCAAAATCAATATCTATCTTACCTCCATATTGTTTGATGTCCTCCGGATTTGAGAAGAAAGATGACGAGTTCAATGGTAAACCGGTCAGGTAACCTTAATTATTTTCCAGATTTTTTTCTCTGGCCTCAATTTGACCATCCTACAATGGTAAAAACTCCAATAAGTTCGGAACGGATTATGATAAAGACATGAGGTTTGGACCATTGGTTTTATTAGAGGATTATCTACACAATTAACATTGTTCTATTATTTTACCCATTGGTCAAAATATGCGTGTTTGACAGTGACTTCATGTCAGAGCACATACTTACCTACTGTACCCCTCACCCTTTTCTGAAAGGTAAAGATTACTCAATTTCTGCTGTCCATGTTTACTACTGGTCTGGTGCTTTAGGACATGTACATACAGCACCAAATACAATTCCAGTTCTTTAGCAGCACTGATAAAATCCGTTACATTTAGTGAGATGTACTAGCTGATAATAAATACTGATTGGGATGAATAAAAAACAAGCATCACGGCACTGAGACAGAAATATATCTCAGAGCATATGAGTGTACAGTATGTTTAATGTTCTGAATGCTAACACTGTAAATACATCTATATTCCTTCTGCAATCCACTCAGATGCAGTTCCCAAACATCAGCTAACGCTGTGAAATATGTGTACATATAGGTATAGTCCTAACCTAACGTGCCACAATAACAACATGTGAAAACAACAATTAACCTGTCTACTGTAAGTACGATAATGCTACAACATTCTATTAGTTCAGATCACCAAGCCATTTTCACCATCTCTATCGGAGCACTGTGTATTGGTTTGTTATAGAGCACATGTATCATTAGAAAGGAAGTACCTGCAGGTAGTGCAGGGTCCTGTGGTTCGGCCAGTTGTCATAGCTCAGTGTTCTGTTGCTCTCTCTCTCTCGCACTCACTCACACACGCGCAGATGCACACGCCCGCCTGCCCGCGCGTGCGCGCACACACACACACACACACACACACACACACACACACACACACACACACACACACACACACACACACACACACACACACACACACACACACACACACACAGAGAGACACACTCACACTCACACTCTCAACCTGTCAGATGGGCAGAGTGTGCTGCCATGGTGATAGCTGCATGATACCTGGCCCCTCATTCACGTCACAGTGTGACAACAGACCCGACGCCAAAGGCTTAGTTAGACCATACTCCAGTACCCACAACACCCTGGGGTTTAGCCCTTACTTCTCACAACACCCTGCCTGTGCCAGGCCAGGACAGGGTGTGGATCACTGCTGACATCAAACACACAACCCCACTGAGATTTAAACTCCTCATGCATTCACACTGACAAACATAAGAGGGGTTATTATAGACTAGTAATGACTGTATCAGAGCTGTGGGAGAGGATGTATCATTGGGATTCATGCTTTATTCAAGTTGTCATGGTGTGGGTAGTCTCTTGTGGTAGCTGGCTGGCCCACAATATTTGGTTCTCAGTTCTGAGATTATGGATCGGGTAACAGAGAAAGATTCTGATTGATTGACAGGTGTGGTGATATGTGTGTGTGTTTATTGTTTCAGCTCCTCTGAACAGAGCAGAGGGGATTGGATTGTGTTTGAAGGTCAGTGTGGAGGGGTTTATTCAGACACATACGACAGCCTGTTGTCCTGTGGTCCTGTTTGTCAAAGTTCCAGACACAAGGGAGAGACTTACTGTACACCTAGGGGGCTGAAGTTATTCATGTTCTATATTGGAAGTAGGGTTGGGGGTCATACCGTTTCTGTACCATGTCAGGGTATATGGTATTACCGAATGTCCACACAGGGGGCGCTGTTTAATTTTTATTTTAAAGGAATGTCTCTGCTGTAAACGAGAAGCTTGATCTTGACATCTACCCACTTAGCTAGCAAGTTAGCAAACCAAATGCATAGCTGGAGCTCCGAGCTGGATATAATTTATTTGACACATCTTAGATTTCTTATAGTTATACTTAACTTATAAGCAGTGGTGTAGCGCTCACCTCCTCAGCCTACGCGAGGGCTAATTATTATTATTATATATTTTTTTTACGGTATTGAAAATCATACTGTTGGTATTTCAAAATACCCCGGTAAACGGTATGTCGCTCCAAGCCTAGTTGGAAGGTATTGTGATATTGGTCAGTCAGCTGTTTGTGGGTTATAAAATCATGATTACCACAGCTGGTTAGTGCTGAGAGTTGTACATTGGAATGGTAGGCCATAGTACTACATACTGCAGGGAAAGTGTGCCTTGGCCTTTCCCTAACCTTTCGTCTGGGGCTATGCCAAAGACAGAGAGCTGTACTTTATCCCGAAAACAGAGCGCTGAGAGGAAAGGCAGTCATTTGAAACAGAGGTAGACAGAGTTCATGGGAAAGGTGATCTCTTAATCCTACTGTGTGTGTGTGTGTGTGTGTGTGTGTGTGTGTGTGTGTGTGTGTGTGTGTGTGTGTGTGTGTGTGTGTGTGTGTGTGTGTGTGTGTGTGTGTGTGTGTGTGTGTGTGTGCTATAAGTGTATGTGTCCACAGTGATGACCGTGTCTCTGTCCACAGATAATGATCGGAGAGGGGATCCTGTTCTGCTGTCTGTCCAGAAAGAGGAAGGGTGTCGGGGCAGAGGCAGACATCAATGCAGCAGGCTGTAGCTTTAACTCCTTCATCCGCAGAGCTGTCAGATTTATTGGTAAGTTTAATTTGGTTTACCTGATGAGACTGTCTCAGCCCCTTAAGTATGAATTTTTATGAATAATGAAAAAAATACATGACAAGGCCCAAGTATAAAAATAAATATATGCTAACTGGGTGTGTGTGTGCATGTGTGTGTGCATGTATGTGTGTGTGTGCATGTGTCGTGCGTGCATGTGTGTGTCTCTGCCAACCAGGTGTCCATGTGTTTGGCCTGTGTGCCACAGCTCTCATCACGGACATCCTCCAGCTAGCGACGGGCTACCATGCGCCTTACTTTCTGACTGTGTGTAAACCCAACTACACCACGCTCAACACAACCTGCGACCAGAACACCTACATCCTGCAGGATATCTGCTCCGGGTCCGAAATCGCAGCCATCAACCAGGGCAGGTTTGTCACATTCACCTTTCACCGTTGACCTCTAAAGAGCTCTCAATGTGTTTCTGCTCCACCAACCTGATGCTAAGGGGTCAGGATTATGACTAGGGTTAGGGTTGATCCAGGATGAGGACATGAAGCTAGGGTTAGGGTTGAGGGTTAGGGTTGAGCCGGGGTGTGGACATGAAGTTTGTGTTATGGCTAAGGTTAGTGTTGACCCAGGGTGTGGACATTATGCTTAGGTTAGAGATAGGGTTGAGGCTAGAGTTAGCGTTGAACCGGGCTATAGACATTAAGCATGAGTGGGTTACTTGGTAGAGTGGCTCACTTGGTAGAGTATGGTGCTTGTAATGCCATGGTGTGGGTTTGATCACCATGGGGTACCAGTATGAAAATGTATGTACTAACTACTTTAAGCTGCTCTCGATAAGAGCGTTGATAGATATGTTAGGGTTAGTTAGAAGTTTTTGCATTTTTCTGACGATATTATGATCCTAGAGTTAAAGTATTCAAATATCTACACTGTTAATCAAAGCACATTTGGTCTGCAAGTTGTATTGATGTGTGAGTTAATCTAATACCTCCAATTACTCAGTAGCAGCAGACTTGAGTCATTAGCACAGTTCAATGGGTTATTTTTCTGGGGATTACGCAGAGTTTGAGTTGTTCAGTTCTGTTTGGATGTATAAACACAAGGACCCAGACAAGACAAGCAGCAGCAAAGCTATTTTGGTTTCTAATTGTGGTTATCATGGCTGTAGAGTAAAGAGAACCTTTTGATGTTCTCGCTAATGAGGTTGGGAAAGGGAATCTTGTTGTGGATTCAGGGAAAATAGATGTATGGAGTTTTCATCTGGAGTGAGTGGTTAAGGCAAAGCACATGGTGAGATTTGAATTAAAAGTATTATTAGGATCCCCATTAGCTGACGCTGTAATGTCAGCTAATCTTCCTGGGGTCCAACACAGAACTAAAAAGACATTACAAACAATTACAATTTACATTAAGACGTTACAAACTTTTAACAAGTGGACATTACAGACAATTACAATTTACATTAAGACGTTACAAACTTTTAACAAGTCGACGTTACAGACAATTAAAATACCTGACCGGTAATACATTTAACATTCAGGAGATGCTGTCTGGCATTAGTATCTGTGCAGTCATATGGTTGATCACATTGGATGTTCTTTTATTGCTTTCTTGAAGGTGGATTTACTTTTTGCCTGAGAAATTGGTAAATAATTATATTCAGTGATGGCTCTGTATGTGAGCAGCTAACCGATCGCTGCAGCTGTACATAGTCCATCTGTAAATAACCCACCCAATCTACCTACATCATCCCCATATTGTTTTAATTTACTTTCTGCACACCAGTATCTCTACTTGCACATCATCATCTGCTCATTTATCACTCCAGTGTTAATCTGCTAAATCTGCTAAATTGTAATTACTTCGCTACTATGGCCTATTTATTGCCTACCTCCTCGCGCCATTTGCACACACTGTATATAGACTTTCTTTTTTTCTATTGTGCTGGTACGCTTGTTTATTCCATGTGTAACTCTGTGTTGTTGTTTGTGTCGCACTGCTTTGCTTTATCTTGGCCAGGTTGCAGTTGTATATGAGAACTTGTTCTCAACTAGTTTACCTGGTTAAATAATGAAATAAAAAAATAAAAATATGTAACTGTTTGTCCTCGGGGGTATCAGATCACCTGAACTTCCTGTCTGGTTTGGTGGTTATGTTTGTTGCTAGTATTTAATTTTTATTTCACCTTTATTTAACCAGGTAGGCTAGTTGAGAACAAGTTCTCATTTGCAACTGCGACCTGGCCAAGATAAAGCAAAGCAATTCGACACATACAACAACACAGAGTTACACATGGAATACACTAATTGGCCTGAAAAAGACTGTGGTTTGTTGAAAATGTTACATTCCTAATGAAAATCAGAAGACTGTATAGTAATTTGCTTTCAATTTGACGGCATGAAAGATTCTGATGCATTCAGTTGACATTCATACAGTTGGAGCTTTTTTGTTTCTTTTTTTGCTGCAGATGATCTTAAGACAGGGCAGTAATCTAGGTGTGATAGAATCAAAGATTGAATCACCTGATTCAGAGTGCTGGATGTTACATACTCAGACAATTTTCTTGTTATAGCAATGCTCTTATCCGTTATAATTACAATATCTATTTGGTCTCATGTAGCAAAATGTGAAATGGTGTTTTTTATATTGGATACAGAGACTCGGAGCTACAAAATTGTATATCACTGCAGGAACAATAGGGAAAGTAATTCTGCTTTGAAAGTTGAAAATGGCCCTTGAATGTTTTGGTACACCTACTGGAGAGCACTTCTTTGTCTACACCTGTTCAGCATCATTCACACCCTCTTAAGCCCCACCCATGTCTTTAAGGATTCACATGAAAGGCCATGTCCTAAACAGAGTGAAAAAGTAGTGTTGTAAGCAACCAAAGATTTCAATACTAAAAGTGGTGAAATTATTAAGAGGATCCTTACCCAGAGAAATAAATTATATATCCACCCTCAAGCCACATCTAGCTAAAGTAAGTGGATGCGTCACACTTGTGTACTAGACATGTACACATGTTCATGAAATACAATAGATGGCCGTAATCACCCCCAGACACACCTGGCTAACTTGTTGGATCATGTAATCATCTGGCAAAGTGGAGTATTTTTGTTTAGACATGTAGCTAGCTAGTTTAACAATTTACCATATTCCCAACCCATAGCTACAATACAAACGTATTGCCATAGCTAGCAAACATGCATGAAATGCTGGAGTGTGAATCTGCAGGTAGCTAAAGCTAACCAACTAGGTTCGGTGTTAGCTAGCTAGCTAACAGTAGGCTATAACTAGCAATACAAATTACTTTCTGAGATATAAATTATATTACTACACAGATCATACACATAACATTAACGAGCGAGCCATCAAGGTAATGCTCGCTAGCTAGCTAACAGTACACCTTAACTTGCAATGAAAATGACAACTTTTTCTCACTGATCTTTGTCTGTAGTGTCTGCTAAATTATGGGCAGCAATGTTTTTGAGAGTAGTAGCAACACTTTTGCAGTTCTCCAGGGTTAGTTATGTCTTTCAAAAAAGCTGCAGTAGTAAGGATTATCTACACATACTGAGCAGCTCATGTTATAGACAGAAGTGTGCTACATGGCAGACCAATCCAAACTCATCTCTCGGCAAGTCCAGCCCATCCATTATCTCAGCCAGGTTCCTGTCTTTTTCTGTGGCTAAACCAACTAGTCTTGTAATGTAAATGTTTTATTTATATTTACAGATGGAATACAAGTTTGTTATTATGGCACATGAAAGTTCACATGTTCCATTTCTGCCCCAAAACACATTTTGATTAAAAAAATAGAAAACAATGTTCAAATGCCTCTCCTGTAAAGTAGTGACGTGTGACATAAGCCTAACTTCTTGAAAGGGCTCACATATGTTCAGACCAGGATAGAGCTGTGTCCAATGTGACACCAAGTAATTTGGTATTTTTTACTTCTTCTACAGGGAACACATCCATTTACAAGTGTAATTGAAGGTCATGAGGCAAGCATATATCTTCGACCAAATACAATGCATTTTCTTTAAGAAATGTATTCATGTTAACCCACTCAAACACACTTCTTAGTTCTTTGCTCAGTACTGTTAGCTCATTATACAGTGTGTTCATGCAGCGCTATACATTATAGAGTCATCAGCATACATAACCACTCTTGCTTTATTCATTACTGAGGGTAAATCATTAGTCAAGATAGAGTAGAGGAGTGGGCCTAGGCAGGTGTCTTGAGGAACACCACAGTGTCAATCATTACTGTCCAAAAATAAATTCAAGAAAAGTTTTTGCATTTTCCTGGATAGATAGCTTTCCATCCAGAGTGGCAGACGTAGAACCATAACATTTGAGATACTATCATTCAAAATGGATGTGTTGTGTTCAATTGTTTCTCGCTACGGTCTCCCCTGAATTGAATTATCGATGTTTATCTAAAAGTGAATCCCATTCTCCTGTAGAGCTGTAGACAGACAGTGCCATTACCCGTGGAAGATTAATCTGTGTATCTGTGTCTAATATTGTCTTGCCCCTCTTAGTCATTCTAAGACTAATGTATAGCCTTTATGGTCTTATTCATCCCGTGAACAGACAGATGAAACGGACCATTAAATTCAGCCTGCACCATTAAAAGCTCAAAACTGACAGTAGCTCAGGGCATAAACAGTCTCTGTTCCTCTCTGTGACATCCTAGCCCACTGTCTAACAGTCTAACTCTAATGAACTATATAAAGACCCCTAGAAGAGATTGGTACAACAGTTCAATGTTTTTCTCCTCATTAGTATTCATCTGAAGATTTGAAGATGGCGCCGATAGACATGGCAGCTCTGCTTCTAGCTCCTAAGCAATTTTGCAGTATTTAAATAAAAACATTTTTGTTATTTCTTATATTATTAGCCTAGAACGTTTTACGTGTTATTACATACAGCCAGAAATAACTTTTGGATATCAAAGCAGCGGAAGCTCCGACCAGAAATAAGACTTTCCTGAATTGGTTCCTTTGTTCGTACCCCCCAAGGCAATTGAACTTATCGAATACAAACAGTGCAGATATGCCCTCCGTAAAGCAATCAAACAGGCAAAACGTCAGTACAGAGACAAAGTGGAGTCGCAACTCAACAGCTCAGACACAAGATGTATGTGGCAGGGACTCCAAACAATCCCGAATTACAAAGGGGAAAACAGCCACTTCGCGGACATCGACGTCTTGTTCCCAAACAAGCTAAACACCTTCTTCACCCGTTTTGAAGATAACACAGTGCCAACAACGCAGGCCGCTCCCGAGGACTGTGGGCTTTCATTCTCTATGGCCGATGTGAGTAAGACATTTAATTAATCATGTTAACCCTCGAAAGGCTGCTGGCCCAGACAGCATCCTTAGCCGCGTCCTCACAGCATGTGCAGACCAGCTGTTTACGAATATAATCAATCTCTCCTTATTCCAGTCTGCTGTCCCCACTTGCTTCAAGATATCCACCATTGATGCTGTACCCAAGAAAGTAAAGGCAACTGAACTAAATGACTATCGGCCCGTAGCACTCACTTCTGTCATCATGAAGTGCTTTGAGAGGCTAGTTAAGGATCATATCACCTCCACCTTACCTGACACCCTCGACCCACTTCAATTTGCATACTGCCCCAATAGATCCACAGACGATGCAATCGCCATCACACTGCACACTGCCCAATCCCATCTGGACAAGAGGAATAGCTATGTAAGAATGCTGTTTATTGACTACACATCCTCATTCAACAGCATAGTACCCTCCAAGCTCATCAATAAACTCGGGGACCTGGGTCTGAACCCCTCCCTGCGCAACTGGTTCCTGGACATCCTGATGGGCTGCCCCCCATGTCGTGAATGTAGGAAAGAACACAAGGGTCCCCACAAGGGTGCCAGCTCAGCCCCCTCCTGTAGTCTCTGTTCGCCTATGACTGTGTGGCCACGCACGCCTCCAACTCAATCATCAAGTTTGCAGACGACACATCAGTAGTTGGCCTGATTACCAACAATGATGGGACAGCCTACAGAGAGGAGGTGAGGACCCCAAAAATAACCTCTCCCTCAACGTCAACAAAATTAAGGAACTTATCATGGACTTCAGGAGACAGCAAAGGCCCCCATTGATGGGGCCTCAGTGGAGAAGGTAAAAAGCTTAAAGTTCCTTGGCGAAAGCATCACTGACAATTTGAAAGTATCCACCAACACAGAGAGGGTGGTGAAGAAGGTACAAAAGCTGAAGCTGAAGAAATTTGTCTCGGCCTGTAAAACCCTCACAAACTTATACAGATGCACAATTGAGAGCATCCTGTCGGGCTGTATCACCGCCTAGTATGGCAACTGCACTGCCCGCAACCGCAGGGCTTTCTAGATGGTGGTGCGGTCTGCCCAATGCATCACTGGGGGCACACTGCCTGCCCTCCAGGACATCTACAGCACCCGATGTCACAGGAAGGCCAAGAAGATCATCAAGGACCTCAGCTACCCCATCACTGGGGGCACACTGCCTGCCCTCCAGGACATCTACAGCACCCGATGTCACAGGAAGGCCAAGAAGATCATCAAGGACCTCAGCTACCATTCAGAAGATGAGGTCAGTACAGGTGCATCAAAGCTTGGACCAAGCGACTGAAAAACAGCTTCTATCTCAAGGCCATCAGACTGTTAAATAGCTATCATTAACCGGCCTCCACCCACTACCCTGCCCTGAACTTAGTCACTATCAATAGCTGGCTACCACCCGATCCCTCAAACTTGCACCTTAAAGGATGCTACCCTATGTACATAGACATATACCGTATATACTGTATTCTAGTTAATTCCATCCTATTCAGCTATTGCTGTACATATACTATTCTATCCTAAGTATTCTACAGATCAGTGGAGGTTTCTGATGGGAGGAAGGCTCATAATAATGTCTGGAACGGAGTTAATGGAATGGCATCAAACACATGGAAACACCCACACACACACACACTGTATATATGTATATATATTCTCCGGACTCCGAATATTTATGTATTTCTTAATTGAATTATTTCTAATTTAGATTTGTGTGTATTGTTGTGAATGGTTAGATATTACTGCACTGTTGGAGCTAGGAATACAAGCATTTCGCTTCACCCGCAATAACATCTGCTAAATATGTGTAGGCGACCAATAAAATGTTCTTTTATTTCATACCCCTTGAGTTATTCCACATTTTGTTCTGTTACAGTCTGAATTAAAAATGGATTAAAAATATTTATTTTTCCCACCCATCTACACAAAATACCTCATAATGAGGTTCAGAGATGAGGTAGTCATTGTTAAAAAAAAACTGACCTTATTTAGGCTTGCCATAACAAAAGGGTTGAATACTTATTGACTCAAGACATCTCATATTTTGATTTGTAATTCATTTGTAAAAATGTCTTAAGAAAAAATGTCATAATTCCACTTTGACATGATGAGTTATTGTGTGTAGGCCAGTGACAATGAATCTCAATTTAATACATTTTCAATTTAGTCTGTAACACAACAAAATGTGGAAAAAGTCCAGGGGTGTGAATACTTTCTGAAGGTACTGATACAAAGGATTAACCTGTTCTTTTCAATGAGTTACACCAGTCAAAAAGTTTTTTTTTTTATGTTGAAAGAAGCTCATGTGCACCTATGAAAGTATATGTTTTGTAGTTATGTTACTGGATTGTGTTTTCCAAATGGTTAACGGAGTGTGCAAGGCTGTCATCAAGGCAAACGTTTTTGGTTACTATATGATTCCATATGTGTTATTTCATAGTTTTGATGTGTTCACTATTATTCTACAATGTAGAAAATAGTAAAAAATAAAGGAAAACCCTTGAATGAGTAGATTTGTCCAAACCTTTGACTGGTACTGTATATGATGTACTGCAGCATTTAGGAATGTTTCACCTCAATAGAATTATCTCACCTACTGTACAAACATGCCATAAGATATAATGTGTTTTTGAGATTGTAAATAAAGAAAGTACAATCGCGCTCTCCCAGATGTTCGGTTGGTGTGTAAAAAACGGGAATTCAGATAACTAATGAAGTCTGATGGGTCTGCGCTCAAAGTTATGTCACATAAATCGTCATTCATTTTTAAAATTTTTACTGCATCAGGATAGCATACACAGACTTTTCGATGTAACAGCCTTCTTCAGCGTGTAGGTTTAAAAAAAATAATAATAATAATCAATCATGAACAACATTTGTAGAGAACACACATTGTACCTACCTATTTTGTGAGTTTGTTTTGATGGTCGTAGCATAAAACTGTGTCCTCCACTGATTTGTACGGTCCATGTTGGCTCAAACACTAAACCATCTGTTTCTGTCCATCCTCTCCTCTTCCCCTCTTTCCTTGTTCCTTTCCAGAAAGTCTTTTCCGTCTCAACATGCCACACTGGCTTCCTTTGCCGCCGTCTACATCTCTGTGAGTAACCATCTTCACTCACACAAGCACTCTACATCAGTGGTTGTCAACTTGTATTGCCTCAGGACCACCAAATTTAACCAGGTTGTCTCAGTCCTTGATCCAATATTCATATCGCAATTTTGGAAAACTATGTTTAATGCTACATTGATAGTCAATGTACCAATTATATGACAAGGGAACAACAGTCCCACTTTTTCATTGTCAATAATTACATTTTCCATAAATATGGTATTTCTGTTTTTTTATTTTGAATACATTTGCAAAAATGTCAAAAAATCTGTTTTTGCTCTGCCATTATGGGGTATTGTGTGTAGATTGATGAGGGAAAAACACTTTTTAATCAATTTTAGAATAAGGCTGTAACTTAACAAAATGTAGAAAAAGTCAAGGGGTCTGAATACTTTCCGAATGGATTGTTATATATATTTGAGAGGGGTGGGTTGAGGTCGTCAGTCACGTTCTGACCTTAGTTCTTCTGTTATGTCTTTGTTTTAGGTTGGTCAGGGCGTGAGTTGGGGTGGGTTGTCTATGTTTGTTTTTCTATGTTGTGTTTTGTGTTTGGCCTGGTATGGTTCTCAATCAGAGGCAGGTGTCGTTAGTTGTCTCTGATTGAGAATCATACTTAGGTAGCCTTTTCCCACCTGTGTTTTGTGGGAGATTATTTTCTGTCTTTGTGTATGTCACCAGGCAGGACTGTTTCGTTTCGTGTCATTCCCTTTGTTATTTTTGTTTTAGTGTTATGTGTTTAATAAATTCCTCATGAACACGTACCACGCTGCGCATTGGTCCTCCGATCCTTCATACTCCTCCGACGAGGACGACGAACGTTACATCGTTGTAAAGAACCTACATATGATTTAGGTTTCCAGACATTTTCCATACATTCACAAAGCATATTTCTCTCAAATTGTTTTCACAAATTTGCTTACATCCCTGTTAGTGAGCATTTCTCCTTTGCCAAGATAATAAATCTATCTGACAGGTGCCGCATATCAAGGACCTGAATAAACAGCATGATGATCACACAGATGCACCTTGTATTGGGGACAATAAAAGGCCACTCTAAAATATGCAGTTTTGTCACACAACACAATGCCACAGATGTTTCAAGTTTTGAGGGATTATGCAATTAACATGCTGACTGCAGGAATGTCCACCAAAATTGTTGCCAGAGAATTGAATGTTCATTTCTCTACCATAAACCACATCCAACATCGTTTTTGAGAATTTTGCAGTACGTCCAACCTGCCTCACAACCGCAGACCACATGTAGCCATGCCAGCCCAGGACCTCCACATTCTTCACTTGCAGTATTGTCTAAGTTCAGTCACCCGGACAGCTGATGGGTTTGCACAACCAAAGAATTTCTGCACAAACTGTCAGAAACCGTCTCAGGGAAGCTCATCTGCGTGCTCATTGTCTGCCATCACCTCATGTTTCAACATGATAATGCAATTCTTGGATGCTGAAAATGTCCCAGTTCTTCCATGGCCTGCATACTCACCAGATATGTCACCCATTGAGCATGTTTGAGACCAACAGATGCATATCTGTATTTCCGGTCATGTTAAATCCATATATTGGGGCCTAATTTATTTATTTCAATTGACTGATTTCCTTAAATTAACTGTTAACTCAGTAAAATCTTTCAAATTGTTGCATGTTGCGTTTATATTTTTGTTTGGTGTATCTTGATTAGATAAGTATTCACCTCCCTGAGTCAATATGTTAGAATCACCTTTGGCAACAATTACAGCTTTGTCTTTCTGGGTAAGTCTCTAAAAGCTTTGCTCACCTGGATTGTTCATTATTTCCCCATTATCCTTTTAAAAATTCTTCAATCTCTGTCAAGTTCGTTGTTGATCATTGCAAGCCGGCAATTTAAAGTCATGCCATACATTTTCAAGCCCGATTTAACTTGACTGTATCTAGGCCACTCAAAAAAATTCATAGTCATCTTGGTAAGCAACAAAATCTTGGTAACCAGTGAATATTTGGTCTTTGTCCTGCTGAAAGGTGAATTTATCTCCCAGTGTCTGCTGGAGAGCAGACTGAACCAAGATTTCCTCTAGGAGTTTACCTGTGCTTAGCTCTATTCTGTTTATTTTAATTTTAAAAAAACTCCCTAGTCCTTACAGATGACAAGCATACGCATAAAATGATGCAGCCACCCCCATGCTTGAAAATACGAAGAGTGGTACTCAGTGATGTGTTTGATTTGTCCCAAACATAACACTTTGTTTTCAGGACAAAATGTAAAATGTTTTGCCACATTTGTTGTAGTGTTACTTTATTCTGTGCAAACTTCCTTAATTTATGTTATTATTGTGGAGTTACTACAATGTTGTTAATCCATCCTCAGTTATCTCCTATGACAGCCATTAAACTCTGTAACTGTTTTAAAATCACCATTGGCCTCATGGTGAAATCCCTGAGCGGTTTCCTTCCTCTCCGGCAACTGAGTTAGGAAGGGCGCCTGTATCTTTTTAGTGACAGGTTGTATTGATACACCATCTAAAGTGTAATTAATAACTGTACAATGCGCAAAGGGATTCTTTTTTTAATCCATTTACCAATAGGTGCCCTTCTTTGCGAACCATTGGAAACCTCACTGGTCTTTGCTGTTGTATCTGTGCCTGAAATTCACTACTCGACTGAGAGACCTTACATATAATTGTACCTGTGGTGTAGAGATGGGGTAGTCATTGTTTTAAAAAATCATGTTAAACACTATTATTACAGACAGAGTGAGTCCATGCAACTTATTATGTGATGTGTTAAAGCACATTCTTACTCCTGAACTTATTTAGGCCATAACAAAAGGGTTGAATACTTATTGACTCAAGACATTTCAGCTTTTGATTTTTTAAATGTGAACGACCGGCTCGATTTGGTCTTATGTAGCAAAATTTGAAAATGTGTTTTTTACTTTGGATAAAAGTAGAGACTCAGAGCTAGAAAATAGTATATCATACACTACAGTTGAGGAACAATGGGAAAGTAATTCTGCTTTGAAAGTTGATAAACTTGTAAAATCACTTTTGAGAAAATGGCCCTTAAATGTTTCAGTACACATGCTGGAGAGCTCTTCTTTGTGTACACCCATTCAGCATCGTTCACACCCTCTTAAGCTTTAGCCCCACCCATCTCTTTAAGGATTCCCATGTGGGACCATGTCCAAAACAACCAAAGATTTCAAGACTAAAGGCTGGTTTATACTATGGGTGTGTTTGTAAATTTAATCTGGAGTGCAAGAGTGTTTTCTGGGTGTTTGTAAACTCAGAGCGTTGTCAGATTGTCCATTCATAAATTCAGAGCGTTTCACTCTCAGAGCGTTCAGAGCGCACACTGGACGCTCTGGCTGAGGAGTAGAGTTGATTTGAGCGTTCTGACCTAACAACAGCTGTCAGGCACCCAAGCTAACTGGCTAATGTTGGCTAACTTGCTAGCTACTTCCAGACACAAATGAGAGAACAGGTCACTCTGAACATTTTACTCGCTCCAGCAGAGCTGGCTAGGCAGTTTTTATGTTATCCAGAGCGTTGGTGACTGCAACTGTGCTGCTGGCAACAATTTAATTATGATTTTTTTGCCAACGTTTACTGACTCTGCCTATATTCAACGGGTGTTGAGCATCTGTAAATTAGTCAGTTATTCTGCACTCTGGCACACTCAGACGAGAGTGCTCTGAAATTGGAGTAGATAGCCAGAGCGAATTTACCAGCTACGTCTATCGACGGTTGTCCCAGTGACATCATTAAGATTCTATTGAAATGGTTACATGCATAGTGGAGTCTTTTGTTTAGAAATGTAGTTAGCTAGTTAAACAATGAACCATAATCCCAACTCATAACGTTACTTCTCTGCATTAATCTGCGGGTAGTTAACAAACCAGATTCAATGTTAGCTAGCTAATATTAGACTGTAACTAGCAATACAAATGGTTCTGAGAGACTAATAATATTACTACACTGAAAAACTAGCTAGCTAGACTCTCTTACCCATATACATGGAGGGACGCTAAACCCTCTCTGTCACGGATTAAATGGTTGCCCTTAGTTTGGAGATGTAATCTGGTCCTCCAGAGTGTGGAGAGCAACACTTATGCAGTTCTATTACATGATATCTTTCAAAAAGCCGCATTAGAAAGGATTACCAGCTCATGGTAAAGACAGAACCATGCTACATGGCAGACCAATCCGAACTCATCTCTTGGCATTGTCCAGCCCCCTCATTATCTCAGCCAATCATGGCTAACGGGAAGGTTCCCTCTTTTTCCGTTAGTTTAACAATTGTTTTCATATTTACAGATGGCATAGTTTGATATTAAGGCACATGAAAGTTTACATGTTCCAGAAGGCATTTCTGAAGAAAAAATAACGCTTTATGGTAAATAAATAAAAGTTGACATTAAAATGGCTCTCCTGTGAAGTATTGACGTGCGACATATGCCTAGTTTCCTGAAACGAGTCACAATGAATTTGTAAACATTTCTAAAAACATAATTCCACTTTGACATTATGGGATATTGTGTAAAAATAAATGACACAAAATCTCAATTTAATATATTTTAAATTCAGGCTGTAACACAAGAAAATGTGGAAAAAGTTGTGGTGTGAATACTTTCTAAAGGCACTCTAGGTCCGCTATGTAGTCTATATAGTATTTTAGTTTTCACATACAGCACATCCAATACATCACACTGTCAGACCAAATAACTATAAAAGTCTCTAGTAATCCTCAAGGTTAGACTAACATTTTTTTTCCCTTGCACCACTATAGTAGATGAGTCTGTAAACGCTGACAGACACTAAAGAACTCAAAGCCTCAGGTGCCTGAGGGTAGATGATGCATGCCGCTAGGCTGCATTAGCCACGACTCACAGGAGAGACAGTAGCATACCTGGGTTCAAATAGTATTTGTTGTATTTCAACAACTTTAGCTACACTTGATCAAGCTTACCTGGTGCATCAAACGCTGAAAATATTTGGGAAAAAATACTATTTGAACCCAGGTCTGAACAGTATCGAGCGCTGGCTGTGTCCACAGTAGGGCCTGGCAGTAATAAATCTGCTGTAATAAAGTCGCTCTGAGGGGGAGGATGCTGGATGCTGACTCACAGCTCTGGAACACGACCATACTACTCAGCAAACTGGATGCAGTCTATCATAGTGCCATCCGTTTTGTCACCAAAGCACCTTATACCACCCACCACTGCGACTTGTATGCTCTAGTCGGCTGGCCCTCGCTACATATTCGTCGCCAGACCCACTGGCTCCAGGTCATCTACAAGTCCATGCTAGGTAAAGCTTCGCCTTATCTCAGTTCACTGGTCACGATGGCAACACCCATCCGTAGCACACGTTCCAGCAGGTGTATCTCACTGATCATCCCTAAAGCCAACACCTCATTTGGCCGCCTTTCGTTCCAGTACTCTGCTGCCTGTGACTGGAACGAACTGCAAAAATCGCTGAAGTTGGAGACTTTTATCTCCCTCACCAACTTCAAACATCAGCTATCCGAGCAGCTAACCGATCGCTGCAGCTGTACATAGTCTATTGGTAAATAGCCCACCCATTTTCACCTACCTCATTCCCATACTGTTTTTATACAGTTTTATTTATTTATTTATTTACTTTTCTGCTCTTTTGCACACCAATATCTCTACCTGTACATGACCATCTGATCATTTATCACCCCAGTGTTAATCTGCAAAATTGTATTATTCGCCTACCTCCTCATGCCTTTTGCACACATTGTATATAGACTGCCCATTTTTTTTTCTACTGTGTTATTGACTTGTTAATTGTTTACTCCATGTGTAACTCTGTGTTGTCTGTTCACACTGCTATGCTTTATCTTGGCCAGGTCGCAGTTGCAAATGAGAACTTGTTCTCAACTAGCCTACCTGGTTAAATAAAGGTGAAATAAAAAAAAAAAAAAAAAAAATCTACACTGTGTGTCCCAAATGGCACCATATTCCCTACATAGTGCACTACTTTTGATCAGAGCTCTATGGGCCATGGTCCAACGTAGTGTACAATTATAGGGAATAGGATCCCATTTGGGACACACACAGTTCCTTCTCATAGGGGGAGAGGACATTGCAGCAACATCTAGAGCTAAATTAATGTATTTGTATGGAGCTGTGTTGTTTAATGTGCTTAGTTGAAATGTTTGAATGGAAAGACATGGCAATGTTATTCATTCATGTAGGCCTAGTTGTGGTTTGGAATCTTGCAGACAATGTGGATTATTTCCATAAGGATTTCAGCCACAAGCTAATGTTGATTGTTAATTGTTGATGATGATGATGATGATGATGACGACCTCAATGATGACAACGATGATGCTGATGATGATGATAATGACATGAACGACGATAATGATAATGATGCTATTGATGATGACAATGCCTTTGTGTCCTTGGTCTGTCTGTAGATGTACTTCAACAGCACACTTACTGAGTCTTCTAAACTACTGAAGCCTCTGCTGGTCTTCTCCTTCGTCATCTGTGCCATCATTTGTGGGCTGACCCGGATCATCCAGTACAAGAACCATGCTATTGATGTCTACCTGGGCTTTCTGCTGGGCGGGGGAATAGCTGTCTACTTAGTATGTTCTGCTGATACTTTCTTAGAGATACTACTTATTATTTGTGTTTTTTGGTAGAAAGACTGTTACAGATAACGCTTTTCCTGATGAATAATCATCATTTGATGTACAGTTGCTACAGTACTTGTTTGTTTAAAAGGATTTGCACTAAAGAGATTGTGTGTTATGTGAGATAATATTGTAAAGCTCCGTCTCTCCTCTACCTCCAGGGTCTTTACGCAGTGGGGAACTTCCAGCCCAGTGAGGATAGCTGCAGCTGCCCTCCTCCCCAGCCCCGATGTCCCTGTCCTTTACCCCACATCAGCCAGGAGGCCATGCGCCATTTACAGGTGAAGAGCTGCAGCGCAAATATGGACGGGCTCTCTACCTCCCACTCCGAGGGCATCCTCCACCATAACCCCCACCACCGAGATCCCTCCTCTGGCTCCCTCACCAACCTGAAGAGGTCCAGTGCTGAAGTGGAGGTCATCACCTCGCCCCGCAGCCCCATGGGAAAGGAGAGCATGGTGACTTTGTTCTTGTTATTTAATGCAGATATTCAACATACTTTACTTTACTCTATTGGTCTTTCAGTATTTTTACTGGTTCCTAAAAAGAGTTGTTAAAAACATTTTGCCGTGACATAATTTTAAAAAATGATTTTGAATAAATAAGGTTAGAAATTGCTGTCCTCAGGTGACGTTCAGCCACACCCTCCCCCGTGTCCACACGCCAGCGATGGATGATGGCACACGCCGCAACGCCACCATCCACCACAGTCACCACGCCTCCATGGACTCCTCCCGCTCCAAACAGCTCCTCTCTCAGTGGAAGAGCAAGAATCAAGAGAGCCGAAAGCACTCCCTGCAGGTTAAACAATTTATACAATTTACAATTGTTGTAGCCTACTAATGTTATGCTTTTATAATGCTTGTTTCTTCTCATGTTTACACACATTGAAATGCATATTTCTGAAATTAAAAAAGCTATAAAAGTAAATAAATATGTTTTTGTCTTCTTCTTCTTTTTTCTTCTTCTTATTAGGTGATGGAGGGTGAGGCGGCGGCCCAGTCACCCCACCACCGGGGGAGCATGGACTCCATGAGGTACAGCTCTGAGCCCTCAGCCGTGGGGATCAACGGGGTCGATCTGCCAACGCAGTATGTGAAGCTAGCTACCGGGGCCAGCACCACACTACCCAGAGACTGCAGTGGCATAACAGGAGGGGCCAGAGTCTCCATGCAGTCCCGACCTGGTTCCTCACAGCTGGTCCATATCCCAGAGGAGACCCATGAGAACTTCAACAACCCCTCGCCCAAGATGGGTGCGGGAGATGTAGGCGGCGGTGATATATGCAATAGTGGAGCTCATGTAAACTGGGTGAAGGCTGCTGAGAAGGCAACTGCCCCATGTAGGACTATGAATGGCAGCCAGCAGCCACGGATCATGCAGGTGATTGCCATGTCCAAACAGCAGGGTCTGCTCCAGACTCACTCCAAGAGCATGGACGAGGGCTGCATGGACGGCTACACCGGAGGGTCCCTCCGCTACAGAACCCTGAATGAACCAAATCCCATGGGCACGACTTGCAGCACGTTGGGCAGCTCCGTGGGCAGCATCTCAGGCAGCACTGGAGCCATCGTGAGGGTGGACGCCCATCCCGAGAACAACAACAACCGCCCCATGGTTCACGCCCCTTCGACGGATATTAGCAGTGGGGGTTCCTGGAAGACCTGGAGGTCCCAGGACCAGTGTGGGGGTGGTGGTATCGGTGGATGCAGCCAGGGCCAGTCATTCGAGCTGAATGACCTGAATAGAGATTCAGAGAGCTGCGAGTCCCTATCCATGAGGGACGGCTCCATTGGCTCCATAGACAGGAGGAGACATGCAAATCCCACTGCTGCCACCAATACACAGAACGCAGGGGGCGGGGAGCACTCCCTCCAACAGCAGCAGGGGATCACCACCATCAGAGTGACCCCAGTAGAGGGGGGTGAGGTCCCCTCAGAGCCCCACTCTGTGGCCTCCAGCCGGGACTCCACACTCCGGAGGAAAGGGAAAAAGGGAACATCATCCTGATCCCAGAGCGAGGGAACAGCCCGGATAACACCAGGAACGTTTTCTACAAGGGGACTTCATCAACACCCGGTTTGTAGAGGAAGAGCATTGTCACTTGGCTGTGTCCCAAATGGAACTGTATTCCCTATATAGTACCTGCTTTTGACCAGGACTCATAGGGCTCTGGTCAAAAGTTGTACACTATATAGGAAAGAGGATGCCATTTGGGAAACTGCCCTTGTTCACTTGGATGTTCACAGAATTTTCAAGAAAAGAACAGTCAGTGGGAGGGATTGTTGCACTCTTGGGGATGTTTGACCCCTTCCACTGCATCTGTGATAAGAGGCAATCCATCGCCAAACGTTGTATCCAGATACATTTTATTAGTCACAAAGCAGGCTTTATTCAGCATGATATTTGTAATTGTTCCCACAAAAGCACAAACTTTTTGGTCTTGTAGAGCGGTTTACTATGTTCTTATGTACTCTAATAGAAACATAATAGCACTGGAATTGTGTCCAATTTGAATTTTTTTTTTTCAAAAGTGGGTTATCAAAGTTTTTGTTTTCCTTTTTTTCCACAAAGATCAATACTACCCCCTGTGTAATGCTTTAGTGGGATATTGCAAAGTTGTGTACCATAACGGTGGAAACAATAATCCTTTAATCGTTTTGAACTGTGTGCTAAACCACCCACACTATTTAGATCAGGGGTGTCAGGGGTGATTTTGCCCCGGGGGCCGCATTCGGTCTTCAAAAATGTGTTATATTTCCACGCCATCAAAATTTGCAAGGCATACTGTAGTCCTCTATCAATTTTGGAATTTTCCATGCTCCCTGACTGTCTGGCTTTCATTTTGGGGATTATTAGCAGGCAAGACACAGGCAAGAAACTGTATGAATGTAGGTCCTTTATCATTTCTACACAGTTTTGATTTAGTTTTAGTAATTTAGTAAAGTACATTGAGTTCTTACTCAAACCACCCGCAGGCCGGATTGGTGCCGTATGTTTGACATACGGCACCAATCCGGATGTAGATTTTTTGACACCCCGGATATAGATGAAATAATGTGCATAGAGTACAAATAAATAGAGAGAACATTTGGAACTTGATATAGTTAGAGAACTACCTTTTGTATTATTTTCTGTATAGATGCCACATTCCCTAGAGAAAACTGTGTTAATGACCATAAGTGCTTAGCATTCCTACTGTAGCTAAATTAAATATGCTGTGAACTGCACAAAAACTGTGTTTCCTACACCTTTATATTCAATGACCAGGTTGTGTTTGTTCTATCACAATAATACTGTTTGGATTTTATTCTACCAACATACTGTACATGATTTTTCATGGTGTCTACATCCCAAATGGCCAACTCAGACTCAGGGGTAGACATAGTAAATTCAAATCTGTCTCCCTCCATTTGGTATGATACTTTACATTTTGTATGGTATGTATTCATTTGTGTATGTCCATCATCCATTTCGTACAATATGTTACAAATTTGCAATACGTATGATATGTTACGAATTCCAATTTGTTGTGGCTAACATTAGCTAGTTAGCTGGCTAGGTGGCTAACGTTAGCTAGGCTAGGAGTTAGGGGTTAATGTTAGGGTAAAGGTTAAGGTCAGGAGTTAGTGTTAGGTGGAAGGGTTAGCTAACATGCCAAATAGATGCAAAGTAGCTCAAAAATGTAAGTATTTGCAAAGTTGCTAATTAGCGAAAATGCTAAAATTGTCAATATGTGACTCAAACATGCAAACTTTCAGTTGCTAGGCATTTGCCCTACATTTTTTTATTTTATTTTATTTTTTATTTTTTTATTTAACCAGGCAAGTCAGTTAAGAACACATTCTTATTTTCAATGACGGCCTGGGAACAGTGGGTTAACTGCCTGTTCAGGGGCAGAACGACAGATTTTGTACCTTGTCAGCTCGGGGGTTTGAACTCGCAACCTTCCACCCCAACCAACCTCTGTCCATTGGTTTTTGGCTTAAGGAACCTTGTAACTTATGTAACCATACCAAACGTAACATGTCATACTAATTTGACTGTCACAGGTTCATGTTTACTACAGTATGTTACGTCTAGTCTTTGAGGCTAGGCTGAAATGGCACCCTATTCCTGATATAGTGCACTACTTTTGACCAGGGCCCATAGAGGTCTGGTCAAAAGTAGTGCACTATGTAGGGAATAGGGTGCTATTTGGGACTCAAAAATGTGTGTGTGTGTGTGCAAACTGTCATGCAGTTTTTTGGCCGGTTTCAAATGCTCTTTCTACTTTCTTTACACATCTTTCTTAGTAGCATTTGACTCATAGGCTTTGGGTATCATGACTGAAACTGTCTCTGTAAAGCACTGTGCTTCTCTGTGATATAAGTTACACTGTAGCAGAGGACAGAGGTATTCTGTTCACTCCTTGTATATTTTACAGTTGAGTAGACACAGTAAAGGTAAAGTGGTGATACTTGTACATGTTATCTATTGATGACAAGAGTGTACTTTTACTCCAGGCTTTTTCTTCTGCTTTTGACTTCAGCTTTATCTTGGGTTACAATTCCATTTTATACTTCAGAGAATTTTCCATTGCAATGACCTTAATACTGTATTAATTATTAAACGGTGCATATCAGTAATATCTAATTGGGGTTTTATTCATAGTTACAATGAGAAGGATTTGACCTAATGTTATGAGACTGTGATCTATGAGGTATTTTTAGACTGCTTTTCTTTCCTTTTATTACTTTTGAATAATGAACTATTTGTGCCAAAGGCTATCTTTAACGGAACATATTTATACATCAAGCCTATTCTACACGACTCATTTAAGCTCTGTATCCCTCTGCATGGTCATTTTGAGATGCTGTAGAACATAGAGTATTATTGTAAATAATGCCTTTATTCAATTGTTCGTATATAAAAAAAAAAATGAATAAGTTGATTGACAATCTTTTTAACGAAATATACAGTATATTATCATATCAGGTCCCTATTTTTCGGGTTGTTTTTTAATTTGATAGGTTGTAACTGAAAATGAGAACTGGTTCTCAATCAATATATGAAATTGTTGGCAATGTTTGGTATCTAAAAAGTGTGCTGTTATTATTACACTGTGGTCAAAGAGAAGATATTTAGATAAAGCTGGTGCAAATTGAGAATGAATGACTTCTGCATGCTTTCTGGGATGTCCTTGGCTGGTTTATCTCCACAAATCCTTCTGAACATTCAGTGCACATGTATCGGGGTAGATGGCAATAGTGTGTTGTCTCAATATTGGAATAAATGTTTGCTATAGAGAACCCAGCATTCCTGCTCCTCTGTTTTGAAGTGCAATATTGGTGCAAGTTACAACCCAAAGTACATCTTGTGAGTTGCATATCACTGATCTAGTGCTTCCCTGCAGTTATGTTGTCTCATTGTAGAGCATGGAGCTTCTACTGCTAAACATGTCAGATTCTTTAGGTGGCAGCTCTTGATGACAAAACTCTGGCTTCTTCACTGCCTGGAGGAGTTAGTGGTGGTGATGTTTTATCCGAGCATTCAGTGTTATCAGAGACCTGCTTTGTGCCTCCTCCTGAAAGACTCAGGATTACCTAGGTCAGATAACAGACAGATCTCGCTTGTGTGCCAAGTGGCACACTATTCCCTAGATAATGTGCCACTTTTGACCAGAGCCGTATGGGCCCCGGCCAAAAGAAGTGTAGGGAATAGAGTGTCATTTGAGACATAGATCTCCTTTCCTTTCTGCTCCTGTATTGGATAGCGGGGGAGACAAACACCAAAGCCATTCATACCCACAAAGCGTTTTATTAAACTTCAGTAAACTAGCATTCATTTCCCATTTATTTGAAGGCAGATCGGCAATGAAGAAAAATATTATCTTAGCTACTCTCACTCGCACTCACGGCACACTATCTCTCTGTCACATGCTCTTTATTTCTCTCTGTCCATCCCTTTCTCTCTCTCTCTCTCTCCTTATCTCTCTCTTTGTCTCTCATACACACGGGAATCTCACAGAGTGTATAGGAGAAGCAGGCCTGGTTAGCATTGCCATGTGTAATTATCATTGTTGAGTCCAAAATGTAGGTCACTGAATTGACCTACATTAAAGGAGAACGCTCTCAGGGAAATCTTATCTTGGAGAAGGAAATGGAATGATCTCAAGAAGAAGAGAGGCTTAGTGGAAAAACCTGTATGGCTGCAATACAACCACGCACATGTGAACTGGGTTTGGACACACACACACACACACACACACACACACACACACACACACACACACATACACACACACACAACCCTTACATGATCTTATGTGATCACATGTGAGTTTATGTGAAGTTAAAGTGATTGCATGTGTCAAAATGTAAAGCCACATGTGATAACATGACCTCATGTTCAATAGATGTGACAACATGGGGATGCAAAATGTCAACATGTGATACAATGCAATTACAGATGTGACCGTATTTGAACCCTTTTCACATGTGAAAGTGCAAATTCAATTGTCACATGTGAACGTTTTCCACGTGAAAAACTGCAAACTCCAAGTGAATCTTCAATTCACATATGAGGTGAAAACATGTTATTCTCCTCACATGTGAAAAGGTGGTGTTAACATGTGAACTCTATGTTAAATACATGTGAACATACTGTATGGGTTTTAAGGTGATTGGTACGCTGCTCAGCTAAAATAGTGTCAAATGTAATCAACTTGGACTTGGTAATGGGGTATATATATAGCCAAGTTATCATTACTCATTGTATATTTGTATATATTTATTATTTTTTCTATGATTTTTCTATTTTTCTCTCTGCATTGTGGGGAAAAACCCGTAAATAAGTGTTTCACTGTTAGTCTACACCTGTTGTTTACGAAGCATGTGACATACAATTTGATTTAATTTCATTTACCTAGTTAAGCAATTTGGGGGATTTCAGTATAGTTGTCTGATGTTGGAGGGACATATTATTTAGTTTTAATGATAAATATTATGATAATTATGATAAATATAATAGATTTTCGTAGGTGTATTTTTTAACAATACTGATATTTACTTTACTTCAATCCAAAGTGTAGGAATACAGGTAAAATCAGTCATTGCTGCAAACATGGTGGCATAGCAGGAAAATCTGAATGCCATGAACCAAGAGGTTGCTAGTTCAAATCCCAGGTGAAGCCATGTTGAATAATAGTTACTGTATAAATGGACATACACAATGTAATCAAATATGTACGTTGAAAACACAGAAGCTGTTCTGGGGACATCTGAATGACAGATTCTTGTTTGCCAGGCATCATGTGTTAAATTTGAATATTCACATGTGAAACTAAATGTGAAATATTATCACATGTGAAGTGTTCCAAAACCACATGATTTCACATGAAAATCATGTTGTTTTTATGTAAGGGACACAAACCATATTATTTATGTAACCTTAATTTCTAACAATTCAAAATACTATTTTCCCTATCCCCCAACCCTAATCCTTATCCTAACCCCAAAACCTAACCTTAACCCTAAACCTAACTCCTAACCCTAAAACTAACCCTAACCTTCAACCTAATTCTAACCCTAACACTATTCTACCGTAACCCTAAACTGCCGAGAAGAACCACTTAACCTTGCTGCGACTGACAAAAATATGTTTGTTTGTTTACTGTTCTTGTGGGGATTTCTGGTCCCCACAAGTATAGTTAAACACATCCACATACATACACACTCACACAGACACACACACACACACACACACACACACACACACACACACACACACGGTCGTGAATGTGTTATCCAATGAGGATTGTGTCACTAGTTGATTATGTAAAAACAGCCTGCCATGCAATGCCCTCTATACCTTAGGCATGCTGTCATGGTCATTCATGGTAAGTGGAAAGAGGATCCCTGTGTGTTGGGTTAGAATGAAACAGGAGCAGGGTTTCCTCTGAAAGACAACCCTGACCATGCTAGTGCTGCGTAGATGTGTTTGTGGTTGTTCTTTGGTCAGTAATCTAATGTACTGTATTTGTGCCATTTCACAGTCCGTTTTACAAAGACACAAAGCCTTGGAAATAAGCAATTATTTTTCCTGGCTGTATAACTTTTAGATGTGTATTTGGTTCCTTCCATGCTCTGGTTAATGGTGTGATAGTACCCAGTATGGCAGCTTCTTACAAAGCGCCACACAGCCAAGTTCACCCACCCACTCTCTGGACGCAATATAGGCCAGGAAGTAATGCACTCTTAAATAATTTGGCAAACCCCGCATCTTTATGAATGAGATAGTTGATATTTAGAATGTGTACTTTTAAATTATGAATCGTAGCTCTTTGAATAATTTACTGTTCACTTGCCATCAAGATAAGTCTTGTTTGGGACGCTGTTTGAAGTCTTATTCAAATATGTATATTTCTGAGGAACTATTCAATCAAATATATTTGAACTACTTTGATAGAATTAAGTAGTAGGACATTGCTTTGATCAGACTCAACTTGGACGGCAGGTTTTTGGCTCTGCTAAACCATCTTACAGACTTATGCAGACGTGCAGAATGTGCTTCACGCAACCACTTCTGAAGGTACTAGGAATGATAGAATGTCTTTGGAGCCGAATGATTTAACAGACCTCCTGGTTTACTTCCATGACAACGCAACGCAAGTGCAACATTTGCCGAAGGGATTTACATCAACCTTTATCAAATGACCTTATTGAGCCATTAAATGGATGCATCTGATTACACTGTCGCCATCTCTGTATAATGTCATACTACTTTACAACTCGTCTTATTTTGGACTCAATATTTCACCACACAACTGCCTATGGCTGCTGTCAGCGGTTAAAGGTTAAAGCACAATTTGCATCCCAAGAACATCTCGAGTCTCTGCACTAAATGGACCGGTCAACAGTGGAGGAGTCAAGGAAAATGGTGTGCCAATGATGGCGGAATGTAATTGGTTGTCCTATGCTCCACCAGTGAAGCCAATTTGTCATGCTCCAAGGGTACCAGGTCAGTCCCACAGTGCTGCAGTCACAGATGGCTTCTTCACAGTGTGTTGGACTGAAGGTCTCTCTCTGGAGTCCTAGGCACTGACTGTAGCCTAGCTTGCTTTACGTACACATCAGTGCAGGCTAATTTCACAAAAGCGCAAATGTTTTCAGAGAGGATATGCTCTACACGTAATTTATATCATCACACTTCTGGCCATTGTACTGAGAGGCTTTGTGGAACAGAAGCAGCAGTACTGAGGCATTTGAAGAGTCTTTGAGTGTGTCCAGTGAACTGTACGTTTGTTGCAATGATACTCTGTGGACTTAGCCTATTTAACAATTTCCCCCATCGCTGGAATTGTCTGCTTACATGCTCTGAATCTAAAACAGATTTCTCCAAGGCTAAACAGATGCAAAGGATGACGTAGAAGAGAAGCACAAGCACAGACATGCCACAATGTTTGGCCTTGAGGGACAGTGATTATATAATAGACATAGATAATCATGGAGGGTTCCTGCAGTCCCACTGGGGTGGCTAGGATCAGCCTGATTAGAATGGACAGAGAGCAAAGCACGGGGGCCCAGGTAGATTACCTACTGTTTTATTATAGTAGCTTTGTGTTTTCTGGTCAACATATATGCTTATGGGTGTTTGTTCTACAGATTCAAGTTTTCAGGCAAATTGTCAATGTTGTTTTTATAAGACACTAAAAAGCTTTATAAGCCAGAGCCTCTCTTTGATTCAAATAGGATAGTGGAAACACAAGTGTTCTAATCTAGAACACAATGAAAATCATTGTGTTCTTTTTTAATCATCACCATTATCTTCTCACAAAAACGTTTTAAAAGTCCAGTGATGCACTGTAACTATAGAAACCGGGGTGCTGCCACAACTGTGTGAAAAAACTGTCTACAGAAGTTTTGAGGATTTCTGGGCTGGATCACAGATTACATTCAGCTCCCTGACCAACTTTATGGATCGCTAGGCTGGATCGCAGATTATATTCAGCTCCCTGACCAACCTCATGGATCGCTGGGTTGGATCGCAGATTATATTCAGCTCCCTGACCAACCTCATGGATCGCTGGGCTGGATCGCAGATTATATTCAGCTCCCTGACCAACCTCATGGATCGCTGGGCTGGATCGCAGATTATATTCAGCTCCCTGACCAACCTCATGGATCGCTGGGCTGGATCGCAGATTATATTCAGCTCCCTGACCAACCTCATGGATCGCTGGGCTGGATCGCAGATTATATTCAGCTCCCTGACCAACCTCATGGATCGCTGGGCTGGATCACAGATTATATTCAGCTCCCTGACCAACCTCATGGATCGCTGGGCTGGATCACAGATTATATTCAGCTCCCTGACCAACCTCATGGATCGCTGGGCTGGATCACAGATTATATTCAGCTCCCTGACCAACCTCATGGATCGCTGGGCTGGATCACAGATTATATTCAGCTCCCTGACCAACTTTATGGATCGCTAGGCTGGATCACAGATTATATTCAGCTCCCTGAACAACCTTGAGGATCGCTAGGCTGGATCGCAGATTATATTCAGCTCCCTGAACAACCTTGAGGATCGCTAGGCTGGATCGCAGATTATATTCAGCTCCCCGAACAACCTCGAGGATTGCTAGGCTGGACTGCAGATTATTCTCAGCTCCCTGACCAACCTCATGGATCGCTGGGCTGGATCACAGATTATATTCAGCTCCCTGACCAACCTCATGGATCGCTGGGCTGGATCACAGATTATATTCAGCTCCCTGACCAACTTTATGGATCGCTGGGTTGGATCGCAGATTATATTCAGCTCCCTGAACAACTTTTGAGGATCAGATTATATTCAGCTCCCTGAACAAGGCTGGACTGCAGATTATTCTCAGCTCCCTGACCAACTTTATGGATCGCTGGGCTGGATCGCAGATTATATTCAGCTCCCTGAACAACCTTGAGGATCGCTAGGCTGGATCGCAGATTATATTCAGCTCCCTGAACAACCTCGAGGATTGCTAGGCTGGACTGCAGATTATTCTCAGCTCCCTGACCAACTTTATGGATCGCTGGGCTGGATCGCAGATTATATTCAGCTCCCTGAACAACCTTGAGGATCGCTAGGCTGGATCGCAGATTATATTCAGCTCCCTGAACAACCTCGAGGATTGCTAGGCTGGACTGCAGATTATTCTCAGCTCCCTGACCAACTTTATGGATCGCTGGGCTGGATCACAGATTATTTTCAGCTCCCTGACCAACTTTATGGATCGCTGGGTTGGATCGCAGATTATATTCAGCTCCCTGAACAACCTTGAGGATCGCTAGGCTGGACTGCAGATTATTCTCAGCTCCCTGACCAACTTTATGGATCGCTGGGCTGGATCGCAGATTATTCTCAGCTCCCTGACCAACTTTATGGATCGCTGGGCTGGATCGCAGATTATTCTCAGCTCCCTGACCAACTTTATGGATCGCTGGGCTGGATCGCAGATTATATTCAGCTCCCTGAACAACCTCGAGGATTGCTAGGCTGGACTGCAGATTATTCTCAGCTCCCTGACCAATTTTATGGATCGCTGGGCTGGATCGCAGATTATTTTCAGCTCCCTAACTGAATATACCTTTTGGGGGGCTTAGATTACAGATTATATTCAGCTCCTGACCTTGGGAAATGTGACAATGACACGGAATATTTGAAGAAATTATCTTCAGAGTTTTAATATAAAGCTGACCTCAATATTACAATTACAGCGTAGAAACTATTTTGAGTTAAGGCTTTTATTGTATCCCAATTCATATACAGTGCTATCGGAAAGTATTCAGAGTGCTTCCCTTTTTCCACATTTTGTTACATTACAACCTTATTCTAAAATGGATGAAATACATTTTTCCTCATCAATTTACACACAATACCCCATAATGAGAAAGCAAACAGGTTTTTTGAAAATGTTGCACCTTCATTTAAAAAAACAACCCAGAAATTCAGACCATTTTCTATGAGGGCAGCAGGTTAGCCTAGCGGTTAGAGCGTAACCAAAAGGTTGCAAGATCGATTCCCCGAGCTGACAAAGTAAAAAATCTGTCGTTCTGCCCCTCAACAAGGCAGTTAACTCACTGTTTCTTGGCCGTCATTGTAAATAATAATGTTTTCTTATTAACTGACTTGCCTAGTTAAATAAGTTGATTTGGAAAGATACACACCTATCTATATAAGGCCCCACAGTTGACAATACATGTCAGTGCAAAAAATAACCCATCAGGTCAAAGGAATTGTCCGTAGAGCTCTGAGACAGGACTGTGTCAAGGCATAGGGGAAGGGCACTAAAAATGTCTGCAGCATTGAAGGTCCCCAAGAACACAGTGGCCTCCACCATTCTGAAATAGAAGAAGTTTGGAACCACAAAGACTCTTCCTAGAGCTGGCCACCTGGCCAAACTGAGCAGTCGGAGGAGAAGGGCCTTGGTCAGGGAGGTGACCAAGAAACCGATGGTCTATCTGACAGAGCTCCAGTGTCCCTCTGTGGAAATGAAAAAACCTTCCAGAAGGACAAGCATCTCTGCAGCACTCCATCAATCAGGCCTTTTATGGTAGAGTAGCCAGACAGAAGCCACTCCTCAGTAAAAGGCATATGACAGCCCCCTTGGAGTTTGCCAACAGACACCGAAAGGACTCTCAGACCACAAAGATTCTCTGGTCTGATGAAACCAAGTTTGAACTCTGGCCTGAATGCCAAGCGTCAAGTCTGGAGGAAACCTGTCACCATCCCTATGGGGAAGCATGGAGGTGGCAGCATCATGATGTGGGGATGTTTTTCAGTGACAGGGACTGGGAGACAAGTCAGGATCGAGGCAAAGATGAACGGAGCAAAGTACAGAGTGATCCTTGATGAAAATCTGCTCCAGAGCACTCAGGACCTCAGACTGGGCCATAGGTTCACATTCCAACAGGACAAAGACCATAAGCACAGAGCCAAGACAATGCAGGAGTGGCTTTGGGACAAGTCTCTGAGTGGCCCAGCCAGAGCCAGGACTTGAACCCCATCGAGTATTTCTGGAGAGACCTAAAAATAGCTGCAGCTAAGCTCCCCATCCAACCTGACAGAGCTTGAGAGGATCTGCAGAGAAGAATGGGAGAAACTCCCAAATACAGGTGTGCCAAGCTTGTAGCGTCATACCCAAGAAGACTCAAGGCTGTCATCGCTGCCGAAGGTGCTTCAACAAAGTACAGAGTAAATGGTCTGAAAACTTATGTCAATGTAATATTTCAGTTTAGTATTTTTATAAATAAGCAAACATTTATAAAAAACAGTTTTTGCTTTGTCATTATGGGCTATTGTGTGTAGAATAAGGCTGTAAAGTAAAAAAAATGGAAAAAGTCAAGGGGTCTGAATACTTTCCGAATGCACTGTAGCTTATACTGAATAGACATCTAGCCTTGAGGATAGGCCTATTTAGAGCTGTCCTTATAATAGACATGACCCCAAAAATGTAATTTAGTTTTTATCCGTTATTCTACCTGATAAGTTGACTGAGAACACATTCTCATTTGCAGCAATGACCTGGGGAATAGTTACAGGGCAGAGGAGGGGGATGAATGAGCCAATTGTAAACTGGGAATTATTAGGTGATCGTGATGGTTTGATGGCCAGACTGGGAATTTAGCCAGGACACTGGGGTTAACACCCCTACTCTTACAATAAGTGCCATGGGATCTTTAATGACCGCAGAGAGTCAGGACACCCGTTTAACGTCTAATCCGAAATACGGCACACTATACAGGGCAGTGTCCCCAATCACTGCCCTCGGGAATTGGGATATTTTTTTAGACCAGAGGAAAGAGTGCCTCCTACTGGCCCTCCAACACCACTTCCAGCAGCATCTGGTCTCCCATCCAGGGACTGACCAGGACCAACCCTGCTTAGCTTCAGAAGCAAGCCAGCAGTGGTATGCAGGGTAGTTTAATGAACCAAAGCAACTGCAGAATGTCTTTCTTCCTCACTCCTCTGGGCGATACAGTAGCTAAACGTGTCTTACTTTTGTGACCAACACCTTCAAAGGCAAATAAACGCTGCTAGAGGATAAGCCCACTTAGAAGAGAAGAGAGGGAGCGATTGTGCTAATTGCAAACCGTCAGTCATGCTGGAGGATATCTCTTTCAGTTAACTAACCCCGAACACCCCCTCAGCTACTGTACTGAAGGCTGTACTGCATGTGTACATGCTGACAATCCACCATTTTTCAAATTTAACTAGGCAAGTCAGTTAAGAACAAATTATTATTTACAATGACGGCCAAGGAATAGTGAGTTAACTGCCTTGTTCAGGGGTAGAACGACAGATTTTTGCCTTGTCAACCTAGCAACCTTAATCTAGCAACCTTTCATTTACTGGTCGAACACTCTAACCAGTAGGCTACCTGCCACCATACAAACACATTCTCCCATGCTCTTCTAGGGAACAGGACAATACAATAAGATCATCTAAACATAATTAAACTATAGAAGAATCATGCAATCGCCTATTTAAATGATTTCTGTGGGTGAGAGCAAACTCTGTGATAAACCTGAAAACTATGGTAAATCATGAGCAATTCATTTTTTAAAAATCAAGGTCAACCCTGTTACGTGAACTGAACGCTCGATTTAATATGGTGAAACTATTCCTTTCAAAACATTTGTCAAATTCTGGTGTTTTGGGGTGGGAAACGCTAGCATAACACGTCAACCCTGTTGCATTCAACCATGTTACAGTCAACCCTGTTAGTTTATTTGGTATTTAGGCACTTATTATTATTATTTTTTAAACCGCTTGAGATAGGAAATCGTGTTTAAAAAAAATTAATATTAACATGTGCAATTCATGACAGAATGCTAAAATCAGGTGAAATATATATATATATTTTGTTTTACCAAGTTACCCTTCTCAAAAGGCACTGAATTGGTGGAATGACCCTCATGCCACACTCTCCTTGACTTAGCGTTAAAGCTAACGTGTGTGCTTTTAACACAAAGAAACTACAAAAACATCAGTGTCCAGAATTCTGATGCCACATCTCTGGCAGTCCAACCTGAGCTGAATTGTTCCAGAAGGATTCTTGTGTGCCCCGTTAGGCTTCAGAAAGCCGTAAAAAGTCGTGGACTTTTGTTAATGAAAACTGTGCCATGTTCATGTGGCTGAAAGAAATCCAAATCCTCTGCGGCTCGGCAAGTCAATCGGTTCCCTAAAATCTAGGTCAGCCAATGGGAGAGCAGTATGAGGATGAGTTTATTATGAATGAGTGGAATATACACACGTCACCCCAGGGACCACTAGTGCCTCAGGTTGTGTCTCAATCCCATTTCCACTGGCAACCAGCATTGCAACCAAAATAACCAGTTTCTCAACATGCACAATAGTGGACGAATGTCATAGTGTATTTTATATATACAGCACCTGACGTCTGTATTCACATGTAAAGTACGGTTGCCCATTGCTTTAACTCATGTAGTCTAATGACTAATCCCGATTTCTAGACTTGCATGAATATGTCATGAATAAGTGGGTTTGTTCAAGGTTAGGCTATGTGTGACGTCATGTTAGATTAGATCACACACACATCACAGCCACCTAAAATAGTCTGTAACCACAGGCTTTATGGAGACGAAGATGTGCTTTTATCATGGGAAGGACCTCCAGGTCACCATAGGCCACAGTTGTTGATGCCACAGGACAAGTTTCCACATGATTCTAAATCCTGATAGCTTAAAACATCAGGGCCCGTATTCTTAAAGCATCTTAAAGTAGGTTTACTGATCTCGGATCAGGGCCATCTGTCCATGTGATTTTATTCTTCATGATCTAAAAGGTTAAACTGATCCTAAATCGGAAATTCTACTCATAAACGTAATATTATTGTGGATCCTCTGTCACCATAGCTAATATATGGAATGTTAGCATACCTGCTGTTGGCCAAAAAAATAGAACCAATCCCTCAGAAACAGATGCCTCGGAACAAGGGCTACATCTCAAATAGCACCCTATTCCACATTTGGTGCACTACTTTTGACCAGGGCCCATAGTGATCTGGTTAAAAGTAGTGCACTATATATGAAATAGGGTACCATTTGGAACACAAATCAGGCCTTCAGAAACAGATGCCTCAGCTAACTTCTTTCCCCTAGGGACAGCCTCGCAGGAATGATGTCTAAGCATTTTGGAGAATCACACCCAGAATCAATGTTTATAGGTGGAAGGAGAGCGATGGAAGAGGTTTTTATGGAGAGAGGGCCAAGAGGAGGACATATGCATATTTACTGTAGTGGTGGTTTGACCCCTCCCCACAATTGTGCTATATGTTATCTAAGTTGACATATTACAATATTTGAGATCGGTTGTATCAAATAAATGTTTTATTGGATAGAGAAGAGGGGTAGATTGAACTGCATCTACAGAGACATTTGATTGGCTGAATAGACCAGAGAGATTCCTTGTCGTTGAAGTCACAGTTGAGTGAACTTCCAGACCTGTCAGATCACATCATGGCTCTAGATGTTTCCACATTAGGGACCGTGGAAATCACAGTCAATGCCAATGAAACCACATCGGCAGGCAACAGAATAGACATGCAGGCACAGACACGCTATCTCACTTGAGTACTGCGGGTCTCATGCACACACAATCTCAGAGATGAGTTCTCAGAAACAATTGCTAGTTACCTTACTCACACTGTGAGCACACACGCAGGAACATACAAGGACACACACACTGTACATACAAACAAACTATACTCACACACACTATGTGGTGGAAGAGGTATGTTGTTCTATCCTCTATGACAGGTGATCCATGGTGACCTTTCCTGCCTGGTCTCACTTCATGTTTTACTCTGGCCATAACCAAGGAAGATCAGCCAGGACACACAACATCTCATCACTCCTGTGATGGTCACTCTAGTCATGCCGTGGAAGTGTCCTAAATGGCACCCTATTCCCTCTAAAGTGCATGACTTTTGCCCAGACCTGCATTATAGGGCTCTAGTCAAAAGTAGAACACTGTTCGGGAATAGGGTGTCATTTGGGACACAGTCACAATGACATTTATAACAGTCGATAGAGGTGTTTATGTTCTTCCTGTCAATAAATTAGCATGGAGTGACATTTAAATCAACCCAGAAGGAGAGAGAAAGAGAGAGAGAGAGAGAGAGAGAGACAGACAGACAGACAGACAGACAGACAGACAGACAGACAGACAGACAGAGACAGAGCGAGAGAGATAGAGAGAGAGAGAGAGAGAGAGAGAGAGAGAGACAGAGAGACAGAGAGAGAGACACAGAGACAGAGAGAGGAAGAGAGAGAGAGAGAGACAGAGAGAGAGACAGAGAGAGAGAGAGACAGAGAGAGCGACAGAGAGAGAGAGAGACAGACAGACAGACAGAGAGAGAGAGAGAGAGACAGAGAGACACAGAGACAGAGACACAGAGACAGAGAGAGGAAGAGAGAGAGAAAGAGACAGACAGACAGACAGACAGACAGACAGACAGACAGACAGACAGACAGACAGACAGACAGACAGACAGACAGACAGACAGACAGACAGACAGAGCGAGAGAGAGAGACAGAGAGACACAGAGGCAGAGAGAGGAAGAGAGAGAGAGAGACAGAGAGAGAGAGAGACAGACAGACAGACAGACAGACAGACAGACAGACAGACAGACAGACAGACAGACAGACAGACAGACAGACAGAGCGAGAGAGAGAGAGAGACAGAGAGACACAGAGGCAGAGAGAGCGAGAGAGAGAGAGACAGACAGACAGACAGACAGACAGACAGACAGACAGACAGACAGACAGACAGACAGACAGACAGAGAGAGACACAGAGACAGAGAGAGGAAGAGAGACAGAGACAGAGAGAGACAGAGACAGAGAGATAGCGACAGAGAGAGAGAGGTTATGATGTAACAATGTACATATTGCCAAAGCTTACTTTGGATATTTACTTACTTTGGATATTTACAATATTAAGATAATAAGAATCAAAATTGTCAATGGGACAACAGTAACAACAATAACCAAGGGTCAAAATAACCATACATTGAACAATCACAATAAGCATACAATAGAGGACATGTGCAGGTTGATTGGTCTGTCAGACACTGTCCCTCATCGTATGGCAGGCAGCAATGTAGTGCGCTGCCAACCCACAGCTCTCTGCGTACTCCCCCAACAGGACGGGTAGCTTACTCTCATCAGAGAGGTCTTTGAACCCTTGAATAAGGGTTTCAAATTTGGGAAAATGACAATCTAATAATTGTTTTATATTGTTTACATTTTGTCAGGAAATGCAGCTCTGTCTCAGGTTCTGCTGTGGTGCAGTGGTTGCACAGCCTTTCCTCTACAGGGAGCCAGGTTTTCCTGTGTCTACCCTTCTCAATGGCAAGGCTGTGCTCACTGAGCCTGTACTTTGTCAAGATTTTTCTAAGGTTTTGATCAGTAACCATGGTCGTAATAGTTAGCCACAGTGTACTGTCGATTTAGGGACAGATAGCACTGCATTTTGCTTTATGCTTGTGTTTCCCAATAAGCAATGTAGTTTTGTTTTGATTGTGTTGTAAATTTGTTTTATTCTGATTGATTGGATGTTCTGGTCCTGAGGCTTCAGTGTGTTAGTAGAACAGATTTGTGAACTCAGCCCCAGGACCAGCTGGATGAGGGGACTCTTTTCTTTGCTCTGCTCTTGGCATTGCAGGGCTTGGTAATGATATGAGAGGGGGTCACTGTATTTTAAATGTTTCCTAAACTTAGTTGCTCTTTTTTGAGTTTTTATTGTTAGTGGATATTGGCCTAATTCTGCCCTACATGCATTGTTTCTAGTTTTCCTCTGGACATGTAGGAGAATCTTACAGAACTCTGCATGCAGGGTTTCAATGGGGTGTTTGTCCCATTTTGGTGAAATCTTGTTTTGCAAGTGGACCCCACATCTTGCTGGCTTAAAGTGAAATTGGTTCAATGACACATTCCATTAGTTTTAGCCACATTTTAGTAGGTATTTCAATTTCAATTTGTTTTTTAATGGCATAGAATGCCCTGTGTGCTTTCTCTCTCAGTTCGTTCACTGCATCATTAAGGTGTCCAGTTGAGCTTATTTTTAAACCTCAGTAATTGTAGTGTGTGCAGTACTCTATACATGCTGTACCAATTGAGAACTTCGGTCTAATTATTTGAGATCTGGATCTTCTCTGGAAAATCATTATTTTAGTCTTTTTTTAATTATTATTATTATTTTTACTGCCAGGGCCCAGGTCTGGCAGTACTGCTCTAGCAGGTCCAGGCTCTGCTGTAAGCCATGTGCTGTGGGTGACAGCAGGCATAGGTCATCTGCGAAGAGTAGGCATTTAACCTCTGAATTGTGGAGACTAACACCAGGGGATGAGGATTTTTCTAGAATAGTGGCCAATTTGTTGATGTAAATATTGAAAAGTGCAGGGCTCAGATTGCAACCCTGTCGAAGGCCTCGCCCCTGGTTAAAGAATTCTGTTTTATTTCTTGCCAATTTTAATGCCGCATGTATTGCCAGTATACATTGATTTAATTATGTCATATGTTTTACCCCCTACACCACTTTCAATAACTTTGTAGAACAGTCCTGTATGCCAAATAGAATCAAATGCTTTTTGGAAGTCGATAATGCAAGCATATATTTTGATATCATTTTGGTAGACATGTTCATCTATCAGGGTGTGTAGGGTGTAAATATGATCAGTCGTGCAATGTTTTGGTATAAATTCAAGTTTAGAACTCTTACATTTATAATACTACTTAAAACCTTCCCCAGGTTACTGTTCACACAAATGCCATCTGTAATTGTTAGGGTCAAATTTGTCTCCGTTCTTAAAGATTGGGGTTATGAGTTTTGATTCCAGATGTCTTGGAAATAACCTACACTCAGGATCAAATTAAACAGTTTTAATATAGCCAATTGAAATTTTGCACTAGTGAGTTTGAGCATCTCATTTAGGATGCCATCAGGTACGCATGCTTTTTTAAATTTGAGAGCCTGAAGTTTCTTATAGAGCTCCTGGTCAGTAATTTGGGAGTCCAATGGATTTTGATTGTCCTTTATAGCTTTTTCTAACCCATTCAACTTCTCATGAATTTGGCCTTGCTCTGCATTTGTGTCAATTTGAACGGTGTCGTAGAGTGTTTTAAAATGGGTTGTCGATATGTCACAATTTTGTATTGCTAATTCCTCTTGTTTCAATTTTTTTGGTGGTTTTTCCAATTTTGCCAGAAGTTGTTTGTGTTCATTGTAATTTGGCTATGATCAATTAGCATCAGCTGCTTGCTGTTGTACTGGGCTTTTTTGGTTCTGAGTGTACATTTATAAAGTCTCACAGTATTTGGGTCTCTGTGCTTTTGGTTGGATAGTGTTCTAAGTTTTGAGTTTATTTTTTTTTACTGCTAGATTGATGCCTTCTTCACTGTGAGTGAATGTGGTATCCAGAAAGTTATCTAAGAGTGTTTGGATATTTTGGTTACTGGTTGCTTTCTGGTATTCTTCTGTGCTGTTTTGGGCCCATCTGTATGACATTCTGATGTTGTATAGCTTACTGGGCTGTGAATGTGTGGTTGTTTCCATGTCTGTTCTTTTGAGGAACATTGTAATTTGGCTGTGATCAGACGGAGGTGTTAGTGGCTTGACAGCGAATGAGCTGAGAGAGAAAGGATCAATGTCTGTAATCATATAGTCTACTGTGCTGTGGCCAAGAGGTGAGCAGTAGGTGAATCTCCCCAAAGAGTACCCCCGTAACCTCCATTGACAAAGTACAGACCCAGGCTTTTACAGAGCTGCAACAGATCCTGTTGTTTCTATGGGGGAGATTAAAGCAGTTAGAAATTTGTGTCCCCACAGATGAGCACATTTCCCTGGGCCTGGAAATTGCACATCTCTTCCTCAAGGGTGGGGAAGATCTCCTCTGAGTAATATGGGGATTCTGAGGGAGGGATATATATTGTGCAAAGGAACACATATTCTTCTGTCAGTACAAGTTCTTTTTTCAGTTTTAACCAAATGTGATATTTACCAGTTTTGAGGGGATCAATTAGATTTTGTCGTTTGGATTTGTACCAAATGATCAGTCCTCCAGAGTCTCTGCCTCTATTGACAGAGTTGTGTTTCTGTGATGGCACAATTACTTCTCTGTAGCCTGTGGGACAGTGAGTGACAGTGTCAGCCTTACAACATTTCTCCTGCAGAATGATGACGTCAACATCTTTAAGATTTGTCACGTCCTGACCTTAGTTCCTTTTTTTATGTCTCTATTTTAGGTTGGTCAGGGCGTGAGTTGGGGTGGGCATTCTATGTTTTGTTCTATGTTTGTATTTATATGTGTTTGGCCTGGTATGGTTCCCAATCAGAGGTTGCTGTCAATCGTTGGTCCTCTCCTTGGTCCTCTCCTTGGTCCTCTCCTTCTTCCACCAACGACAACCGTTACAGAACTACCCACCAAAAGAGGACCAAGCAAGCGTGAGAAGGAGGAGAGGAGCTATCTGGAGGAATGGACATGGGAGGAGATTTTGGATGGTAAGGGACCCTGGGCACAGGCTGGGGAATATCGTCGCCCCAGGGAAGAGCTGGAGGCAGCTAAAGCCGAGCGGCGGTGATATGAGGAGTTAGCACGGCAGCGCAACAGGCACGAGAGGCAGCCCCAAAAATGTATTGGGGAGGCACACGTGGAGTGTGGCTAAGTCAGGTAGGAGACCTGAGCCAACTCCCAGTGCTTAACGTAGCGAGAGGTTGACCGGGCAGGCACCGTGTTATGCAGTGAGGCGCACGGTGTCCCCAGTGCGCACGCATAGCCCGGTGTGCTACATCGCAGCTCCTCGTATCGGCCGGGCTAGAGTGGGCATCGAGCCAGAGGTAATGAAGACGGCTCAGCGCATCTGGTCTCCAGTGCGTCTCCTTGACCCGGGTTATATGGCACCAGCCCTACGCACGGTGTTCCTGGTTCGCCGCACTTGCCGGGCTACAGGGAGTATCCAGCCAGGACAGGTTATGCAGGCTTGGTGCTCGGGACCTCCAGTGTGCCTCCACAGTCCGGTCCATCTGGTGCCTCCTCCACGCACCAGGCCTCCTGTGGCAGCCCCACGCACCAGGCTGTCTCTCTGTCTCCTCCCTCCAGGTTCTCCCGCCTGTCCGGCGGTTCCAGGTTCTCCATCAGTCAGGAGCTGCTGGAGCCGCCCGTCAGTCAGGAGCTGCCGGAGCCGCCGTCAGTCAGGAGCTGTCGGAGCCGCCCGTCAGTCAGGAGCTGCCGGAGCCGCCCGTCAGTCAGGAGCTGCTGGAGCCGCCCGTCAGTCAGGAGCTGCCCGAGGCGCCCGTCAGTCAGGAGCTGCCGGAGCCGCCCGTCAGTCAGGAGCTCCCGGAGCCGCCCGTCAGTCAGGAGCTGCCGGAGCCGCCCGTCAGTCAGGAGCTGCCGGAGCCGCCCGTCAGTCAGGAGCTGCCGGAGCCGCCCGTCAGTCAGGAGCTGCCGGAGCCGCCCGTCGGTCAGGAGCTGCCGGAGCCGCCCGTCGGTCAGGAGCTGCCGGAGCCGCCCGTCGGTCAGGAGCTGCCGGAGTCGCCCTTCTATTCGGGGCCCGCTGAAAGGGTCCCCAGTCCGGGGTCGGCGGCGAGGGTCGCCGCTCCAAAGGCACCACCTAAGTGGGCCCAGACTAAGGTGGAATGGGGTCCACGTCCAGATGCCCACCCAAACCCTCCCCTATGGGTTTAGGTTTTGCGGCCGGAGTCCGCACCTTTGGGGGGACGGACGGTCACGTCCTGACCTTAGTTCCTTTTTTATGTCTCTATTTTAGGTTGGTCAGGGCGTGAGTTGGGGTGGGCATTCTATGTTTTGTTCTATGTTTGTATTTCCATGTGTTTGGCCTGGTATGGTTCCCAATCAGAGGCAGCTGTCAATCGTTGTCTCTGATTGAGAACCATACTTGGGCAGCCTGTTTTCGCCCTTGAGTTGTGGGTAGTTGTTTTCTGTCTCTGTCTCTGTACCAGACAGTACTGTTTCGTTTGTTCCGTTTTGTTCTTTTTGTTCTAGTGTTCAGTGTAATTAAAATATCATGAACACTGTGCACCCTTGACCTCTCCTTCTTCCACCAACGACAACCGTTACAAGATTTTTGTTGAACTCCAGTGCTAAACTCTTCAGTCCAAAGGTTGATGAGTTTAGGCCCTGAATGTTCCACATGCCAGCTGATAGTGATTTCATGTTGCAAAAAGAAAGAATAGTAGTCAGAAATACAGTAATTACTAACTATTAAGTTATTAAGAGTGATATAAACAGGATAACTGCTAACATTTTTTCTGTTATATATATTCCTATGCATTGAACATGTAAACTTTTAGTACAATATATGTGTGTTTGTGTGTGTGTGTGTGTGTGTGTGTGTGTGTGTGTGTGTGTGTGTGTGTGTGTGTGTGTGTGTGTGTGTGTGTGTGTGTGTGTGTGTGTGTGTGTGTGTGTGCAACCGTGTGAATTGAGAGAGAGGAGTGATAGAGCGAGTAATGTTTATTGCTTATTTCAATTTAGTTTATTATCTATTTCACTTGCTTTGGCAATGTTAACATATGTTTCGCATGCCAATAAAGCCCCTAAATTGTAATTGAAATTGAGAAAGAGAGACAGACAGAGAGAGAGAGAGACAGAGAGACAGAAAAACGCCATAGGATATGCTAAGTGCAACATTCAGCTCTGCTTTACCTACCACGCAGTCATGAGTGAACAGGGAGTACTGGACGGGGCTGAGCACGCACCCTTATAGGGCCCCAGTGTTGTGGATCAGCGAAGTGGAGGTGGTGTTTCCTACATTCACCACCTAGGGGTGGCCCGTCAGGAAGACCAGGACCCAGTTGCACAGGGCGGGGTTGAGACCCAGGGCCTTGAGCTTAATGATGAGCTTGGAGGTTACTATGGTGTTGAATGCTGAGCTGTAGTCAATGAACAGCATTCGTATATAGGTATTCCTCTTGTCCAGATGGGATAGGGCAGGATGCAGTGCGATGGTGACGGCATTGTCTGTGGTTCTATTGGGGCGGTAAGCAAATTGGAGTGGGTCTAGGGTGTCAGGTAGGGTGGAGGTGATATGATCCTTGACTAGTCTCTCAAAGCATTTCATGATGACAGAAGTGAGTGCTATGGTGTGATAGTCATTTAGTTCAGTTACCTTAGCTTTCTTGGGGACAGGAACAATGGTGGTCATCTTGAAGCATGTGGGGACAGCAGACTGGGATAGGGAGAGATTGAATATGTCCGTAAACACACCAGCCAGCTGGTCTGAGCATGCTCTGAGGACGCGGGCAGGGATGCCGTCTGGGCTGGCAGCCTTGTGAGGGTTAACACGCTTAAATGTCTCACTGCGGAGATGTCTAAATGTCGGCTGCGGAGAAGGAGAGCCCATAGTCCTTAGTAGTGGGCCGCATCGGAGGCACTGTTTTAACATCAAAGCGGACGAAGAAGGTGTTTAGCTTGTCCGGAAGCAAGATGTCAGTGTCCGTGACGTGGCTGGTTTTCCTTTTGTAGTCCGTGATTGCCTGTAGACCCTGTCACATATGTTTCATGTCTGAACCGTTGAATTGCGACTCCACTTTGTCTCTGTACTGACACTTTGCCTGTTTGATTGTCTTACGGAGGGAATAACTACGCTGTTTGTACTCGGCCAAATTCCCAGTCACCTTGCCATGGTTAAATGAGGTGGTTCGCGCTTTCAGTTTTGCGCGAATGCTGCCATCTATCCACAGATTCTGGTTAGGATAGGTTTTAATAGTCACAGTGGGTACAACATCTCCTATACACTTCCTTATAAACTCAGTCACTGTATCAGTATATTCATCACTGTTATTCTCGGAGGCTACCCGGAACATATCCCAGTCCGCCTGATCAAAACAATCTTGAAGCAGGGATTATGACTGGTCAGACCCCTGTTGAATAGTCCTTAGCACGGGTATTTCCCGTTTGAATTTCTGCCTACAGGAGGGGAGGAGCAAAATGGAGTCATGATCAGATTTGCCGAAGGGAAGGCGGGGGAGGGCCTTTTAGGAATCCCGAAAGTTGGAGTGGCAGTGGTCGAATGTTTTAGCAGCGCGAGTACTACAGTTAATATGTTGATCGAACTTTGGTAGCGTTTTCCTCAAATTTGTTTTGAATATTAACACTCACGCACGTG